>NC_134841.1:10983919-11592046 GCF_965363235.1 Mytilus galloprovincialis | reverse complement strand
CCCGATTCAAGCTCAAAATAAGAAAAATCTACAAAATATGCCGAAAATGTCACTTTTCAGATGGTTTTTGTCAAATATGAAAGTGGCCGCATTCGTGTTCATCCTCAACCTTTATATAGGTTATGTATTATCATAAATACAACTTACATTTCAATATTAAGGATGAACACGAATGCGGCCACTTTCGTTTTACACGAACACTGTCTAAAATTTAACTAAAATGCTAGAATTGTGAAGATTTCAGTAATTTAGCATGACTTAATGGTGCTAGTACCCTATATATGTGCATTGTATTGTCAGAAAATGTCCATATTTATGTAGCAGAAGCATTCTACTGTCCAATAAATAACTAAAAGTTTACATTTTAACAATTTGTAAAACTGTTTTATTTTGGAGGCCAAAATCGGTCTTAGGACCTACTCCTTTGTTTTCAAGTCCTAATACTGTTCATCATAACAATTACGTATTCAGTGTTACCTACTGAAGTGATTGTATTGTAATTGTAATTTAGTGATATCAAACTAAAGACACACTAAATGTTTACCACTTAATCATTGAATGTACAAGGTATATTGAATAAAATTCTACATACTGTTAAGCTTCATTAACTTACATACGTGTGTTTCGAAAATGTCTGTTTGAGGGAAAAGCGAAAGATACTGAATGCTCTTTATGATTTTAAAAACATTTGAAATATATCATAGAAATTTTATAAAACTAATAATTCTGCATCCAAAGAGTTGATTTTTTATTTGTTTTATCTTATGTTCCTGTAAAATTATTACATTCTAGAAGTAAAGCAAATTTTGATATTTCTATTTAGAAAAATTTTAATGCATGTACTAGACTAGAAAACTTAACTTTCTGTTACAATATTCCTGTGGTCAGTTTCAAATTTGATAATATGATGTAACTTGTTCAGAAAGAAGGTATTCATATATGAAGAATACTTTCTTATGTATACAGTATTCGTCACAACAACAGATACAAAAAATATAAAAAATGTTTCCTTAGAAGTTATTATAAAATAGAAGTACTGCAAGAAAAACTCACACAAAAATACCTGATTCCTGATTTTTTTTTCTATATGACCCCCGAACACCCCCACCCCCATTCCTAAAAAAATCATAAAACAAACAGTTTATGTTGAAGATTCAGAAAAGTTAAATAGACAGTATGAATAGTGAATGAGGTGCAGAAGCGGATACAAATGTGAACTACAGTTTGCTGCCGTGTACAGATATGACAAAGTCGATGTTCTTCTCATTTATAATTTCCCCCCACATTATTCTTTAAAAGTACGTGTATAAACATAAAAAAAGTATATCTAAAAGGGTACTATCGAAATAACAAACTAATTTTACTGTTTTATAATCTTTAACATTACACTTCTTACTTTTAGTTTCATAATACCAATTTTCAATCAAATCGCTCTCGTATCGTGAGGTCAAGGCGTTGTGGTAAAGCATACATCACAAGATCTGGATTTTACCAAACATTATTCTTTTTAAATTATAAAGTTTGTTGAAATAAATAGTTTGCTCAGCTCTCTTTACAATATCTTAAAACCAATACAAATTTTACAGTCATGTACCTAAGCAAGTACAAATAAAAAGATAAAAAAATTACACAACTTGACATGATTACATAATATTCTCATAACTAAATTTCAATACCTTAAACGCAGATAACAAAGACGTTTCGATGAGACTAACTCCGTACACACAGAAAGCACAAGGTAGATAATAAAGACGTTCAGAAAAGGCAAATACCGACAGTTCACACAGAAAGCACAGGATAGTTTTGTGTCTTGTTCAAATTAATTGTAATATGCATAGTTATCCTAATTCATCGTTTGAAGCACACACCAGAAGTGAACAACGTTCTGTTGTTTATAGGGACATGCTCCAGCCCAGTATTCTGCAACAGGACATGGTTATGGCGGTTCAGCACAGTATGGAATGTCCACAGAAATGAGGGAAACATCTTTTGTAAATGGGGGATATAGGCACAATCCACCATCAATCCAATCAATCGACCAATATCCCAATGACAGATTGGACCATTCTTATAACCGTGACAACACCCAGGCAATAGAACTACCAGGTATGGGTAACCCATCTACTGGAGGACCGTTTGTCGAGTCCCCGTCATCTTCCTCAATGGACGAAACCCAAGTGCAAACAACATCCAGTGAAATGATGGAAAGGGCTTATGTAAATGAAGGATATATGCATAGACCACCATCAATCCAATCCATCGAACAATATCCTACTAACAGAATGGACCATTCTTATCACTATAACAGCCCCCAAGCAATGGAACAACCAGGAATGGCTAACCCATGCAATCATGGAATAATTGTTATGCCACCTTCATCTCCTACAATGGACGGTTCACGAGAGGGGAAAAATAATAAGCATCGAAAGACAAGACGAGATTCAATTCGTGTTATCCTTACCAGGGTTTGCTCAGCTATATTGGTTATCACAGACTGTGTCTTTGACTGGATGCAGTCTAATGATATGACAACACCCTCAGACATTATCTCAGATCTTTCTGGTGTTGAACGACAACCGAAAAAAGAATGTACAGGTATAGAGGATATCGCAGAGAAGTATAAGTATTTTACCATTGCGGGAACAGTTCTGTCAGTAATCCAACTGGCTAATATCATATTTCAGATTTACAGTGAAGTTAAGTTTCATGAGGGAGAAAAAGCAAGCGGTTGAAGGCAATGATAGCACTCAGAAGAAAATGAGGGATAGGATTTTGAAATATCCTAAAAAATTACTGGATGGTAGGACAGAAACTCTTTATTCTGTTTTATTCATAGAAATTCCACAAGGACTTCTTCTCCTCCGTTACCAAGATGCGTGTGTATCTCTTTGTGGCAAGGATTTAAAGGGTAAACATCTGTCTAGACGTATTTGGTCTGCCGCTAATGGAGGTATTGCACTTTTGAACAATGCTTTCGTTATCTTACATGCTCTCTAATGTGCGAAGAAGAAGTTGAGGAAGATGACAAACCCGGTTGTTGCAGCGGTGGTGGAGGAAAGTGTGTTGGCTGTATAAGATGTCTCTTCAATGCCTTTGTCCCTGTTTATGCTGCTTCCATCGGTATGTTAATTGTTTTACATTTAGCAAGTAAAAGAGTATTGGAAAAAAATGGTTAACAATTGATTTGAGTTCAAAAATGGTTAACAATTAATTTGAGTTAAAAAAAAAAAAAAGGTTAACATTTGATTTGAATTAAAAAATGGTTAACACTTGATTTGAGTCTAACTTTCTCGTGATAATCGAGCTCCGCTAGTATTTTCACTTCCATGGCTTTTATTTTATTGTTTTAAGCGTTTCGGATGAAGTTAAATGCAAAAAGCGGTTTATTGTTCTATTAGAGGTAACCGGTGAGATCACGAATCACGTACGAATCACGAACGTATCACCTGTGACACGAAGCAGGATGCATAAGTGTTCATGTTTATCTCGCTTTGATTACAAGTGCATTTTTTATTGATTGATTTTTTCTGTTTAAAATTAAATTAATATTAAGATCCCATTTTGTAACATATGGTGATCAATTTATTTGGCAATCGCTCATGGCAGTCACCAAGGGTTAAGAACATCAGTTGTTCGTCAAATGCGTTTTGCTAAAGTATACTTTTTCACTTTTTTGGTCTTTTGGAATATGCTGTTTGTGCTGTATTTAGATCCTTCTTCAACGATTTGTTTTAACTGCACACGTATAAAAATTGCGGTTTCTATCCAACGCAATCATAGATTTGAACGTAGTTTTCAATTTAGACTTGATTATATATATATATTATACATCTGAACAAGTGACAACCCTCTAGGATAGATCGATACATTGGATCACCGGTGAAGGCGATACATGGCTGAAAACACATATTATATACATAACTACTTTAAATAACAGCACAACAATGTTAGATGTCCGACGATCTAGACCACTCGACCACCTAGGCTCAAGCTGCCGGTGACTGTGTGTTACCTATTTTTTAAATCGACGCTAAGCGCCGAAGAAAAAAAGGCAGCACCCATTTAAAAAAAAAAAAGCAGAATAGAACATATAGCGGGCTAAAAAAATTGTGGCCCGCATGAAAATCATAGCCCCTTTTCCAAATAAGCCCAATGGTCCATAATTGACCATCATAAAGTTTGTTATTTATGTATATAAGAATTGCTTGTCATCTTTTTCGTTCGAAACAAGTTGCATGGGCTGTCTTGAAAAGGCGGCTTCCAAGACATGAACATTTGTATTAATCCGGATCATTATTTAATGTACAATGAGCTAAATAACAAAAAAATGGGGGGGGGGGGGGGATTCCTTGTACCGAATACTTTAACAGAAAACTAATAAAGATATAATAATATAATTTTATAATTCCAGCGTATTTAGTTCCATTTTTTTCTGCGTACTATAATAATAACAGCAATACCGCATACTAAATGGGGGTTAGAGGACACCCTTTGGACTCTAGGATCGGAGCTGGCAGATTTTGTAAATAAATTTATTGGCCAGGAATAAAATAGTAGTAAATGTGATGGCTTCCACCTAAAAAAAACCTGGCCTACAAATTGAATTCTATTATACAGTGAAATGATACATGTGTAATAAATAATCTTGCATGTAGCAGTTGAAATTTTTTTTCTGAAATAAATAATCTGACTGACCAAATTTGCCAGGCCGGACATATTTAAATAATATATATATAGTCATGGAACCTCGGACCATTACCCTACATGTAACGACAGTTATTTAATTAGATTTGTTTTTTTAGATATAGGATTTCGGAAGGTACGATAGATTAAAAATATAAAACCACCAGGTGGAAGGAGATAACTATACAAAATATTTTAAATATAGGGTAGTCAGAAACCCCCTCCCCGCTCTTCAAAATTACAATATTACATTGTTTAACTTAAGAAATAAATATCAAAGGAAATACATTGTCTTCTTCTCTTTATACAGAAAAATAAGAAAATAAAAAAACCCAAATACCTCCTTGATTCAATATTTGCAACGCCAAAATAATAAAATGAAGAAAAAAGATGATCTTCATACTATACCGTATGCTGCTATATGATACACCGGAGTTAGGCTCTCTCCTATGGAACCGTTTTTTAGCGTGTAATTGCGTTTTGCCTACAGTACTGAACCTTCATGAAATATATGCCACTGGACGTTGAGTGATATCTTCGAGTCTATCTTCCAAGCATGTGTACTGTTAAATCGTCATTATAAAATCCACAACATAAATGATGCAAATTTGTAGATTTATTTTATTGATATATATTTAGGTGTTTAAATGTGTATGTAAATGAACCAAAACTCAAGGGCAGATTTAGGGGGGATTCGCACAAAAGTACCTCTACTCAACAGACACATTCCTAGCCTACAATTCTAATTAATTTTTTTCTAAATTTATTATATACAATTAAGTCAGATAGAGAGACGGTTTAATTTCCTAAACAACCAAGTTTCTCTTTTTTGCTTTGAGTGTAAGGGAACAATTCACTTCCGAAGAGGGATGATTTTTCCTTTAAAAAATATTTTGATTCCCTTTCCCCAAAAAAAATAATGTGGTCTTACGGTCTTGCGGATTACAAACAAAAAATTCTGAATCCAGATTTTACCTTTACCCTATAGTGTAAAAATTTTGAAAAAAAGATTTGATTGATAACGTCGAAAAACTAAGAAAAGAAAAAAAACATAACCCCTTCTCTTTTGAAGTTCAATGGTTGCTCCCCATAACTTGTTTGTTTTTATTCTTTTTTCCCCCATTTAATACTTGTTTAACAGTGTGAACTTTGTAACGTTCATATTAAACAGAAGTTGCAATTAAAGTAGAGATCACAAGAGTTACATTACCCTTTTTAACATTTAACATAACATTAATAGAAAAAAAATGATCACAAAATCTGTTTTTTTCTAGATTTATTTCACATTAGGGAGCTACCATTTGATTTTTATGGGGGGGCTAGGATGAAAAATTTTGTCCTGCTTTTTTTTTTAATTGTAATCTCTGTCCTGCCTTTTTATTTTTTACTCTATTCGGTCCTGCCTTTTTTTTTTTTACTAGTTTATCCTGACTTTTTTTACACAAATTGTCATCCTGCCTTTTTTTTTTTACCAAGTTGCTCATCCTGCCTTTTTTTTTTACTCAAAACTCCTGTCCTGCCTATTTTTTTCAAATTTCATCCTAGCCCCCCCCCCCCCCCCCCCCCCCCCCCCCCCCATAAAAATCAAATGGTAGCTCCCTTACTTTTTCAAAACAATGCAACAGCATTGTTTTGAAAATCTCGATATTCCACGTTGACAATTTGCTGATAGTGTACTTTAAAAAATAATAACAAATGTGAATCTTGTTGTTAATTTTTTTGATTAATGTACTTCAATAATGCCATTCACATTTTAATCGTGAAACTCGTGCTTAAACTATTCCCGCGGAAATGTGTGTACTTGTGGTTTACGTAAGTAACGTATCGGACGTAAGTGTATTTGACACTATTTTTCTTTGTTTTCTTATATTAAAAGCGTGTATTTTTAATGATATGGTTATTTTTAAAAGATAAATTTGATCTAGAAAAGCGGATAAAACAAAGACTCTAAATTGTTACTGTGGAAATGAAATACGTGCTCCCTTTACGTTCGTTCGTACCTTCCGTCAATTTGTAAGAAAGCTCTAATATATCTTTTGAAGTGTTTATACATCCCTGACATATCTTTTTTTTTCTTTTTTGTTTGTTTTTATCTTACGCGTACAACATTAAAAAATCGCGCCGTACGCACCAAATCATAAAATAAATGATATGTTCGTTGCAATGTACCTCGCCATCAGGAATGTCAGTTGAACAAAATAAAACAAAATAAAACAAACATCCGTTTCCTGTCTATTGAAGTTATTTAAAAATTGAATATGCTTTCATTTTATTAACTTATTTACCTCTGTCAAATGATTATATAAAAGATATTGCACATTTTTCGAGAGAAGGTAAACGTTTTTAGTTGACGTGTTTGATTTCTACGTTCTTAAAATCAAACCATATAACAGTCGTCGCGACTTTATATTTTTAACCTTCTGCCTTGTAGTTGAATATACTTCGAAAGAAATTGCAGCTTCGAAAAATTTAAGTAATAGTTAAAAATTCAATTCAATTGTTTAATTCAAAAGAAAAGTTTAAATGAAAATAGGTAGTAACATTACTTTATCAATACCATACAACCACAATAGCTTAATGTTGGTGCCTGATAATAGTATGACCTTCTAATAACAGTACAAGGTATAAGATTTGTGTAAACAAGTGTACTTTTTTTGTAGGTACGAATGCCTTATGTTTAGCTGTTGGATTTGTGTAAACAAATGTTCTTTTTTGTAGATACGAATGCCTTATGTGTGGCTGTTGGATTTGTGTAAACAAATATTCTTTTTTGTAGATACGAATGCCTTATGTGTGGCTGTTGGATTTGTGTAAACAAATATTCTTTTTTGTAGATACGAATGCCTTATGTGTGGCTGTTGGATTTGTGTAAACAAATATTCTTTTTTGTAGATACGAATGCCTTATGTGTGGCTGTTGGATTTGTGTAAACAAATATTCTTTTTTGTAGATACGAATGCCTTATGTGTGGCTGTTGGATTTGTGTAAACAAATATTCTTTTTTGTAGATACGAATGCCTTATGTGTGGCTGTTGGATTTGTGTAAACAAATATTCTTTTTTGTAGATACGAATGCCTTATGTTTAGCTGTTGGATTTGTGTAAACAAATATTCTTTTTTGTAGATACGAATGCCTTATGTGTGGATGTTGGATTTGTGGAAAGAAATGCATCTGCGATATGTGTCAATGCTATACTGAACCGTGGTTTTGTAAGGTTTTTTGTGGAATTTGTACTTTTCACTACTGTCCACTTGTGGACCCTGAAAAACCAATGGGAGCTCAAAAATGTTGCGATGTGACAAGCGAGTGTTGTAACTGTTCTGATCTTTTTGATTATGAACCACTTGTATTTAACACTTCCCTTGCTACAGTTTTTAATGTTCTGTATGTGTTCGTGTATTTCGGGAACATATGCAGCATGTTTTGTCTTGAGTTTGATTATCCAATCATTGAAAATATTATCAGTGTGATACTGTCCGCCGTGTCCACCGTGGCCACCACACTATTTTAATGAAAATATGTGGCGAAAAACTAAAGATGTTTATGGTGTCAGTATTTGTAAATATGTGATAACTGACAAAACAGTACACTGTATTAATTCCCTATTATAATCAGAATATAGCATATGTTTATCTTTTAAAAGTAGAAATTTGTATATTTGAAAACTTTTCAGAAATAAACAAGGTAGTTAAAACTTTGAACATAAGTAAATTATTAAATTACGTATCATCTTTCTGTTTAGTTTAAACATATTTTATTTACTCAAAGTGAAATAGATTGGACACAAGAAAACCATACTCACCTTTCTGTATAAGCATTTGCCCTGATATTGAGTCTTTTGTTAAACAGAACTACATTTTTTAATTATATATAACCTCAGATGCAAATTCATCAAACAAACGTCACAAAACGATACTTGGGTATAATGAAAAGGACAGCATTATACAGATGTTATCCCAGTATAACATAAGAATATAACTACGGATATTGTTCCTGACTAGAGATATGCATATGAATATGAGGCAGGTTTTAACAAAATTGTTAATAAACACATCCATGTTTATTCTTTTAGATACCAGACACAGGAACAACAATTTAGTCATCATTATTATAAATACGTCTATCGAGCTAAAGAAAAGTACATCTTTATAAACAGTATCATTGTAAAAATCTTGATGAAAACAGAACTTTTATCCAAGTCTTGCAGTTTGTATATAAAGGCAACAGTAGTACAGTGCTGTTCAATGGTCATTATTCGATGACGCAAACAAATCCGGGAAACAAACTTAACCCGAAGAAAGCACACCAACTATAAAAGAAAAACAACGGAACAAGGCAAACGCATACATACGTAGAAACTGCCATATTACTAACTTGGTACAGTACATTTTAAGAAAAATAATGGGTTTAACATTGTTTAATGGCTTCCCAAAACCTCCCACTTATATGCTAATGTTACAAATACCGATAAAATGACAAGCGTTACAGGAATACAGTACAATCAACAAAACTCAGCACAGAGAAATACATAAATAAATAATATAATACTATATTACAACATGTAAACTACAGAATCACAACGGACATTTCCTATGAATTTATGACAGCACACCAGTATCCCATTTTTAAACCACACTTCCATATCTCTGACTTAACCCTGTTTAAGCTTTATCAA
This sequence comes from Mytilus galloprovincialis, assembly GCF_965363235.1. Lineage (NCBI taxonomy): Eukaryota > Metazoa > Mollusca > Bivalvia > Mytilida > Mytilidae > Mytilus > Mytilus galloprovincialis. The sequence goes on along the minus strand of NC_134841.1, from coordinate 11,582,687 downwards.
ACTCCCATTAATCATGTACACGGAAATATTACATTTGTTTTCCATCTTACGTTGGTTAATAAGATCTAATGTAAGATTTTGTCAATTTAATAGACTTCTTTTTTAATTTACATTGGTGTTCGATGAATGAGTTAATATTTTCCCCCGCATAAACTCATCATAAATACAAGGATTTAGATTGTGAGCATTAGACTTCGTTTCGTCTACAAAAGCATCATCGGTGACGAAACCCAAGAAATCGCTGCACTCACGAAAATATCAAACCGTCTGAGAAAAGCACAATCATTAAAAAGAAACCAATGAAACAACGACATCAAGAACAGGGAAATTGACATTCGGTGTACAATTCGTATATCAACACAAATCAATTTTACTTTGTTAGGAGACGATTATCGTTAATTTTTATAGTTCAGAGATACTCATCTACTCAGTGAGGTGCTATAATTTTACCTAGTTCATGTATATATATATATTATAAGAGACGATATGAGTTCAGGCTATAGTTAATCTATTTAAAATGTGCTTTCAGTCCAATTCATAAACTTGCAGTTTTAAAATGTAAATATTGACAATTTGTATAATACAGATATTCGAATGTTTCGACACTGATAACATTTGACTTTTGAAAGTGGTATAGTTATTATCTGTGAAGTCTAGATGAATCAATAAGATATGAAACTCATCATATCAATTGTGTACCTAGGACGTGCGTGTTTTCTACAAACGTCTCATCAGAAAAGCTCGAAATTCTTTTACTTTTAGAAGGGCTAAGTCAGGCACGAAGTTGACGAGCATTGAGGACTAAAAATGACGCTTATATGTCTTCTGTTACATCAGGAATTTGTTGGGACTCAACTGAAAACAGTGGGGTTGTGCTGGGTTCAAAGACACATAAGGGTAGTAAAACATAAAACTTATTTCAAACGGGATAGCACATCCTCATTATTACGGAAATGTTGTTAACGGTGCCCGGAAATTTAGAAATGATCCTTGTAAACTTATCGCTCCTTTAAATAAACTTATTCTAAAAGGTTACCAATTCAACACTGTAATAAGATCATTGAATATTGTTTTTATTAGTATAAATATTGATTTTGTTATCAGTAAATTAAAAACTAACTAAATATTACTGGTATGCTATATACATATACACATTCATGGATCTACAATCTGTCGATACCTGTAAATTGGCATTGCACAAGGTCATATTTTTCTCTGACTGTTTATGACGTCTTTACACTAAATCCATTGGTTGTTGGATGTGTACGGGTTGATAGTTTAGTCTTAGATGCATGCTTTTTTTGTTAGTTGTTAGTGGCTTTGAACTAGCTGTCAGATAACTGCGAGTACTCTCAGATCTGTTCCTAGTGTCTTTTTGTTGTCGGGATGTACAAGTACCCGGCCACGTCTACTTGTATTTTTGTCCATCTGATGAGTTAAGCCTTTTTCAACTGATTTTTATAGTTCGTTCTTATGTTGTACTGTTATACCACTGTCCCAGGTTAGAGGGAGGGTTGGGATCCCGCTAACATGTTTAACCCCGCCACATTATTTATGTGTGTGCCTGTCCCAAGTCAGGAGCCTGTAATTCAGTGGTTGTCGTTTGTTTTTGTGTTACATATTTGTTCTTCGTTAATTTTTTTATACAAATAAGGCCGTTAGTTTTCCCGTTTGAATTGTTTTACATTGTCATATTGGGGCCTTTTATAGCTGACTATGCGGTATGGGCTTTGTTCATTGTTGAAGGCCGTATGGTGACCTATAGTTGTTAATGTCTGTGTCACTTTGGTCTCTTATTGTGGACAGTTGTCTCATTGGCAATCATACCATATCTTCTTTTTATATATACATTCTTGTTTGAATTGTTTTACATTTGTCATTTCGGTGCATTTTTAAGCTGACTATGCGGTATAGGCCTTGCTCGTTGTTGAAGGCCGTACGATGGATGTTGCTGGGTCATTTTGTCTATTGTGAAGAGTTGTCTCATTGGCAATCACACCACATATTTTATTACATATATATAGTATATATATAAAACTGCGTTTTTGTCATTAAAACATTCATTTTTAAAATATTTGTTTATGTCAATAAATACCTCCGTCACACTAGTATCGCACTACGATCTCTGAAAAAAATGCAAATTTTGAAAAGCGTAGTCTGATCGTGTATATCGCAGTAAGGTCGTGGTGAGGTCTTTCATGATCGTGGATCAACTTTGAACATGTTCAAAACAATCGTAGTTCGTTTGCGGCAAAATCAGGTCGTAGTAGAAGCGTAGTGAGAGCGCAGTTAGATCGTGGTAAGATCGCATAGGTCGATGTACCATCGTAGCGACAGCGCGATTCTAGTCGCGGAAACTTCGCTACTACCGCAGTCCCACTAGGCAACGATCGCACTACGATCTGTGAACAACAAATGAAAATTTTGACGATCGTAGTGCGATCGTGCAGATCGCAGTAAGGTCGTATCACGGTCGTGGTGAGGTCTTCAAGATCGTGTTGAGCTTGGCTAACTTTGAACATGTTCAAAACAATGGTGGTGTGGTCGTGGCGAAATCAGGTAGTAGTATAAGCGTAGTTAGAGCGCAGGAAGGTCGTGGTAAGATCGCAAGGGTCGCAATACCATCGTAGCGAGAGCGTAGAAAAAGCGTGATTATATTCGCAGAGACTACGCTACGATCTCACAGCGACGTAATTACGACCTCACTACGACAATCACGTTCTCACCGCGATCCAACTACGCTTCCACTACGACTTTATCACGTTTACACCACGTCGTTCAAGACCATAGTACGATTCTAGCACGCCCATGCCGTCCTTATTACGCTCTGCCTACGACCTGACTACGTTCAAACTACGACCATCATGCATATTGTCATTTTCACATAAAATATATGAAAGCTCTCAAGGTTTAGTTTGTTTGTTTGTAATTTGGACATCTTGTCCTTTTTCTCTAACGGCGCCACAACCATGCTTGGCACATCTGTGTCATCCCTGTTATCGTTTACTAAAAAATCGTCATTTGAGCTTGATGGACCAGCAATAGGTTGTGAATCAGGTTGGATTGGTCGGTCCGACATATCTGCTGGATCAGGATTCGTTACTATCAGAGCTCCCTGAGCCTCAACATCTACCCCTACCACCAAGCCCAAGTGTTCTTGTAGATTTTGGTTGCATTACTGTGTTGTTTCCGAGAAATCTACGTATTAATCAGAAAAATAAGGAATGGAACAGTATTTATACGGAACACGATGTTGCCGTTATTGCTAAGAACGTAGTGAGATCGCGGTCTGAACGTTGTATATTCGTAGTAAGAACGTGCTATAATCGCAGTAGAAGCTTGGTAAGATCGTGTTGCAATCGGATAACTAATGGTATGGTCGTAGGGAGAACGTGATGAGCGTATTAGGATCATGATTATCGTAGAAAAAGATTGGTGATAACGTGGTTTAAGCTGGGGTCACACATTCACGATTTTTACTGCCGTCCTTGACAGGACCATTCCCGATTAAAATTTGTCAAAAGTCTGATCAAGATCCTGTAAATCGTGGATTGAAATTCAAACTTTAATTAAAATTTGTAAATTAATCACGACAACCGTTTTCAAGCGAATTTGTCCCAATAATCCCGTTCTCAATCCGTTTCCTATCCGATTTGTATCTTTCGCATGGTTAAATTCGACCGATTCTGTCACGACTGCGTCCCGATTCTACCGAATGTAATCCGACAGAGATCAGACAGTGACCAGACAGTGAACCGACGCTGACGGAAGTTATCCGTTCAAAAACTGTCGACATACTCGTGATGATGAGGTACTGTCGGAACGTAATCCTATCACGGTCTGCTCTATCGCATTGCAAACGGCTTTGTCTGGTCTCAGTCGTATTGACGTGGGTATCATTGACGAATTTCGTATTAATAACGGGACTGTTCCGGAACAATTCGCAATCGACAAGATCTGGATACAATCTGGACTCAATCGGTAGAAAAACAGCAATGAAAAATTTCTCCAGATCATTCCCGTTCCACAGAACACCATCCAGAAAAACACAGAACAATGTTAGGATTTTGATCCGATACAGCAGAATCTGTCACGTCATAGTCACGCTTGTAATCCGACTATACAAAATCGGCTGAGTTTCCCCGAATGTTACGGGACGCACCTTACTGTCGGGATGCTTAGCCGAACTATCCGGGCCATTCCCGACCCGTAGGAATCTGTTACGAACTTAAACGACTGCGTTCAGACAATGATAGTACATTCCAGATAATTGAGGATAGTACTCCGACTTTTTCACTTTTCGTGTCCTATCGCTGTCTGATCTCAAACGGGAGCAATAATCGGCAATGTGTGAACCCCGCATTAATTGTAGCGGTATCGTTTTAGAAGCGTAATGAGGACGTAGTATCATCTTGAAAACGACGAAAATTAACATTTTCATGCAGCTGATACCGCGACCTCACCACGATTTGAATGAATTTAAGAGCGCGATGAGCGTGGTGCGATCGTGGTCTAGTGGGACTGGGGCTTTAGATCTCACTAAGCGACTTTACAACGACCTATTTACGACCATCACGTTCTTACCGCGACCCAACCACGCTTCCACTACAACTATACCACGTTTATACCACGCTGTTAAAGACCATAGTACGATTTAAGCACGTCCAAGTCGTCCTCGTCACGCTGTTCTTACAACCTTACAGACTATGCGCACAGTATTGGTAAGTACGTTTGTAACGTCAGAAAACGTTCATCGACGGAACGTTGAGAAAACGTTATTGAAGCCTGTGTCAACGTTTGCATCTAAATCTTTTTTAAGTTTTTTTTTCTTTTGTGTCTACTGTGAGTCAATAAAAATTGCAGTTTACAAATTATAGATTTTGTATGTACGTGTTATTGTTTAAGTACATTAATTGTTGAAGGTTTGAAGTTTAATAAATATTTGAATGATTGAAAGGATAATTTCCATAATGGCGATCGACAAAAAAAGAAACATAATTTATAAATACATTTTATTCATGGTCTAAGCACCGCAGAATTCGGCCATGCAGAGACTCATTTAAATTGATTAGACCATTATCATCAATATCAACCTCTGAACAAATGTATATAACTGAAAGTGAGGAACGATTGCCGGAATTCGTTTTAATAACTTCAATTTGAATGGGTTATTATCAACAGTGTTAAAGTAGTAACCATGTATAACTTTATTTCCCTGATGATACGAGGCACCCCATTTGTCGGTAGCTGTTTTTCTTAAAATTAGTGGGTCTTTGCTTGCTCTTAAAATATAATATGGACAATCAGTGTCATCCGCCTTAACTGCAAAAATTGTTCCATTTGAAACAAAGTCACAAATATTAGTCTCGTCATCAACCCCTTCGTCTTTATTGGAATCGGCATCAGAGTCATTATGTTCCGATTCTTTCACCATTTTTATTTTATTATATGTTCCCAATTGTGCATCGTTCATACAGGTGCTATAATTTCCAACAATACAACTTTGACAAGAATAACAAGATAATTTTCTTACAAAAATCTCTCCATCATCGAATGATCGAACTTGGTGAATTTTTCGGTTTTCTTTAACGGGAAGAAAGTTCCGATCCCGATCTCGATTAACGGAGTCTACATATCGAAAAATTCGTCGAGAACATTTAGAAGAGTCTGCCGTAGTGGACAAATTACTCTGCGCGTAATCAAATAGGTCGCTTGAACTTTGTATCACATGTGTACCACGAATAACTGCTAGATCAGCTTGTTTCTTTATAAACCCGCATCTTGTGGACCACGCGCATGAGATGTTTCGAAATAGTTTCAAAGAATCGTTGCATATCCAAAATCGGAGCAGGAATAACTTACATCTCCCATACAATGTCGACTTTTATATTGTGAGCTACACCCGTCAGTAAACTCATGCATTACCGATATTTCACAGTTAATAGATTTCAAATATTCCGAGACCAAGTTTTGCACACAATGTGTATAATGATAATCATGTTTTTGGTCTGGGCTTATCACAAAAAACTGTTCAGTGACAATATTTGGTTCTTCCGCGGTGCTATCTTTTCCGTCATATTCGAGAACTGAATGTCTATGTAATATTGTAACATGTAGTGAAACCTCTAATTTCTGAAAATAAGAGGATTGAATTTCATTCTGTTCAGTACACTTATAATTCTCAGAAAAATCGTGAACTGTCACACAATGACCTATCGGAAGATTTTCAACCAATGATTTCATTTGCTTAGATTGCCAGTATGTACGGAATTGGTGTGCAGGAAATGTCTCTAAAAGTTTTTTTAAGTATTGAAACATTTCAGCAGGGGAAGAACTTTTTCTCACAAGAACCAATTTCCTTATCATTTTATCACCTTTAACTTTAACATTTTTGTATTCGTATCGTTCCCAAGAAATTTGGACATCACTTTCATCTAATTCTCCTGGCAACATTGAAAATTTACAGACGCCACATTCAGAGCACAGCCTATCTAAGCACGATATCTTATGTTGATGTGTATTTGTTGAACGAGTACATAAAGTATCATCTACAAGCTCACTCAAAGATTCATACAATTTTACCTCACTGCTTCCTTCCCTGGACAGTAATCTTTTACGAAATTGCATACATGATTTAAAAAGCGACCTCATCTCAACATGCTGTCGACAACAGCATGTAACTTTGTCCTTAAACTGTGCTGTTCTTACAAAATACGGCTTGCATTTTTCAAACACCCTTTGTCCAATCTTTTCATCAGGATATTCATTCTTGAACTGAAGAAATACTTCGGTCTGTGTTTTTTCTAAAATATAACACGAATGAGAGGAATATACATTGGGGCTAATTCTTACTCGTTTGATGTCATTTTTGTTATTTGTTGGTCTGCTGACATTTGATTGAAGCCAGAAATCATGAACAATTCTTTTGGTTCGTTCTGTCAGGGCATCGGATCTGGTTTTCCGAGTCGTGTAAAGAAATGACGAGTGTTCTGAATGCAAGACTTTGGTTCTAATTTTTTTCCCTTTCTGTAAAGTTCTACTATTTACGCCTAATATATTTGCCAAACTTTTCGTTGCTCTCTTTCTATCGGATATATGTTCACCGCTAACAGACGAAGTTAAAATATTTAATATGCAGCTTTAGCTTCTCCATTTCTCTTGTGTTTTACCGACGTAATTACATCTTGTATATTACGAATCGCCATTTTTTCTACGCTTTCTTCAAACGAATCATGAAATTTTTTAGCTCCTGGTGATTTTAAAATTCGATTACAGTCAACGTATGCAGAAAGTACAGCCGCTCGTTTATTTGGAGTTATTGGAAGTGTTTCAATTTTTTGATTGACCTGGAAAAAAAAGAAGACAGGTCATTTCATTTGAATAAACCCATGATGATTTTTACGAGACATTTACGAAGCTTTTTTTGTATTTATAATTATAGAATGCATAAAGGGGGGGGGGGGGGGTTCTGATATAAATTAATGTAGCCTGTACCGCTGTCGTAAGTTTGACTTCCGCTTAAATATGTAACAAAAAAGGAATGCTCGGTTTGTATGTGATCAGGATTATCCTTATATATAACCTGCAAAAAGGAATCCTTGTGTCTATTGATAACAAAACTCTTCCCATGAAAAGGGGAGCTATTTATTCCCTTGTCTTAATCCACATTCATGTGTATTTGGACTAGTTAATGCTTCTATCTTCGATATACTAATTTTTTATACAAAAAACTATTTAAAGTTACTTTATTTTTATTGTTTTTTTTTTATTTCAAGAAATGGCATACTGTCAGATCCCCTTTAATGTTCGGGTTTGGTTTAAGATAGATTTCATCCATTTATTTGGTACATGTAGTTATTTTTATTTCATAAATCCCAATTCAAATAAATGCGGTAATAGATGTCTAAGTCCCACAGTACACGGGTAAAAGAATGAGTCTTAAGATTTTGAAGATTCAATTTGTTTAATTGTTAACAATTTGTTTTATGTCATTCTATTTTATTTTCAATTTTTTACCTCGCTTTATCCATTCTGTTAGAAAATGGGATTCCCTCGTCATTCTTTGGTGTACTTGTTAAATCAGCACGTATTCTTTTTCTGTAATTATTCATGTAATTCCTTCTGTTCTCCTTCTTGTTATCTTTTTGCAGGTTTTGCTGTTTTCTTCTTTCATTATAAAGTCTTTGTTTAATTGCGTTCTTTGTTTCACTTAGTGCTTTAGTCTTTGATAATTTATTTTTTTTGTAACGGTTTTTTATGTAGCATCTCGCTTTTTGTTCTCTTCTTCTTTTTTCCTTTCTTTCTTTATTTAATCTTATTCTTTCAGTGGTGGTTAAATTTGTTTTGGCCTACAAGAACGTACATGTAGTTTATGCATAAAAAATTAAAATGACAAAATAAACGTTACGTTGAAAATCACGGAAAAACGTTACAAGATTGCACGGTAACAAATCAGACTAGACATTTCGATTTTCTTATTATTTTTTTGTCTTTCATTATTTATTCAAAATTCCTTTTATATGAGAAAGACTTTTAAGGGACCGTTCAATATTTATCAGATGGATGGGCCGGTGCAAAATGGGTCGGGGCAAGCACTTTTTTTGTGGAAATATTTGGATGGGCTAGAATTTATTTTATTTGAAAAAAATTTGCTTTCAATTTTATCGGTGTGGAGGAAATTCCTTTTGCAGGCACAAAAAACATAAAGGAAATGGTCTCAACAATAATTTTCAGTTTAGGCCAAATCCAGATAGTCATCTTTAAATTTTTTTATAACTTTTTCAAATCAACATGGATTTTCATAAAACTCTACAATTATTTCATTTATATATCGATCTTACAGAATACCAGGTTGTTTGGTAGTTTGACATATCTCTACTGGATCATGATTCGTTACTATCAGATCTGCCTCTACCTCCTCTACCCCTACCACCACGCCCACGAGAGTTCTTTTAGATTTCGGTTGCATGACTGCGTTGTTTTCAGGAAACTCTACGTATCAATGTGAAATAGAAGAAATGATACAGTATTTATATGAAACACGATGTTGACGATATATTGCTGGTATCGTAGTAATTGTGTTGCAATCGGATAAATCGTGGTATGATCATAGTGAGGACGTGATGAGCGTAGAAAGATCATGATAATCGTAGTGAGGTAGCAGAATAAGCGTGATGAGAACGTGGTATAATCGTAGCGGGATCGTTGTAGAAGCGTAATGAGGACGTAGTAGCAACGTGAAAGAAACGAAAATCTACATTTTCATGCCGCTCATACTGCAAGCTCACCACGATCTGAATTTATCTTTATATTTTAAATATGTCCCGCAACGTCTATTAGAGAATTTAAATGTACGGAGGACATAAAAGTCGAAATACGCGTGAACATTAAGAAATAGTTTTTTTTTAATTATGTTATAAATGCTGCGACCCGTCAGCCCCAAATTACAGAAAATTTCATATATCATATTTGAAAGCTTATTGATAGACGAACAAAACTGTTATAAACAATATGTGTCGCAATGCCTATTAGAGGGGTTTACGGAGGACCTTTATGCCAAAATACGCGTGAAAATAAAGTTGTCTGTAATAAGGGGCTGACGGGTCACAGCAGTCCATTTCCATTATTCAAAATATCCATTCCATTATCCATAATTGGATATTTCGTTACTTTTTAACACGTACTATGGCAGTTAGGTCAGATTTAAATTTTGAAATTAATTCGTCTAGAGGTAGGATATTGTTATTGTTTACAATTGTCTCAGTTTCAATGTCAATGCAACAGATTGGTGCACCTACACGAAAGCTGTGTCCCATTATTTTAGTAGGATCCGACCTATGAAAGTAATTAACTGTTTTATCTGTTCGGTCACAAAGTGTTAATAACAATCCATTGGTATGTTGAAATAAGGTACCTTATAAGGAGTTCACGAAAGCAGATAGTGTATTAATAGGATAAATTCTAAAGTAGCTTGGCAATGCTGACAAGAAAATTGTTACTGGTTTATTAGTGAATTATTTAAAAAAAAATTAGTTTTAAATAAGTTGCAATAACTTGTTTCCCAATCCACTATAAATAAATATGTTTAAACTAGTTTTAAATAGAAGCTTAAAAGGCTTGTGAAGCTTGTAAAATTCAAATATCAGAAAAGGTCGTTGACAAACTTGTGGTATTTCAATTATGTTGCCATTATAGCAAGTTAAACCTGAAATTTTTGTGTGATTCCCTTACTTATAAAGGCATGTCTAAAAGTAGTTTTGAAACAAAGTTGTAAGTCTTCGTTATCAAAATCATGTAAATAAAGTTTAATAAAAAGACAGTTTCAATGTCCATGGAATTGCACATAGTTTATCGGTTCAAGGGCAATAACTCAATAAATATTCCTTTGTTTCTTCCAAACTCACTTTTAAACATATCTTAGATTAATGAAGACTTGAATGAAAATGCACTTGCACCTTCCAATACATGTATCTTTAATGTTGTTAAGGACCATATATTTTTCTTAAATATTTGATCTGCATTTATTTTCGAAATGTCCAATACATTGCTGATATAAAACCTATAGTATAATTGCAAAAAAAAAATCTGGCAAGAATTGTACACTATGGAGCGGTAACAATTAAAATTTTCATAGAAGTAATATTTTAATGGGGCATAACTCTTTTGAAAATAGATAATAGGGACTGATTTTCAAACTTTTCCGAGACTTAGCTTATATAAATTATTGAAATCTGGCCTCAATTGTACATAGGTGAGCGCTCCAAAATCCTGACAAACCGCCTCACGGACGCACGGACCGACGCCCTGTATGTTTATATACCGCGTAATACGTCACAAGGGGTCATTAAAGAAAAATATATATCATGTATGTTTGTTTTATTCTTATACATCTGTAAATGCATAACATTTGTATAGAAATCAAATACGAAACGGATTGGTCCTTGGCAAAACGATGGATTTAAAATTACCCATGGTTCGTGTTTTTTTCAGGATACGATAAATATTTAACCCTACACACATGGAAAAACATGTTAAACAGTCCACAACACCGCTAAAGTCCACAACAAATTTCCGCTAAAGTCCACAACGCCGAAGTCCACAAACTTTCCGCTAAAGTCCACAAAATGACCTCCACTAAAGTCCACAAAAAAACACCGTAAAATTCCCAATAACAAGTTCCCCTAAAGTCCAAAAAACGCCGTTTAAGTCCACACAGCTCTTTTCTTTGTTATTGAAAAAAATATTTTTTTTCTTTTTATCCCGGTATTCAGTATAATTAAAAGCATGAACTTTTGTTATTGGTAGTTTTTTCTTATCAGCCTGATTTATATGTTTAATAAAGAAGATTACATGTATCTGTATATTTTGATCCACATAATTTGATCTATCATGTATTGTGAAGTTTTGTGAATCAAACTGGCAACATTTAGGAAAAGTTATCTGGGTCTATGATCTTCTCGTGCTTTTGGTTCAGTTATCCAGTGACAATCGCGATTACCGCAGTGAATATAAAACCTCTTATAGTTCTGGCTGCATGTTCTGTTAAGGTTCCTATTGATCATATAGCTCCCCAATTTTATAGACATCCCTTACATTCGTTTATTCAGCGTTCCTGCAGAATTTAAATTTGAAAAAGCATCGCGCGCACCAAACTAATACAGTATTAATACCATTTTAGTGTCCCCCGCTACACCTCTATAACCGTAATACAACTTTTTATGTCTCTGAGGCCGTTTGCCTGAAAACTTTCATATTTAATAAGATTGTAGATTTTTATAATACCGAGAAACGTGCTATTATTCCTCTTCATATGATTTTTGCATGAGTTTGTTATTTGAATTTGGTCATTTGTAGTTCGTTGTAATTTTCTAAACGTTTAACTTAATTCTCTGAGGAAATATGTTACAAAAATGACCATATATCTAGACCGTTTGTTTTTCATCACGTGTAGCTACCGTATACTATGCTGCCACTTTGTTATTTGAGTTTTATGTTGTTCTACGTATAATACTGACCTCACTAAATCGCCAGTTATGCTTTTTTTCCCATCTTTGTCCCTTCTTCGTCGTCATCGATCGTTATCAATTGTCTTTTACAAAGATCATCATCTCTGATACTGCCGTGCCAGATTAAAATTGACCACAATCATCAATGGGGTACTTAGTTTTGAAAGAAGTATCCGATGACCTCGCTTGCTGACACGCCTGGTCGAACTGGTTGAAATAGGGCTGACACCTATTATTTTAAAAACCGCCATAGTTACAGAAAATCTTACCGTGGCAATAATGTTCAAAACGATGTGCTATTGAAATCAAAACAACCTGGAATGGAGTTATAGCCCTTAAACAATGTTTAAAAAAATCATGTTTGGTCATTATCTCAAAAGTTATAATGTAGACTAACAAGACAAGATCTACAAATTAAATCAAAATTAAATTAAATTCAACATGCTTGAAATCGTCAGTTGATTCTTAGTTGAATTATTACCCTTTAATGACAATTTTTGCATTGTTGACTATTATCTTGAAAACTAATAGAAAGATAGAAATTTTAAAAGACAAGACAAGATATTCACATACATCATAATTACCGAAATCTTCAGTCAACTCGTTATTGTAGTGTTTGTCCTTTAAAAACAATTTTATCATTTATGGGCATAAAGCATATTATCTTGAAAACTATAATCATAGATAAATAGAAGCTTTAAAGGCAAATGATCATCAGTGTAAGATCTACAAAAAACGTTAACATGACGGACATTTTCAGTTAGCTTATAAAAGGCAGCAATTGTTTAGGATGTGGGTTTGCAACTCATTTCTTTAGATCCTCTTGTGTAGAATATTACCTTGGCATTTAGATTGAAAAAGTTGCATTTTCTAACCAATAGAGCTACATTTCTGATCACTGCCCATCCTCTTATCTCGCATTTGTAGTATTTCAATTTCGGTTTGAAATTGGTCCATTGCTAGCGTTTTGCCTCTCTTCCGTTGTCGTTCGGTTTCGTCTGGTATTACAGGATGCAGACGATATGGACGTTTCACACATTTTGTTAATTATTTAATTCAGAATATCAAATTTCAACTTGTTTACAAGTGTTAAAGTTATCTATATATACCCCTATATAGATATATAAGAAAATTATAAAAGAAGAAAAGTAAAAACATTATGTGTGTATCATAGACAAACTCCGAAACAGTGTTGACATCTGACTACGCATTTTTACACCACTACCATCAACCCTTTTCAAAATCACAAGATTCGCGCTTGATTATTAACAAAATGATTTAAGATATTTATAGAAATGTCAATGCATTAAACAATTAAATGTTTTGTAGAAAAAGGGAAGTATGACACGAACGAAAACGCTGTATGGAGTTTGTATCATAAACAAAGGCTTTGCGGTTTCATTTCGGAAGTTTTCTTCTTCCCAGAATTATTTGTAAATGATGGATAAATAAACAAACCGCCATCAAACATATCAGTTGACTGTAACTCTTTGAACAGAAAGGATCATTCTCACTGCTGTGACAGTCCCCAGTTAAAAGCACGACTTAGTATGGCTAGCCAATCTATTCCTGGGCCAATTGTCAGGCAACCATCATCTCCTACCTTGGTAGGGACCCGAGAGAGAAGGGCAAATATGGGAACATCGTTTGAGGAGGAAAGACAACCATCAATCCAAGTAATGGACAGATTGGAACATTCGATAGACGAGGACCAAGAAGAATCTAGTGAAAAGAAAAAAAGGAAAACAAAACGCAATTCGATTCGTATTATCATTACCAGGGTCTTCTCAGCAATATTAGTTATTGCAGACTGTGTTTCTGACTGGTTGCAGTATTTTGAAATTATTACAACGCCGTTAGAAATTATACCCGGTTTAAATGAGGCCAAAAGTGATGCTGAACGATCGCTTCGCAGTTCACCGCAAGCATCGAACCAAACTTGCACAAGTAAGAGTGATGTTGGTGCTCAATTTATGTACTTTACAATAGCGGGAACAGTGGGATCGTTAATCCAACTTGCAAATATTATCTTCCAGATTTACAGCGAAGTTGAGTATCTTAAAAAGAAAAAGAATAAGCAATTTAGCGAAGATAACGACGGCACTCCTAAAAAACTACTGGATGGTAGGACAGAAACTCTTTATTCCTTACTTTTCATAGAAATACCGCAAGGAATTCTTCTCCTGAAGTACCAAGATGCATGCCTACCGAGTTTGAGTTTGAAGGCTTCTAAAAAAGATAAACGTCGCGTTAAACAGCGTATTTTGGCTGTCGTTAATGGTGGTATTGCACTTTTGAACAATGCTTTTCGTTATATAACATGCTCTAAATGTTGCGAAGAAGACATTGAAGACTCAACATGCGGATGGTGTCGTGTCGCTTGTGGAAAGTATATTGAATGTTTTAGCAGCGCTAGAGAAAAATGTGTTGTTTGTTCTGGCAGCTCTAAAGCAAAGTCCAAAAAACCAAAAAAATCCAGCGGAAAGTGTTGTGGTTCTTTTCGGAGTCTCCTTACATGCTTCTTTCCGTGTTTGTGCTTTTTTTCCCGGTATGTTTATCTTTTGTATTTTCTGCAAGAAACATATATTGCAAAAATGTTTATAAATTTGTTAATAGTAAATATTCGATTTAGGGTGTAGTCATTTATTATTCTGGGAGAAGAGAGGGACAGAAGGGTTGTTTTTAACGATTTGCTCATTTTAACCTGTCTGTCTTTGCCGCGCAAATTTTCATATCTATACACATTTATTTGTTGCATTTTGGTGGTCAGAAAACTAATTGTAATAACAAAGAAGCCCATACGTACCCTATAAAAAAAATGATATATCGTTATCTCAATTTATATATATTCATTTTGATATAAGTTAATCGTTATCTCGATATATTTATATCGTTATATCGACATATTTTTTTCGCTAGAACTATTATGCGGCATAAAAAAGAGTTCACCAATCGTATACATTTGCCTTTCGACGTACTTCAAACTTATGCAACGAACGTCTAACGATTACTAAAGCGTTCTTCATGCGTGTACATAACGTATAGGTCTTAGTCAATTTTCTCTGTACGTTTGGTGCATGCCGGTCTATACGCCAATGTGTGATGTCGGCATCATATACACGAGGTCGGACAACTGTCGATGAGCGCTTGCTAACCCACGAGAGGATAAATCGATAGTTCCAGTATCTCTTTTCGATAAAAATCATTCTATTTATATTTTCCTGAGTTTTTTTTTTTTTTTTATTTAACGCCAATTTGTCCCAGGTTAGAGTAGTCTTGTTAATTCTCTTACTATGTCTTATTTATTACGACCTCTAGTATATTAAAGATATTTATGCTAGTTAAAGCTGGTCTGGGACATTTAAAACATAATGTTAAATATAGGTTAAAATAGACTTTGTTAGCTTTCTATTGCCCCTGGATGGATGGCATTTCTGTGAACCGGGAATCTTAATCTATTACCTGGACGACTATGATAATTGTTAACAGGGAATATTTTGGAATAATAATAAGAAGAATGGCTCCAGCTTTTACGACTTTCAAAATATTGTTAGAATTATGAAAAAAATTGCAAAAAGAAAGGGCCATAGCTCTGAAAAGAATTTTCCAATCAACCTGAACTTTAAATTCGGCAGAAGCAGATCTAAATCAACTCTCTGCTAGCTTTGATATCTGTTTAAGTTTTTGAGTTATTTGCAAAAAGGTGGCAAGCACCACCTTGACTATATAATTATATCGAGATAACGACATGATTATATCGAGATAACGATTTAATTATATCGAGATAAAGAAATACATATATCGATATAACGATATAGACATCGACATAACAATATAAATATATCGAGATAACGATATATATATATATATATATATATATCGAAATAACAATATTTATATTGAGATAACGATATAATATTATTTTTTTGTAGGTCCTCTCTGGGCTTCCATAATATCCAACTCTTCTGAAAGTGACTAAATTATAAAAAATATAACATATTTGATTAATG
Organism: Mytilus galloprovincialis; assembly: GCF_965363235.1. Classification (NCBI taxonomy): domain Eukaryota; kingdom Metazoa; phylum Mollusca; class Bivalvia; order Mytilida; family Mytilidae; genus Mytilus; species Mytilus galloprovincialis. The sequence continues at coordinate 11,566,672 of NC_134841.1, read as the reverse complement.
AAAATTCTCAAATTTGTTCAAGCACACAAATAAAGCTAAAAAGTCAATGATGTGATAATTGTCAAATGAAAAATTAGCATGAAAAAGTGTGGGTAATTATTATCTTTGAAACTTTTGACTTGCAAATGATCTGTTGAATGAAATAGCACAAATATATCGTTATTTTTATATAGAAAAAAAAACGTACTGAGGTATAGACATATAATATCCTTTGTATAACAATGCAAGGTTATGATTTGGGTGATGCAGTTTATATTTTGTTTTTGCAGATACGAATCCCCCATGTTGTGTGGCATTTGTGGAAAGAAATGCATCATTGATAAGTGTAAATGTTCTACTGAACCGTGGTCCTACAAGCTTTCCTTGTGTGGATTATGTTATTGCCACTACTGCCCACTTGTAGACCCAGACGATCCCGAAGGTGGTGGACAAAAATGCTGCGATGTGACCGGTGGTAGTTTGTGTAATAGGTACACTAGAAAATGACCATAATTTTACTCGAAAGTAACTTTTATTAGAGAAATTTTAAATGTGTTTCCAACTCTTCTGAAAATAACTTTATTATAAAAATATAGAATATTGGAATAATAATAAAATCAATTCCCTATTTATAAAAGAATCTTGATGGGGTTTACAAAATACAGAATAATGGACAAAATTTGCACAACTGAAAGGTCGGAAAAAATAAAGAACTTCCTTTCCGAACTGGGTATAACTAATAAATAAACCATGTTTCCATATATTTAATTAACTAATAAACAATATAAAACTTTGATTTATAAGTGATAACATTGAGAAAAAATGGTATGCCCTATTGATGACAAGGCAAGACTTAGAATTTGTGTTAGGCAGTCTACACTTTTCTTTTTCAGATACGAATGCCCCATGTTGTGTTGTATTTGTGGAAATAAATGCGTCATTGATAAGTGCAAATGCTCTACCGAACCGTGGTCTTACAAGCTTTCCTTGTGTGGACTCTGCAATTTCCACCTCTGCCCACTTATTAACCCTGATGATCCCGAGGGAGGAGGACAAAAATGCTGCGATGTGACCAGTGGACTTTGTAAATGTTCAGACGAAACTTGCTTCGATGGGACAATCGGATGTTGTGAGTGTTCAATAGGGAAATGCTGCGATGCGACAGGCTTGAGTTGCAACAGTTCAGACGGAAAATGCGCTGTGACAATCGGATGTTGCGAATGGTCAACCGGAAATTGCTGTGCGGGGAAAGGGACTTGTTTGAAGTGTCCAGAAAGAAAACCCAGAGAACCTAGAGAACCCAGAGAACCCAGCGATGGATGCAAATGTTTTGAGGGAAAAGGCTGCGATGGATGCAAATGCGATGACCCAGGCGAGTGTTTTAAATCTTCATATGGAAAATGTTGCGGTGGTACAGACGATTTAATGAAATGTTCAAACGCATGTTCTAATCCTTTTGATTATGAACCTCTTGCATGTAACGTGCGACTTGCCTTTATTGTTAATATCTTTTATTGGGTATTGTATGTTTATAGCGTGCTTACAATGTTCGGTATTGTGATGAAGGTTCATTCATAAAAGAAAACAAGTAGTTTATTTGGTTCTCCTTATGGATTTTGATCAGCAATTTTGTGAAATGCTCGACAAAAAAAATTCAAATCAGTATTTGTAAATATGTGATTACTGACACAACTGCATGTTTTATCTATATTCCTTCATTATCATAACTAAACATATATTTATCTTTTAGAAAAAATGGAAATAGTGCATATGAAAACCTTTGAAAAATCTTCCTGGTAGTTACAATATGTATTTCTATGTATTTTTGTTACTTTATAAATATTTACAACAATAGTGTGTTCTTGTTTAGACAACAAATTGTTTCAGGCCAGTGTTAGTTTTGTGTAATCACATGGCGTCCGTCGTCTGTCCTCGTCGTCATCCCTTAACATTCATCTGTTAACTTATAAAAAGATCTTCCACTCTAAAACTAATGAGCCAAATTTAACTAAACTTGGACACAATTATCACTTGTGTATCTTGTTTGTGTCCGATTACCATACCTTTCAACCATGATGGCCGAAATGGTTACAAATAGAACATAAGGGTAAAATAATTGTTTTAGCTATGGTCTTGAAAACTTCAGACGACTTCTTAAAGGAGTTATTACCCTTAAATGACGATTAATTTTACCAATATTGTGTGTTTAAAGTTTGTCTATCATTCAAAAATCATGATATTGCTAAAATCCTCAGTGAAATTAAGAAATAATTGATGCAAGCTATACTTTATTGTAGTTTTAACATGGGTAGGCATTATATTCGTGATTATTTTTGTCCGACCGATAGTGAGGGCTAAAATAACACGAATAAAATGCATACACATGTTAAAACTACAATAAAGTTTAGCATGTATCAATTATTTCGATTCTGATGAAGACAATTAAGGTAATTTCTATGTCCGATGTGTATTAGTGTAGAGTGTTTCTGTAGGCTCTTCCATATACCCCCTTTTTTGTTTGTAAAGAGACAAACGACTGGCAATGTAATTTTTCAGAGGGAGCAGTTTTGAACAGCCAGCATGAACGGTTGTCGTATCTAGGTCACATATATCAATTTCCAGATGCAACACATTACAGTCATAATAAATGAAAAATAACAACATGTGCATCGTTCAAGAGTTTTGGAAGTGTTTTAAATAAAAGAAATATATTAAATGCATAATAATTTGATAAAATTCATTATTCTGCAGTAGTCAATATACGCATGGGCAAACAAATTTTATTGGAATTAGAACATGGGTTTATTCACAAAGCGAAAGAAGCACGTCATATTAGAATCTTTAACTGATTGGACAGTCACATCAATATGTGGCAGAATCAACCACATCATCGCCCTTGTAATAAGCACTCAGAGGTGGATGGACGACGAGAAAGGTTTTACTTTTCTCTTTTTCTATGACATATAAAAAAACAATCTCAATCCGGTTTAATATATAAGTAAAAGAAAATGTAATGACTCAGCGTCCGTTCAGGAAGATTTATTGCTTCTTTAGGTAAAGATCCAATCAACAAATTTTCTGACAAAAACCATTACAAACTTCCCTGATTTGCCTCTCATCACAACAGTACAAACAGTAGTAAAGAATTCATTCGAGGAAGAAGTCAATATCTGACTCACCTTTCTGTGAAAGAAATACAAGATGAACTTTCAACCAAGGTGTACCTGATAATGTTAGATTTAAAATTTAAAAAAAAACGAAACACTAACCGTTTGACCTTAAGAACGTCAACAACTCCTCAGTCTATTAAATTGGGGTGCTTCGGATGCAGAGAAGACAGGTTAATCCCTAATCCAGTTCGATGATTGACTTGTCAAAAGGTCGTGGAACCAACAAGTCATCGCAGGCAGAAATGCTTCCTTTGAATGTTCTATTGAAGGGCATGTGGAAACAACCTGTAACTCTGAATCTCTGCAAGCTGTGGTGGATTTTATGTTTTTCGTCTTGTTTTCTTTTAAGAAAAAAATATAATTAAAATTTAAACAGAAGGAAACAGCAGTTAATCAGAACCTATACAGGTAGCTTCTGCTTCGAATGATCTTCTAGTTTCAAATACCCAATCGGATGCCATTAAAATTTATCGTATATTCAGTTACGATACTACACAAACTGAAATGGCCCATTGATGCTGACACTTTAACAAAATTGCCTGTTAAAACAAAATTATAATTCCAAGAAAACCAAAATCTTATAACACCGCTACCTAGTCAGCACAAACTGCGTTACAGACAAATCGAAATAAATGAGAAAGTATTCTTTTCTCAAAATAGGTATGCTTAGGATTCGCAGATTGAAGGCAATGGTGTTCAGAAAAATTTCTATCACAAGGTGATTGGGTGAAACATGTTTGCAAGTTTAATCCTATTCGCCCTTCTCATCATTCATAACCAATCTTATCCAATGCAATTGATGAGGTCTTGGAATGAATCTTGAACGAAACAATTACTTTATGTTCAATCTCCTAGTTCTAAAAGTGATAAAGCAAAACTAAACATTGTAACTGACCAGTTACCCTCACCTTATATTCTAAAGGGAGATTTCAATGACCACCATTCAAGGAAGAGCAGATCTTTGAATGACCAGGCCAAATTATAGAAGACGTTGTGTCTTAAGAGGGCTTGTGCATTTTGATGGATCTGATACTTATCTTTGCATATACTTTTATTGATCTAACTTTATGCTATCCTTCTCTTCTGCAAGATATTGGTGGCCATTGTGATATGTTGTTTGTTATATTGTTCAGTTTGAAAATTAAGTATTGCTGTGGTTTTAAAAAGTAGTATGAAAGTATCTTTGTATATTGATGATTTGAAAAATATGAGTGATATAGAACTTCAATTACAAGTATATCTTGATAAAATTGAAAATAGGCTTCTAGGAATGAAAACTCTAGCCCTACCAATTCTAATTCAATGGTTTACTGTTTTACCTGATTCATGCCCAGATATATTAAAGAAGATACAAGCTAAGCTATAGAGATTTGATTGGGATGGTAAAGGGGACAAACTTAAAAGAAATATACTTTTCTCAAATTTCGAGGATGACGGGGTAAAAATGCCACATCTTGAATCCTATATAAAAAAAGTATCAAAGGTACCAGGATTATAATTTAGTACGCCAGACGCGCGTTTCGTCTACATAAGACTCATCAGTGACGCTTATATCAAAATATTTATAAAGCCAAACAAGTACAAAGTTGAAGAGCATTGAGGATACAAAATTCCAAAAAGTTATGCCAAATACGGCTAAGGTAATCTATGCCTGGGATAAGAAAATCCTTAGTATTTTGAAAAATTCAAAATTTTGTAAACAGGAAATTTATAAAAATGACCACATTATTGATATTCATGTCAACACCGAAGTGTTGACTACTGGGCTGGTGATACCCTCGGGGACGAAACGTCCAACAGCAGTGGCATCGACCCAGTGGTGTAAAAAGTTATCAAAGGTACCAGGATTATAATTTAGTACGCCAGACGCGCGTTTCGTCTACATAAGACTCATCAGTGACGCTCACATCAAAATATTTATAAAGCCAAACAAGTACAAAGTTGAAGAGCATTGAGGATCCAAAATTCCAAAAGGTTATGCCAAATACGGCTAAGGTAATCTATGCCTGGGATAAGAAAATCCTTAGTATTTTGAAAAATTCAAAATTTTGTAAACAGGAAATTTATAAAAATGACCACATTATTGATATTCATGTCAACACCGAAGTGTTGACTACTGGGCTGGTGATACCCTCGGGGACGAAACGTCCACCAGCAGTGGCATCGACCCAGTGGTGTAAAAAGTTATCAAAGGTACCAGGATTATAATTTAGTACGCCAGACGCGCGTTTCGTCTACATAAGACTCATCAGTGACGCTCATATCAAAATATTTATAAAGCCAAACAAGTACAAAGTTGAAGAGCATTGAGGATCCAAAATTCCAAAAAGTTATGCCAAATACGGCTAAGGTAATCTATGCCTGGGATAAGAAAATCCTTAGTATTTTGAAAAATTCAAAATTTTGTAAACAGGAAATTTATAAAAATGACCACATTATTGATATTCATGTCAACACCGAAGTGTTGACTACTGGGCTGGTGATACCCTCGGGGACGAAACGTCCACCAGCAGTGGCATCGACCCAGTGGTGTAAAAAGTTATCAAAGGTACCAGGATTATAATTTAGTACGCCAGACGCGCGTTTCGTCTACATAAGACTCATCAGTGACGCTCATATCAAAATATTTATAAAGCCAAACAAGTACAAAGTTGAAGAGCATTGAGGATCCAAAATTCCAAAAAGTTATGCCAAATACGGCTAAGGTAATCTATGCCTGGGATAAGAAAATCCTTAGTATTTTGAAAATTCAAAATTTTGTAAACAGGAAATTTATAAAAATGACCACATTATTGATATTCATGTCAACACCGAAGTGTTGACTACTGGGCTGGTGATACCCTCGGGGACGAAACGTCCACCAGCAGTGGCATCGACCCAGTGGTGTAAAAAATTATCAAAGGTACCAGGATTATAATTTAGTACGCCAGACGCGCGTTTCGTCTACATAAGACTCATCAGTGACGCTCATATCAAAATATTTATAAAGCCAAACAAGTACAAAGTTGAAGAGCATTGAGGATCCAAAATTCCAAAAAGTTATGCCAAATACGGCTAAGGTAATCTATGCCTGGGATAAGAAAATCCTTAGTATTTTGAAAAATTCAAAATTTTGTAAACAGGAAATTTATAAAAATGACCACATTATTGATATTCATGTCAACACCGAAGTGTTGACTACTGGGCTGGTGATACCCTCGGGGACGAAACGTCCACCAGCAGTGGCATCGACCCAGTGGTGTAAAAAGTTATCAAAGGTACCAGGATTATAATTTAGTACGCCAGACGCGCGTTTCGTCTACATAAGACTCATCAGTGACGCTCATATCAAAATATTTATAAAGCCAAACAAGTACAAAGTTGAAGAGCATTGAGGATCCAAAATTCCAAAAACTTATGCCAAATACGGCTAAGGTAATCTATGCCTGGGATAAGAAAATCCTTAGTATTTTGAAAATTCAAAATTTTGTAAACAGGAAATTTATAAAAATGACCACATTATTGATATTCATGTCAACACCGAAGTGTTGACTACTGGGCTGGTGATACCCTCGGGGACGAAACGTCCACCAGCAGTGGCATCGACCCAGTGGTGTAAAAAATTATCAAAGGTACCAGGATTATAATTTAGTACGCCAGACGCGCGTTTCGTCTACATAAGACTCATCAGTGACGCTCATATCAAAATATTTATAAAGCCAAACAAGTACAAAGTTGAAGAGCATTGAGGATCCAAAATTCCAAAAAGTTATGCCAAATACGGCTAAGGTAATCTATGCCTGGGATAAGAAAAATCCTTAGTATTTTGAAAAATTCAAAATTTTCTAAACAGGAAATTTATAAAAATGACCACATTATTGATATTCATGTCAACACCGAAGTGTTGACTACTGGGCTGGTGATACCCTCGGGGACGAAACGTCCACCAGCAGTGGCATCGACCCAGTGGTGTAAAAAGTTATCAAAGGTACCAGGATTATAATTTAGTACGCCAGACGCGCGTTTCGTCTACATAAGACTCATCAGTGACGCTCATATCAAAATATATATAAAGCCAAACAAGTACAAAGTTGAAGAGCATTGAGGATCCAAAAGTCCAAAAAGTTATGCCAAATACGGCTAAGGTAATCTATGCCTGGGATAAGAAAATCCTTAGTATTTTGAAAAATTCAAAATTTTGTAAACAGGAAATTTATAAAAATGACCACATTATTGATATTCATGTCAACACCGAAGTGTTGACTACTGGGCTGGTGATACCCTCGGGGACGAAACGTCCACCAGCAGTGGCATCGACCCAGTGGTGTAAAAAGTTATCAAGGGTACCAGGATTATAATTTAGTACGCCAGACGCGCGTTTCGTCTACATAAGACTCATCAGTGACGCTCATATCAAAATATTTATAAAGCCAAACAAGTACAAAATTGAAGAGCATTGAGGATCCAAAATTCCAAAAATGCAAATAAAAAATTGATTTTTACGTCTCAAATCAATGCTTTAGACATGAAAACTACACACTGTAAATTTGGTCTTTTCACTTTACACATACTGTCTATGGTAAATCAATTGATAATGGAAATTTTTAAAATTGTCGTTTTATGTTAATTTTGTCAAAAAAAATAAATTTCGGCAAATGACGTCATGAAAGCAAGAAATGTTTTTTTGGAAACGGATTTATATTTCCGTGGTCATTAAGTATTACTACCTTCAATATTTGTCCTATCAACGGAAAACTTCATCTTTAATTTGAAAAAAAGTCGTGTATCGTTTCTTTTGTTGACTAGTATAGTTGGTAACAATTATGGTTGACCATAATATTTATGAGTTATTACAAAACTATTGTTTGTACATCTTTATTTGTAGACGAGATAAGAGAGTGATATGAGAATAATAAAAATATATATTACAAAAAGAGTTTATATGTTTAGGCTGCTGTAATGTCATTGGTACATTTTAGAATGAAAATACCCAACTGGTTTTTGAGCATTCATGCTTGAAGCTAACATCATAATTGTTGCTACGCATTTGTGATAAATGCTGTTTTGTACCAGAAGACATAGACTGTGTTAATGATACAACACAATTTTAACAGTCATCAGAAAATGTTTGACCGATACGGCGTGACTTTATCTCAACAAACAAAAGATCACATTTCCTAGAAGTTAAAAAGAGTTGTTTGATCTGTTTATTTGTCGATTGTAATTAACATTAACGATACCAATTTTATTTTTTCCCTGTGTTGATTAGATTTGTCGACAGGATGGACAAGATTCTTACACTGTTAGTCCAGTCAATCTTTGCAATAGATGTTAAAACATCAATAACACTACAACTGAAAATGTATCAGTGTTCTTTTGTATCTATGATATCATTATCTTTGGTATACCAAATATTTGAGGTTCGAATCGTCGTTTTTTTAATACAAATTCAATAAAAACTGGGACAATCTTCGCGTTAATGGAGCAAAAAAAAATTGTTTAAAATCTCACAAACATATCTACACAGGAAAACTGACAAAATCGCATTACTAGAAAAAAAAAGGTATTTTTAGGCACGAACATAGATTTTTATCAGAATACTCCAAAATCAGGAAGTAGGAAAACTTGTCAATTTGTAACTCTTAAAGCATGTGACAGATCACAAAAACGATTGTAGAAGGAAACGGATAAAATTGTATGACAATGATAAAAAGTATTTTGAAGAAGAGTCTTAGATTTGAATGATTAATTTTTCGTAAACGGGATAACGGAGAAATTTGACGGATGTACGATATACAAATTTGAAGATGTTTTGTAAATATCAGCACCCAACGTTAATATTGAAAAAATGAGAAGAATTAATGATGTCGTAGTCAAAAGCTTACTTTTATAAATAATCAAAATATAAAACTGGTAAATCAAATAGAATGTATCTATTTTTTTTTAAATATACATTAACTGTGTCCCACATCCACCCCTCCCCAAATCCCGATTTATTTGCCCTGTTCATAATATTTTTGCTACAAAATAATCTAATATATATCTTGATATGACAATGTTGTCGGTGTTGACATGAATATCAATAATGTGGTCATTTTTATAAATTTCTGTTTACAAAACTTTGAATTTTTCGAAAAACTAAGGATTTTATTACCCCAGGCATAGATTACCTTAGCCGTATTTGGTACAACTTTTTGGAATTTTGGATCCTCATTGCTCTTCAACTTTGTACTTGTTTGGCTTTATAAATATTTTGATATGAGCGTCACTGATGAGTCTTATGTAGACGAAACACGCGTCTGGCGTACTAAATTATAATCCTGGTACCTCTGATAACTATTGTCTACATCTGCAATGTTACAGTAAGAATAAAGGGGCAATTTGGGATAGTATTTGTTATATTTCTTTTCCAACCTTTAAAACATATAAAAATATATAAAGATATAAGAATTCAATGTGATTCATCATAAATTACAATTTTAATATCGATTACCAAATAGTTTACACCAACTAAATTCTATAAGCTACCAGGCATTTAATTGTTTACACAGATTTTAAAAACCTACTGAGGGTTTGAATCACCTATCCATGGTAACGGTAATAGTCACTAAATTTATTTATTTTTTAAACTGACATATACTTGACTGTGTCAACGGAACACGTCTTGCTCTGTCGAGAGTTCGAGCGATTCCCAATAACAGATAAAAGAAAGTTCAAATTACCTTGAGGAATTCGTCCAATCATTTGTTAAGTCAGACAGTACAAGTTATTTAGAGAAAACATCATCAGATATAATATTCTTTTTTGAAATACATTTCGAAATAAAGAAACTTCAGTTAAAATTTTAAGTTTTACTTCGTACCGATCAGATGATTAACGCCCTTACCCATTGTATAATACGGTTTGTTGCCATGGTGTGCTGTTACACCAATATATCAAATTTGGAGGATAGAGCACTCGCTATCAAACAACATGCAATCCACAATTTTCTACATTTGAAAATGCCTATACCAAGACAGGAATATGACAGTTGTTATCCATTCGTTTGATGTGTTTTATAATTTGATTTTGCCATTTGATTAGGGATTTTTCGTTTTGAATTTTCCTCGGAGTTCAGTATTTGATTAGGGATTTTTCGTTTTGAATTTTCCTCGGAGTTCAGTATTTTTTCGCTAAACAACTGTGTTACATCTGTAATAAATGGCGTATTTCACTCACAAAGACTTCTATCCCTGTCGTGATTGGGTTTGTCAGCAAGACGAATAAGATGCTTACCAAGTTTGTCAAGTCAAGCTTTGCAATGAATAATGTTTTAACATCAACAAAACTGCCACAAAAAATGTATGAGTGTTCTTTTGAGTTTAGAATGTCATTATCTTTGGTATAGCAAACGTCTACCAACATAAATGTGGACTGGGAGTTAAAATAAGCGTTTCAAACCGAGGAAATGTATTTAGTTGATGGAGCAACATCTTTTAAAACAATGCAAAAAAATAAAAATCAAAACAACACTATTTATAATCTAACAAACATATCTGCACTGAAAACTGACAAAATAGAATGACCAGAAAAAAGAATCTTGCGGTACAAACATACTAGTATCATAAAATCTCCGAAAACAGGAAACCGGAACATTTGTCATTGTTACTCTTAAAGAATATGAAAGATCACAAAAACGATTGTATTAGGAAACTGATAAATATCATGACTTTGGAAACAAGTGTTTTGAAGTAAAAAAATAAGATTTTTATGATTAAATTTCCGTCAACAGGAAAGGGAAAACATGACAAATAAATTTAGAACAATTGAAGGTCTTTCCACCCGATACGATATAGTTTGATGTTGAAAATAATAAATCTCAGTTAGAAATGTGATGAAACGGAAAAGTGAAAAGACCTAATAAATATTAATTTTAATATTATAGTTTGTACATACCAGCACCCAAAATTCCTATTTAAAAATGAGAAGAATTAATGATGTTGTGGTTAAAAGCTTACTTTTAGAAATAATAAAATACAAAACTGAAAAATCAAACGAAATGTATTTATCAAACAAACAATAAGTCAAGCCCTTTCCAACTGAATTCATTCGGTTTGTTTAGTTCTTTTTGTGTGATGTTACACCAATATCTTAAGTTTTAAAAAGGATTGAGCACTCGCAAACAGGTTGCACGCCACTACAGTCTATATGTGGTTGTCCCAATTCAGGATCCTGTAATTCAGTTGGTGGTTACTGTCGTCATTTTTTGGTTATCCTCAATCAGGCCATTGCTTGTCTCTTTTATGTAGTTTTACATTTTGTCCTGACGGATACTTTGATATATATCTTTACGACATTGGTATAGTGACAAAAATGCAGTTAAAGCATAAAAATAGAATTTGTAGTTTTTTGTTTAATAGTAATTATCATAAATTACTCGTTTGAACTATACATTAACGAAAGCTTAATTGATAAATATCCTTTTATCCTTGGTTGCTATGAACTCGTTGTTGCTAGTGTGCTCTCCTTGAGGTCCACGCTATACTCTAGTTAACATTCTTAAACTTTTTCACAAACATTAGATGAATAATATATGAACTTTTACAATCGTTAATTCTTAATCTATAATTATCTGTATTTAAATTTAAATTGGCAATTGACACGTGATATTAGAACATTTATATTGAACTAACAGTAAAAGGTGACTTATTGGTCCATTGGGCCGGGTGTATTATATATGTAATTATATTTTGTACAAATTTTTGCTGGTTTACACATGTCACTATAATAAACAATTTACTTACTTACTTACTTACTATATAACAAGAAAACTTGACTATTATGGAAAAAGTTGGTGATTTTATTGGTAGTTTTTTACTTAAGAAGAACAGGTTTTGATACTATTATTTAATATCAATGTGTTTGTTGTTTAAAATTTTAATTACGTTTTGGCTCTGATTCTGACTGAGACTTATTTTGATATAATGATACATATTTTATATTGTAATGTATTATTGTTGACTTAATTACTTCGATCATTGTACTTGATTTACATGCTCTTGATGGACCCTGTAATTTGGAAATAGAATATTCTTATACTTATTCTTATTCGTGTAAAGACACAGACACATTGTGCGAGTTCGCACATTTATTATTTGGCTGTTGATGGAGAAGCATCGGAAAAATCATACCAGCAAATAAAAGAAGTTAGAATTGGAAAGTTTTTATGCCCCACCTATGATAGTAGAGATGCATTATGATTTCTGGTTTGTGCGTCCGTCCGTTCGTTCGTCTGTTCGTCCGTTCGTCCGTTCGTCCCGCTTCAGGTTAAAGTTTTTGGTCAAGGTAGTTTTTGATGAAGTTGAAGTCCATTCAACTTCAAACTTAGTTTAAATAATAGTTTATTTCAAACCAAAAGCAATACAGCTTATAGGTATATCATAAATATAAACATGTATATCATAACAGAACATTTTAAATACAATTGGAGGCAATACTACATAGTATAAATTAATTCAGAGGATTGTCGTGCAAATTTTATATCTGTGGCGTATTTCAGATATTTCCTAAATTAGACAATTCCGATACATTGTTTGTTGACAATAATTGAACTTATTTAAAAACTGATGCATTTGTATAATAATACTTTTTCATATACAATTTTCCTTTAATGTCATATTTTTGACATTTTAAAATAAAATGAAACTAATCCTCGGTGTCAACCATGTTCCCTATGAAATGATCTTTCTAATTTAAATGCCATATTAGATTTTTACCCTAATTTCACCGTCCACTGAACATAAAAAATGATAGTGCGAGTGGGGCACCCGTGTACGTTGGACACATTTTTGTTAATCCTAGTCCGAGTTGAAAGCTTGTGGTTTTGAAGCAAACGGTTTAGAAGACTTTACGATCAGTCCCAGAGGGTATCATCGGCTCAGTACAGTACTTCGGTACTGACATGATTTAACAAACCTTTCTAAAATTGTCCGTTTATAAATTTTGAAATTATGAAGAAACTAAGGTTTCAACTCCCTCAGGCAAAATTGACTTTGTATAAATTAGGCTATTTATTTATGGTATTTTTGTCATATATCTCTTCAGCGATTTTGGTACTTATACATCCTCGGATTTCAAATGTTTGGTTTTGAGCGTTCCTGATGAAGGTAAATCCAGAAAGGCGCTTCAGACGCATGAAACTATTGAACGTGTTTTCTATTTTTTGCAAGCTACCGGGTTGTTCTGAAACTGTAATTTCCAACGGGAAAAATCGCAGTCCCTCGAACAGGTAGTTTGTAATAGTATGGTGACTTCGGTTTTTCGGGAATAAGTTGTCTCAGGAACTAGGTGCTTCAGAGACTAGGTGTTTCAAAACTAGTTGTCTCGGGAACTAGGTGCTTCATTTATTTTAAATTAAAAATTAAACAGAAATATGACAAAAACAAATCACCCCCTACATATTTCAATATTGGGGATAGATATTTAAATGTTTTACACGCAATATTAAGAAACAAATGCAGTGCCCTTAATATGGATCTGTATCACGCAAATATTAAACCTAACGCAATGTGTCAATGTGGTTATTTATACGAAAATGCTCAACATTATTTCCTCTCGTGTAAACATTATACAGTGCAAAGGAATAAATTATTTTTTGAACTTAGGAAAGAAAATATACCTACCGACTTTGAAAATTTAATGTACGGCAATGCTTTGTTTAATATGAACATAAACACGCTAATTTTTATAAAAGTGCAGCATTATATTAAAGAGACCAATCGCTTTTCATAGTTTATAGACATAATGGTTAAATATATACCAATAACAATGTTAATTAAAAACCAATTGTTCAGAGAACAATTGAAGGTCTTTCCACTAGTAAAGATCTATTTTGATATTGAAATATGAAAAATCAATTTAAAATGTTAGTTCTATGGCTTTATGATGTATTTATATGAATTTAAAGCAAAGGTCAAAATCTAGAACGTCCTTTTAACCTGTGACCTTGACCTCAATTTCAAGGTCACAAACCAAGGACCTTAAATCATAAGACCCTAGGTCTTTAATATGTTTGGTTAATGAGTAATACCACTTTACGCGTAATTCTAAATGTAAGATGGACAAAAACTCCCATTTATTGTATGCGCACCCTTTCAACCAAAATATACAAGTAAGGACATGTCGCAACTAACTATTTAGGAAAAAATATTTGTCGATATGTCATACGGTATTTGAAAATAAGTGAAAATAAGCCAAAATCAAATTTTAGAATATGACCTTGACCTTTGACCTTGACCTAATTTTCATTTTTTTTAACCAAGGATCTCAAATCAAGAGACCCTAGGTCTCTATCACTTATGGTTTACCAGTTAGAAACGCATATCACCTATATCAAATACATCAGGGGGAATAACTCTCATATGGAGTCTCTGGATAGCTTCGGTCAAAACTAAAATCCTAATCCTGAAGATGTAACGAGCAATTTGGTAAAATAATTTTGTCGTAATCTTTTACGGTTGCGAAGGAGTAGTGGCCACAAGAAAAAAAGTGTTTGGGGAGATAACTCCTACAACGTCAAGTATTTGGTTACGCTGTTGTCAGTATTTAAAGCGTATAAACTATATGATATCATGTTCCAAATATCTAAGCGACATCTTTTGAAACATCAATATTACGCAAGAAAAAAATTAGGCGGAAAAAAAAAAAAATAATAATAATTAAAAACCAATTGTTCAGAGAACAATTGAAGGTCTTTCCACCACTTACAATTTATTTGATATGAAAACATTGAATTCAGTTTAAATTTCAGTTCCGATGGCTTTATAATTTTTAAATATGAATTTAAAGCAAATGTCAAAATCTAGACCGTCTAATTTGACTATGACCTTGACCCCAATTTCAAGGTCATAAACCAAGGACCTCAAATCAAAAGACCTTAGGTCTGTCATATGTATAGTTAATGATTTATATCAATTAACGCATTATTCTAAATATAAAAGGGAAGAAAACTCCCATTTACGGTCAACGTACCCTCACAATCAAAAGTCAAGTGTTACGACATGTCGCAACTAACAATTTAGTAAAAATAATTTGTCGTAATCTTATAAGGTTTTTAAAAATAAGTGAAAACAAGCCAAAATCAAAATTAAGAATATGACCTTGACCTTTGACCTTGACCTCATTTTAATTTTTTTGGACCAAGGATCTCAAATCAAAATACTCTAGGTCTCTATCAATTATGGTTTACCATTTAGAAATGCATAATACTTAATTCAAATGGAAAAGGGGGAATAACTCTCATATGGAGTTTCCGTAAATCTTTGGTCCAAATGAATATCCTAATCCTGATGATGTAACGAGCAATTAGGTAAAATAATTTTGTCGTAATCTTTTACGGTTGCGAAGGAGTAATGGCCACAAGAAAAACAGTGTTTGGGGAGATAACTCTTACAACGTAAAGTATTTTGTTACGCGGTTGTAAATTTTTAAAGCGTATAAACTATACAATATCATATTTCAAATATCTAAGCGACATCTTATGAAACAACAAAACTACGCAAGAAAAAAATTTAGGCGGAAGAAGAAAAATAATAATAATCAGAACAAAAGCAATAGGTCTTTCCACGGAAAAGTGGAAAGACCTAATAATCAGAACAAAACCTATAGGTCTTTCCACGGAAAGGTGGAAAGACCTAATTACTTTTTGTTGACTTCGAATGAAATTGTTCATTTTTTCCTAAGACATGGATCATCAATTTGATTTATTATATAATCCATCAGTTGACAACAACAATTTAATTTAATTGTTTAAAATACAATAAAAACTTACCTTTTGAGTGAATATTTATTCCAAGATTAAAACAACCTATTAGGTAGGGCTATCATAAAAATTTACGGTCAACTCGACTTTTAGGAATCGATGAGCCATGTCGTTTAAATTCTTGTTAATTTCATGTCTCCATATTAATATTGTTTATGATGTTATTATTATTTATTTCATATTTGTTCGGTTATTTATTATTTGTATGTAATGGAGAAGACGTTCTAAGTTGCAAAACTTGTGTCTAATCCTATTGTCAATGTTTTTGAACAATAAAATATGTTTAAACTACACTAAACTAGGTGCTTCAGAGACTTGTTATTTCAGAACTAGTTGTCTCAGAAACTAGGTGTTCCAGAACTAGGTGTCTCGGGAACTTATGGATTTAAAGCTTATCTTCTTATAATTTGCGAAAGGTTATAATTGTTGAGCAAATCAGTTGGGTCTTCGGAGTCAGTGAAAGGATAAATCGCGGTTATAGTTTTTAATACATTGTTAAAAACCAGGTTTAAAAACGTGTAAAATTTGTAAAATTTTGTTA
Organism: Mytilus galloprovincialis; assembly: GCF_965363235.1. NCBI lineage: Eukaryota > Metazoa > Mollusca > Bivalvia > Mytilida > Mytilidae > Mytilus > Mytilus galloprovincialis. The sequence goes on along the minus strand of NC_134841.1, from coordinate 11,550,204 downwards.
ATTGTGAATATGAGAGTAAAACTAAAACAATATTAGTTGCAAAATATGAAGTATGGCGTTATTATATAACGATTTGAAAAGCCGACTTTTTTTTCTTATATTCCAAATGTTTTTGGGGGGAGGGGGTGCACCGGAATAATTTGCAAATAGAATTGATCATATTTATGGAAGGAACAATAGCGTTTAAATATCTTATTTTTAAAATATATTTTTTTTCATAAATCACGTTAAAAATAAATTTTACAATGAGAAAAGTTTTAATCAGAATAACACAATAGCCGATACTTTAAAATACTCTGCTTAAGAAAGAAAAAGTACGCTCAGTTCTTATGTTTATCTTTTTGGTGGCATTGATAGGTGATTAGAAATCAGTTATAATTATTATAACGGCAATTATCATTAACACACACATCTACAAATAGACTGTCCTTGTGCAAATTGAAACATAAGCTCCGTCCGATCAGTTGAAATTACATTGGTAATATCATAACAAAAAAGAGCAGTTTATTTACATTTATAACATAGAATAAAGAATTAAAATGGGGAATGTCTCAAAGACACAACAGCCAGACCAATTAGCATAAAACAGTCAAAAACCATCAATGAGTCTTCAAAACAGTGATAAAAATGTTTTCTCAAAAACGGGCTTCAACTGGCCTCTAAAAACAATAACTGTAAACTATTTCAGAGAAATGGACACCACTTTAAACTAGTGAAATCAGTGAACCAAAATAATAGAAATAGCTTCTTGACTTGGGAGAGGCATACATATACGGCGGGGTTAAACATGCCTTGTGAGTTCTCAGCCATCCACATCTAGCAAATGTAGAATAAACAATACGAACAGATAACCTGTTAAAGAAGTTCAGGTACGATTTGAGAATAGGTAACAGATGAAACTACTAGTAAGCACAATGAAGATGATCAACATGAATTTAGGTAGCACAATACAAAGATTTTATAACTCCAACTCCCATGTTTTTAAATGCTGTAACTTTCTTAATAATGCTTGAAAATTTATAAACGTGGTATTTATTGATAGCTAACAGTTTACTCTTTCCAATTAATGCAATGTTAGTATGATGCAACAATTATTAACCAATTATAATGTTAACTGTGTCTAAAATATTTTTCCTCAAAATTCCACTTTCAATTGAAATTAGCTTCCTCATAGGTATTCCTAATGGGTTGATTTTATTATATGTTGTTCCTATGGCCTTTATCTACAAAAGCGTGTCTCAGATTTCAGATAGAATGTATAGAACAAATTTTACACATAATTAACATTATCTTCTTTTATGTGGTTAGGATGTTCACACTAATTAGAGATTGAGGAGAGAATGAAATACCATAGGGACAATTTGAGACACCCTTTTGAAGCCCATGATGTGTTGATTCAGATTTCGTCTATATATACCTTATTTATTATTTTTTATGCATTCGTAAGAAAGTTACAGAATTTTAAAAGTTAGTGATTGGAAGTAAAAAAATCTTTGTATTGTGCTATTTCTAGACATCCCAGCTCAAGACCTCAATTAAACTGACCAAAAGGTTATGTCTTATAAGAATATACCACAATCCGTTTCGTTATGATTAAGTATCATGCTATCATTAATTATACTTCATACGAGAATCACAGAACCGTCATAACCCGTATCATGCCAACAACTGGTACAATGAATGTATTTATTTCAGACCCAATAATAAATAAAATTTTAATATTGGCGCATCTTTTATAGTATATATGTGGTGATTTCTTTTAGTAAACAGAACATTATTTGGAGTTAAATGCCATCTACAAATTCTGAATGTAGATCACAATGGACAGGAATAGATGTTTTCGTGGGCAACTTTTAGTTTCAGGTTGCAGCAAGGTTCTGATAAAAAGTAAAATCACAAAAATACTGAACTTAGAGGAAGATCAATTGGGAAAGTCCATAATCACATGGCAAAATCAAACAAAACGCATCAAAAACGAATGGACAAGAACTGTCATATTCCTGACTTGGTACAGGCATTTTCAAATGTAGAAAATGGTGGATTAAACCTGGTTCTATAGCGCTAACCCTCTCACTTTAATGACAGTCTCATCAATTTCCGATATTTTTACATTGATGCGTTAAATAAACAGACACAATAAATAAAATAGTCAAAATATGGGTACATCAGTCATCATCGTTTAACAATTTTAAAAGGAACAATTTAACAGAACACAAAAACATCTACTATCTACGAACACATTTATTGATTTGAGTGTCTGACGTCAGAAAATTTTATACGTCACATAAATTTGTCGTTCAATGTGCGTACAAACAATTTTAAAATTTTCATGGGAATGTTAGCATACCGGGTTAAAAAATCAAAAGTATGTAAGAATAAATTTAAGAAATAGACCGAGATTTAAACTAGTCCAAAAGTTATATATAGAATTTATAAGAATCCAAAAATAGTTAATTCCACTACGCGATTGAATGATTTTGACGTTTGTGGTTCAACGTATATTGTAATTCATAATAGAAATATATCATAATGACATATAATAGAACAATATCATAGTGACTGGATCTTTTAAAGTACAGAGTCACGTTATAAGAACAAAAGAAATACAAAAAGTCGCAAATACAAAACAAACCACAAAAAAAATAAAGTCAATACAAACACATTGACGAGATGTATAAGTACCGAGCCACGTGAAACGGATATCACATGAAACCATTCAACAGTAAAAGTAATATTAATAATAGAACAAAGACAAATGAAAGAACGATAAAACACGTTGTTAAGATGATAAACAACATCAGTACGCAGAATCTATACATCAAGACCATCGTGTATTATTTGAGAAGTTGATACGGAATATTTATCAACAAGGTCTTGGTACCTTCCGATGAACTTTTTTAGAAAAAGAACGAGACGTTCTTTGACATACCCCTGTTTCATCAACTTACTACTCAGACACTGATGACGTTTTACAAAGTCTGAGTAGGAGCTGCAAGCTCTTGAATATCGAATAAGTTGGGAAATATATATCCCATATGCAGGTGAAGTTGGTATATTGCTACTAAGGTGGGGGAAATTTATAATTTCAAAATTAAAATCGTCTCGTTTGTCATAAGTTCTGGTACTGAGATGACTGTGTAAGTCAAATTCGAGATATAAGTCTAAAAATGAGGCGGAGGAAGCCGTGTCTGTTGTTTCTTTAATCTCTAGTTCTGGGGGATATATTAATGGAACCCAATCAGAAAAGTTCGGATTGTTTATGGAAAGAACATCATCAATATATCTGAAAGTGAAATTAAATAATCTGGCTTCTTTGATTCTCTTGTTTTTTACAAGTGTCTGGAGGAACTCCGATTCATAAGAAAATAAGAAGAGGTCGGCAAGAAGAGGCGCACAGTTTGTTCCCATAGGAATGCCGACAATTTGTTGGAAAAGTCTACCTCCAAACTCAACAAATATGTTGTCGATAAGAAACTCCAGCATACTAACCACTTGTTCTTCTGTGTAGCTTATTTTACCTTTTTGTTTGTCACTATTTACGAAATATGCCTTATCAAATCCCAAAGTAATAAATTTATAGCGTATGCTACCATTTTTATGTTGAAAGGCATTGTGGATTATTTCTTTTAGGCGATTTTTCAATTTCACATGGGGAATGGTGGTATACAGGGTTGAAAAATCAAAAGTTTTGATGGAACTAATTTCAGAAAAAGACCGAGATTTAAAATTGTCTAGAAGTTCTTTAGAATTTTTAAGAATCCACATATGGTTAATACCACTACGCGAGTAAACAGTTTCACAGTATTTCTGAAGACCCTCCTTCACTGCGGACAGAATTTTAGTCAATCTAATGGACAATTCTTTAGTGGAACATGAAGATGAGCCAGCAATATACCGTTGTTTGTACGGAATTTTATGAAGCATTTAAATGATCACAAAAATTTTAAACTTTTCAAAAGCCTAATGGCTGCCCCATCACAAACAAAAGGGTTTACAAATCACTCCATTTGGAATATGTTCGACATCCAGTCTTTAAAGAAAATGAAACTGTGAGTCACCTTAAGGATGTACTTAGGTGAGGTTTTGGAATTTGTGTCAAATGTTCGGACTCCTTGGTGTTTTTCCATACAATACAATGTAAAATATTTTGCCCCATAACACCCATTTATTTTTTCATATAAGACTAAATAGCTCATGAAAAGTCATTTACCAAAATTTTAGAAGATTCTTAATTTTCTTTCTTTTGTTTTGAGACCCAACAATACCAATGTAAATATAAGGTAAAAGTCCGATTCAGCCTTTTCCCGCCATATCTTAATTCTCAAATATCTCGAAAAGGAGGTCCATGACCTATCAATATTTTTAGCTTATGTTTATCCTTAATTGATGCTCTACCAGCTTATAGTATCAATTTTAACTTCTTAATTCATTAATTTTCACCTAACCTCACCTAAGTACATCCTTAAAGAAATGCAAGCTTTGTAATATGGGAGTATAAACGGGGAAATATATATACACGTATATTTGTTTATGCTCTGGCTTAGTCTAATTCAAAATAGCGTGCTATACCAAAACGTATATATTAAAAACATTAATTAAAGTATTCACCAAGCTTATTTTGTGAGCTACAAGGTTGTACAAAATTATTTTATATTAAGGATTAAACACGAAAGCGCACTTTAATTTATATGACTAGAGAAAAAAAAGTTGGTGGGATTTTGAAATTGAATATGAGAAGAAAGCTCTTACATTTCTAGTTACATTTGTAATACATTCTCTTGTAAACCTATTTTATCTTAGTTATCTCCTCTTAGAAGGTAAAACAAGTTGCTTTCTTTACAAAAAGAAATGCAATCGTAAACCCAAATGCTTGTTTGGCATTATAGTAGTCTCAGGCATTATATATTAGATAATTGTTTAATAAAGATGTATTGTTTTATATTACTTTTGTTGTATAAGAATTAAAAACTGACATTGATTGTTTGCTCAATGTAATACCGGCGTCACACATCAGCGTGTAGCTCCAACGTACGTCGGCCGCGGTAAAAAATCATGCACGCTACCATATACGATAGTAATTTTGGATGCATTAAACCTGTCAATCATATCTGTATCGTGTGCACAACGAGCTTAAAGCGTGTATTGGGCGTGCGAGAAGCGTACCTCAGCGTTTATCGGGCGTTCAGGTGACTTATCTTATGACGATCTCGACGCGTATACGACGTGCCCTAAACGTGTCTCAAACTTATCTGTAGCACGTTAAACGCGCTTGTAGAGTATGTATAAAGGTGCGTGTAGCGTATAGGTATACGCTAGACACACGCTTGAGTTGGTTGAAATTTTGTATGCTGCATAAAAATTTCCTCGAGTTGTAGCGTTCACCAAGCGTATATCTTTGTATTTCGACGTACTTCAAAATTATGCAACGCTCGTTTAACGATTGCTTAGCGTTCCTCTGGCGTGCAACTAACGTATACCGACTTTGTCAATTTTCTCTGTACGTCTAGTGCACGCCAATCTATACGCCAATGTGTGACGCCGGCATTAGTAATGTGTGACGCCGGTATAAAACAAACACACCATAGTTTAACGTCCCAGACACTCCAAAAAGCCGGCATTAGTAATGCCGGCGTCAAACATTGGCGTAAAGACCGGCGTGCACCAAACGTACAGAGAAAATTGACAAAGTCGGTGTACGTTTGTTGCACGCCAATGGAACACTAAGCAATCGTTAAACGCGCTTTGCATAAGTTTGAAGTATGCCGTCATAAAGTCGAACGATTTTGAAGCGAATACAACGTGCCCTTAACGTGTCTCAAACTCATCTGTTGCGTTTTCAACGCCCTTGTAGTGTGTATATTATGTGCGTTTAGCGTACAGGTATACGCTTGACACACGCTTGAGCTGAATGAAATTGCTATGCTCCATGAAAATTTCCTTGAGTAAAAGCGTTCACCAAGCGTATACCTTTGCATTTCGACTACTTCAAACTTATGCAACGCGCGTTTAACGCTTGCTTAAGCGGTCCTCTGGCGTGCAGCTAACGTATACGGACTTGTAGATAGTTCACTGAAAATCTAAATTGGTCAAATTGACCATCTGATTGGTCAAACTCTCGGCTTTGGGTAGTCAAATATGGGAATGACCAACTAAGATAGTCCACATGACTACGTGGGTGGTCAGGATTATCTTCTTACTAATTACATTGTCAAATTGACCATGAAAATAGTCGGTAATTGTCCAATAAAACGAAAGCACGCGTGCGCGGTTTTTGGCGGTATTTCTTTGCATACGCGGCGTGGGTCAGTGACACAGATCATTCGAAATCCAAAAACAGCAACTACATTTCGCACAAGAAGATTGCATTTAGAACTTTTGTAAGTATACTTTGTTTACATATGAACTATTTAAATGTTGTATTTATAAAATAATCATATATTCTAAGATAAAATTAAAACTAAATTCGCAACAAGGAAAAATGGGGGGGGGGGGGGGGACATTTTTTGAGGATAGTCAACTTCCCAAACAAATTATTGAAGCAAAACATGTGTCAACTGTAATATAAATTTATACTTTTTAAGATGATATTATGAACATGAACATGGAAACAATGTTTTCTTTCAAATAAAACGTGTTTATTTGTTAAATTTTTACACGGAAAACAACCGGAAGTTGGTTCGGACTTGTAAGGATTTTAGAATATTTGTAAACAATAACTTTTATTGAAATGTTGAAATGACTTACAAATCTTTAAATTGTGGAATACATTCGGATATAATGATGATTATCCATTTTAAGGAAGCTAATGGAGCTCATTTTATAGCATTTCCGTTGTTCAGAAACTGTTGGATATGATAAACATAACATAATACATGAAATTGTAATACTACTAGTACAAATGCACACATGCAGTGAGTACATAAATCATAATCTTAGCATTCAAATTGTATAATTATCATGAAATAGATATTTAAAAGCACAATTGACATATTTATCCAATACATGGATGCCAACATACAAATAGAATTCAAAATATGGTATGATCGTCAGTAAGTCCACAGAAGACCAAATAAAGTGGGTATAAGCTCTTTATTCTTTGCCGATCAAGATTTATAAATTTGTTTGTTTATATGAAAGGTCAATCAATGTGAATGTTTGCGTTTATATGCTCATTCATAAGTACATCCAAAAAGGTAATAAATGTTTTGGTTTTGTATTTATCCCAGGTTCAAATACCTGTATTTTCAGTTACAATGAGTAAACACAACAAAAGGGCAAGAACAGAGTATGAAAGGAAGAGAAGACAAGCCCAAAAACTTAAAAAAAAGAAGGCAAAACAAGAACAAATTAACTTGCAAGAAGCAAATGAAAAGAAAATAGTTAATGAAAATATTTCTGAAGGATATTCAAGCAGTATAAAAATGAGTGATACTGAAAGCCAAACAACCGCTGAATCCCCTTTTCATTATTCAAGTGATCAGAAATCAGCAACTTCATCTAACTTTTCTGTAAGGTCCAGTCGATCATTTTCATGGGAACGTGCTCAGGCAACAGATCCACTTCTTGTAAAATGGGAAGAATATAAACTGTTACAAACAAGAATCCAGAAAATCAAGCAACACAAATTTTGATTTACAACATAAAATATTTTATGATTGAATTGAACAATAAGCTTATAAAAAAAATGTTAGATGTCTAAACTTACCATGTGTTGTTATACAGTCAAACACAAATTATGATATTAAAAAGGAAAGATATATCAAATTTATTTTTTATTATCACAAATCAATATTCTGTTGTAAATAGACCTGTTGGTGACGGTCTGCTGTTGTTTTTTCTATGGTCGGGTTGTTGTCTCTTTGACACATTCCCCATTTCCATTCTCAATTTTATTGAGTTAACCAGACACAGCAATACATGCATATGCATGTATGATACATTGTCATATACATACATGTAATACCATTCTTAATTGGGAAGGTTAAATTTGATGTACATGTACATGTTTATCTTAAAACCTGATCAAACTGGTGGATATTTTCCTTATATACACAATTACTTGTAACTGACCATAAGTGGTAATCTTGGTATTTTATTTTTAGTAACAAGTGATGCGTTTGCAAATCTTGGCAGCTTAGAATGAAATTAAGTGAACTACTCTTGTTCTAAATTCACGTAATTATGAAAATAAGAAGATGTGGTATGAGTGCCAATGAAATAACTCTCCATTCAAGACTCAATGTTGTTAAAGTATGAATATATATATACATGAATTATGTGTAAATTAAATATTATTTCTGTACACTTTTCGCTCAGTAGCAGTGAATATTTTGCTTTAATTTGGTTAGTTACAGCTGGTTTTCTCTAGACTGGTGTGCGTAAAATTGAAAATGTCTCCTTGTGCTCAAATTAATTTTTATGGTATAGTCTTATCAGCATGATCATCATCAGTGGGCTCTTGGAATTTTGTGGTTATCTTGGTATTTTGTTTTTAACAGCAAGTGATGCTTTTGCAAATCTTGGCAGTTTCAAATGAAATTAAGTGAACTACAAATACAATATACATGTATATACTGGTCCCATTCTGTTTTGCACAGTATGCTTGCTTTGTATGGTCTGAAATTATGTATTGTATATAAAAGGTTTATTCCCCAGGAATTAATCCATTGTTTTTCATGTACATGTACATAACCAATAAATGATATTCATATTAAAAAAGAAGATGTGGTATGATTGCCAATGAGAAAACTCTCCACAAGAGACCAAAATGACACAGAAATTAACAATTATAGGTAACTGTACGGCCTTCGATAATGAGCACAGCCCATACTGCAAAGTCTGCTATTAAAGGCTCTGAAATGAAATGTAAAACAATTCAAATGAGAAAACTCACAGCCTTATTTATATTAAAAAATGTATTCAATATGTACATGTATTTAATGGGAGTATTCTTAAGTAACATGAACAGTACATAACTTAAAAGCTGGTTTGTTATAAATGCTGATTATTTCCTTGCTTTTATTTTTTATTCTAATATTTATATAAATGATATATATTTATTTTCATCACAGATTTAAGTCAGTTGGTTAAGATTGGAAATACCAGTATTTTGATAAAAGCTCGGATATTAGATAAGAGACATTGAAAATAAAAGGCAAGTACATGTACATGTATAATAAAAAGGACTTGTGTCAGCATCTGTCATTTAACATACATTCATTGTACATGCACAAATGTACAGTAAATATAGTAAAGTTGTGTATTTATTTTAATACAAATTTTAATATTACTTTTAAGAAATTCTATATACAATGCATTCATGTACAAGATGTGCATTTGAATGTAGGACTTACAAAAGACTACTTTTACACTATAGATTTGTGCATAGTCATGAATTAGGATTTACCATAACTTGCGGTGTAAATGGTTGCCAGAGAATTTACTCCGTGGTTAAATCCTTATTAAAACACATGAAACGTAATCATCATCTTTTCTATAATACCAATATTTCAAAATTTCGAGCTAGTCAAAAAGATACAGATATATCAGAAAATCTCACTTTGGTGGACTATAAGGAAGATGATGATGAATACACATGTAATGAAGCAACTGAAGATGGAGAAATAAATGCTAAATCTGTAGAAACGGAGGTTGATCTTATGAAAAAATCTGCTGTTTTTATGTTAAATCTTCGAGAAAAATGTAAACTCCCCCTGAATTCATTACCGATTATTGTAGAAGAGTTTAGTGATATGATATGCTTACATCAATCTGAAATGACACAAAAACTTGAAAAAGTTATGTCAAGCTTTAATATTGAACAGGATATCAAAGATGAAATTAAGTCAGTAATGAAGGAAAATTCTAATGTTGAGTCTGCATTTATATCATTTGATACACCGAGTAAGCTAAATCAGTATGCAATTGAAAATATGGGTATGGTAGAACCAACTGAATATATTTTAAACAATGATCAGGATGTTAAAACAGCATCTATGCAGTATATTCCTATCATTAAAACCATTGAAAAACTTCTAAATCATGAGGATGTTTTATCTTATGTAATGAATAATCACAAATCAAATGATGGTGTGCTTAGAGATATATGTGATGGTACAAGACACCTGAATTCAGATTTTTTTGCTCAGGGAGACAATAAACTCCAGATTATACTTTTCTATGATGATTTTACAGTAACAAATCCAATAGGCCATGCAGTTAAGAAATACAAAATTGGTGCATTTTATATGCTTCTTGCAAATCTACCACCAAAGTATAGGTCACAACTCCATGTAATACAGCTTGTTGCTATGGTGGAAGCAATTCATTTGAAAACTTTTGGTTTTAAAAAGGTTCTACAACCTCTAATTCAAGATCTTAAGGTACTGGAAAATAATGGAATTATCATTCATAAACCAGAAGGTGAAATAAGTATTCAAGGAAGCATCATTGCACTAAGCGGTGATAATCTTGGAGCCCATGCTATTGGGGGTTTTACAGAAAATTTTACTACACTGAGATGTTGTAGATTTTGTTTTATCCCTAGACCACAATTGCAGGTGTGTATTAATTGTGAAAATTTGCCACTTAGAACAAGAGAAATGTATGATCAGCAAGTAGCAATTGTTGCAAATAATCAAGACTTTAGAACTACTTATGGCATAAATCATAACTCAGCTCTAAACGAATTAAGTCATTATCATGTTGTGGGAGGAATGCCGTCTGATTTGGCCCATGATTTGTTTGAAGGAGTCGTGCCGCAGGTTATGACACATGTTATAAAATACTGTGTTCAGAGTGGTTTTTTTAGTCTGAATTATTTAAACGGGCAGATAAAAGATTTTCCTTATTCCTCCATTGACAAAGCTAACAAACCAAAAACAGTTCCTGAAATTGTTTCCAAATTTAAGGTCAGTCAATCTGCATCTCAAATGTGGTGTTTTTTTAGACTCTTACCATTGATGATTGGTGAGTGTGTTCCACTTGATGATCCAAAATGGGAAACAATACTTATGTTGTACGATGTTGTGTTTTATGTTTGTGCCCCCGCATTACGACCATGTCATACTGAATATCTAAAAGAACTGATTGAGGACTTTCTTGAATCCTTTTTAAGAGAATTCCCTAATGAGACATTGAAACCAAAATTTCATTTCATGCTTCATTATCCAGACCAAATCTTAACATTTGGACCCCTAGTGCACTTGCAGACTTTAAGATTTGAGGCAAAACATAGTTACTTTAAAGAACTTGCCCAAAGAAATAAATGTAAAAAGAATTTATGTAAATCCCTAGCCAAAAGGCACCAATTCATGCAATGTGTCTCACAAAGTCAAAAACTATTTTTAAAATCTGATAAGCTAGATTCTGTTGGAGGCAAAATGATGCCTATTGATTTACTACTAAATCAAGTAAAAAATCTTCTCTCACCGTTTTCAAATGGCTTAAATGAAGTATTTCAGTGCAATTCCATTACCTTTAGAGGCATTAGATACCTTAAGAACTGCTGTTTAGTAACAGGGTTGAAAGAATCACTGTTTCAGTTTTTAAAGATAGAACATTGTTACATTATTAATAGCGTTCCATATGTTGTTGGGAAGCAAATGCGCACAATTGCTTTTGATCGTCATCGTTATGGGTTCATTGTCGAAGAAAGTCAAAATTACAATATTGTGATCTTGGATCAGAATGTTGAAGCTCATACCTTGGGTCTATATAAATGTACAGATCAATTTATTATTATTATGAAATCAAAATTATTATTTGAGGATGAAAACTAAGTTTTTGGGTGGGTCATAAACATTGGTTAGGTTAAGTTTATATTGTTCATGGTTTCCTGAGAAGAGTAGCTTGCTGGGCATTTTGAAAAGCATATGTTTTCTGTACATTTGTAGTAGTTTTAACTGCTCATGCTCTTAAACTGCATTGGTGAAACGGAAACAGCAATATAGCTTTTTTTTTTTTTTTTAATATTTTAAATACCCTTGTTTTGGTTTTGCTTTTAGTGGGCAATTTTTATGACAGTTCAAGTATGTTGTTATTTAAAATAACACTGGACATACATTTATTTGTTTGTTTGGTATTTATATTTAAAATGATGTTGATACATGTATGTCATGTATGTTGTAAAACATTATAGAAAATATGTTCACATAGAATTATGTCTGTAGGATAATTTTTATTAATTTGTAGTGATTTTATTAATAAAAAACAGCTTTATTACAGGAAAAATGGTCAAACTAGTATTAAGTAGTGGCAACAGGACAAAAAAAATAACATGTGAACTTTCCATTGAGTGTATCAAAAAGACTGTGAAAGACAAATTTGCTATATTGGGGGAATTTTACCTCCAGTATTTTGATGTTGAAGTGGAGGAGTGGATTGATCTAGATTCTGAGAATATTAGTGAACTTGATGAGCCAGACAGATTCTTCAAGGTGAAAGTAATAGCAGAGAATACCAAAGGGAGTGACAATTTGGATCAGCTTCCTTCACTAGTATCTCCTTCCCAGTACAGATCCAATACACCATGTTCTGTAGAGGGAACTGTTTCAAGGTCTGTTACACCTGTATCAAGACCAGATACACCTGTTTCCAGGCCAGACACACCTCTGCCATCATGTTTTGATACACTGCATCCAGATACTGATACTCAAAAGACTTCAAAGAAAAGTCTTACTTACCAATTGGAGGAAAGTCCGAGTACCAGTAGTACAAGGTGAATATTATAGAAGGTTAATCTAAGTATGGGTTAGAAAATGATACTTTTAGGTTATTTTAAAAAGTTAGTTTGGTCTGCCTATATGTACATGTATATTAACTTTTAAATTTAGAATAGAAATGGGGAAATGTCTTAGAGACATATATAAACCCAACCAAGAACAAATAACAGTGTCTTCAACACAGTGAGAAAATCACGCTGCAGAAGTCGAGCCTTAGCTAGCCCTTAATATAAAAATAAAAATGTGTACTAGTTCAGTGATAACAGATGTCATACTTAACCCCAAAACATATAAATGAACTTAATTTAAAAATTTTAAATCATTTAAGACGTAATCCTGACTTGGGACAGGCGAAAAAATATTGCAGGGTTATATATTACTTCAAAAATTGCAATGTTGTGCTAATATTCAATCATGATAGTTTTTGTCATTTTATAAATAATAGTTTTGCATATATCATATATATTTTTACAATTTCTGTAAACTATAGGAAGCTGAGTCTGAAGATATGGCCAAGAGAGTACAGGCTTCCAAGGCACACCTTTTCCCAAACAACACTGAGAAAATTGGATGAAAGACAGGCATTAGATAAAAAAGAAAAACGGGACATACTATCTGGCATTTACACAGATGTCACAATGTATGAAGGTGGATTGTAAGTACATGTATAATGTAAATGTTTTAAAAGAGATATATATTTTGGAAGACAAGACGGTAGAATAACTTTGTAAAGGGTAATTTTCAGTAGAGAATAACTAGATAACAAATTTGAAAAAAGAAGCCCCTATATTTGTTCAGTTATTATATAAAGTATGAACGATATTACTGAATACAGCAGAAACATGTCTTAAGCAAACATGATAATCTGAACATGTTGAGAGTTGTCTTGTTGGCACTCACACCACATCTTCCTATATCATCTATCTATGATAATCTGAACATGTGTGAATTATGGTTAACAGACAAATGCTGGAATGGAAGTGTTTCATACAAGATATTAATTGTCATGATTCAATGTAGGTCATGTGTTTTAATATTGTATTATCATTTTTTTCTGGAAAAGTAAATCCTTTGCCGAACTATTTGTTCATTATAATATAAATTTAAACAAATGTACTATTTTATATCATACATAACTGTGTCAAGTATGTTTTATCTATATATTTTAGTTACCCAACAGCTGACAAGTATAATTCCATTGTGGACAGTCTCTTTAGAGAGTGCCCTTATTTAGCCCATGGTGAAGGTGTTGCCTTACAAAGTGCAAGGGTAAATATGCCAGATGTTTTTATTTTAACATATTTTCCAATCAAATGAAAGCTGTGCCATACATTTAAAACAAACTTACATGTTTTATTTTATATTCAGAAATCCTTTTAAATAATCTTATATATTCTTTTAATTATGAAACACTAGCACTACAAATATGCAATATATTTTGAATGTTTGTTAACTGTAGTTTTGGTGGTCACTAGCTGCAATCAGAATTTGTCACCAGTCAAAAATAAGCAACATATACTAGTATACTGTCTTTTTTCAGGATCTTTGGAAGGAAAGACTCTTGCACAAATTCCAAAACTCTAGAAAAAGGCATGACAAAAATCTTCCCGAGGTCAAGGCCAATAAGCGCCAAAAGACGGACTCAACCATAAAGATTTATCAAGGTCCTTCAACCTGGGGGTTAAAAAACTACTTGCCAGATAAACCTTTATCTGAGGATGAAGCAAGTGTTGAAAAACATATGCAGTGGCTTCAAAAGGAATATAGAAAAAAAGATGACCAAGATATCACCCAGGTTGACCTTTTGATGGACCTTACACTGCACCATAGAAGAACACTCGTAGTAAGCCAACAAATGGATGTTGAATCCATTTTAAGTGATTATCCTTGGCTGAAGTCAACAGATGAGGTAAATGTTTATTAACCTTATATTTGATTGAATGACTAGAAATCAAACAAACATCTTAAATATGCATGCCATATTCAGATCATAAAATAAATTGACATTGTTTGTAATCATACATGCATGGTTTTTTTTATTTTTTAAAGGATGATTGTCAAAACATTAACAAAATTTTACTCATACATATGTAATTCACATTACAAAATGTAAGGAAATAACTGCAACTTAACAAATCCTTTTGTGATATTAAATTTTTCTGCATACAAACAGTAAACTTCTTTGTAATAATTGACAAAATGCATGTTCATTTCAGCAGTTAAAAGTAAGCATGGATATACATTGATGCATGATGCATGTGAATGATAACATTTCACAAGGTAAATTATTTAAGTCTGAAAATATTTCATTAACCAATATTCACTGTTCAATATTGATGAAGAAACCAAATTGTTCATATAATGATGGTATCATACTTTAGTTTTTTTATGCCCCACCTAGGATAGTAGAGGAGCATTATGTTTTCTGGTCTGTGGGTCTGTTTGACCATCTGTGTCCAATTTCATGGTTTACTGAACATAGAAAATGATAGTGCTAGTTGGGCATACATACATGTACTATGGACACGTTCTTGTTTCTGATCTGATTAAAATCTCATTAATTGACATTCAAATTGTTTTGAGATGTGGGCAACAGGAGAATAACAAATTTTACAAAAGTATATTACTGAAATATTGATCTGTTAAGCTAAATTTGATAATTTTAGAAAAATATTTTAGAAATCTGAATATATATTCATTAAACCTGGACATGTTTTATTTCAGTTGATAAAGGAGTTTGTCAGACTGGGTCCTTCAATGGCTGAAGAGGATGTAAGAACAATATTTCTTAGAAATTTGGACAGATATGCTGGTCCTATTTTGAAATTGACAAAAGGGAGGAAAGGAGGACAAAAGGCTGATGATATAATACAGAGACAGGCAATATTGAGGACTGAACAAGAGCGTGAAGGTATTGATGAATTATTCAATCAATTTAGCAAATATTAAAACTTGTTTTATTTGCAATGAGATAATTTACTGCCTTACAAAGAGTAAAAAAGTATGATGGTGACTACAACATGTACAAAAAACAACAAAATAAAGAGACTTTTATGCTTATTAATCTTTCTTAAATTATGATTTTTACTTGTTTTTAAGTCCTAAGGTGTTTTTTTTTATTTGTTAAAATAGGTATATAGAAAGACATTGATTAATATAATCTTCAGCTACTATGTTTATCATGTCTAATAAAATCTTTCAATTGATTGATTGATTTTTGGTTGCTTAAAGTCCTGTGGGAAATATTTCATGCATGTTCAGGACGAAATTTCAATTGTTTATTAGTAATTAACTGATAAGAGATTTTAAAAAAGTACAGCAATATATCAATCAATGAATATAGCTTAACAAGGTTTTTTAAATCCTTTGTCCTTTTTTTTAATTTTTAGCAGCAAGAAGGTGTGCAGCCATATTGAAATTGCCTCTGCTATTTAAGGAGAGAGTGGATCATCTGATCATGCCACGTGAAGAAATACAAAATTGTGAAGAGGTAATTAATAAGTTAATATTGTTTTCTAAATGTTGAAATTCTAACTTGATTTGAAAGGTAAAATGCAAAATTTAAGAATTTTACTTGAAGACATTGCTTGTATCTATTATATCATTATAGTAGCTGAAAGCTGACAAATGAAAATATAAAATGTATTTGTCGTTACAAATGTCATGCATGTATTTGAAACTTTTATTTGGTTTAAAAAAATGATCAAGTTCAATTTTAAACATTTTACATAAGTTATGTAAAATTTTGTTGATTAAAATTGCTTGTAAGAAATACATTTTCCTACTGTAAAGGAGTTCCTTTGAATAGTTTAGTTTTTCACTGACATTTAAAAGTCTTATATAAAGAAATATTATTGATTTTTTTTTCTATTTCAGCCTCGCAGGATTATAATTTGTCAGGAAAATGATGTTCTGTCGAGAGAAAATGATGCCTTCAAAGTTACTGTGGAGAATGTGATTGTGAGCAGATCATGTGACATGATCTCAGCTGTGTTGGGCCTTATAATGGCAATATATACATTTAATTTGGCATATCCAAAACACATTCAAAAAACTTTGCTATTTTGTCAGCGTGTGTTACTAAGTCTTGATGATGAAGTAGCAATTGATAAAAAAATCCTCAATGTAACCTCCTTGTTGAATCAAGAAATGAACAAATAAATTTATTTTGATGTTCAGGTAAATACAGTTTCCAAAATTATGATTTGAAAGTTGTATTGATGGCATTATAGGACATTTGTTATTTTATACCATAGATATGGTAATCTGGTTTAAAACAAACATATTGCTTTGCTCACAAGGATCTGACAACATTCCATTTTACCTTCTGTTCTGATAATTATATCACCCAATTAAATTAAAGTCTATCAATCTGACAAAACATGAGAATCCTAAAAGATCTTTATAAACAGAAAGTGGAATGGAGTGTTTTTAGATCGTTGTAGGCAAGACAGTGACTCAATTGTAAATACGAAGTCTTGATTCATCTTTAACTTAACAAGGGAATTGTTCATTTATATGTTTTACTTTCTTCAAAAATGTTTTGATTTATTCCCATTCAATTAAACTTTAAAAATAAAGATATGTTATAATATTAGTCAGAGTGAAACATAGGTTTTGTCTTTCTTATAAGAAATTGGTCTTTAATTTAAGGTTGGAAAAATTACAGAAATAGTGTCCTGCAGTATGTGAATAATATCAGTTATAAATATAATGATTTTGTAAATTCTTGTATCTTCTAGTACAGATTGTATTAATGTATGTTAATGTTTTATTATCATTCTAAATATGTCTAGTACTATAGAAATAAAATTATATTTCATATTGAATATTTGTCAGTATTTCATTTACTATTTAGTTGACTTGAGGTAAAAGTTTAGTTAAAACATTAAAACAAAATACTAGTACAGTACATGAAAAAGAACTTTAAAAAAATGAAACTCAGAACCATGAACAAATACAAAAAAAAGAAAAACAATTGTAACAGTCCATCAGCAAAGGAACATAAAACCCTGTAAATATGGAATTTCTGTATTAGTGATTTTTATATATATTGATATTGGAATTGGTATAAGTGTTCCTGATGACCAAACTTGTAGTCAAACAGACTGAAAAACTAGTCAATACTTCACTGACCGACTATACAAGTAGTCAGACCGACTATACAAGTAGTCAAAATGACCTTTTACATTGTCATCTAGAGGACAGTCATATTGACCATTCAAACTTGTCAATTTGACCATCTTATGTAGTCAATGTGACTATTTACAATAATCATGCTGACAAACCAGCATTGTCAGTTTTGACCGTTTATATTAGTCAAACTGATTATACTTAATTGTCAAATTGACAAATGTAAATAGTCAATTAGACCAATCACATTAGTCATGGTGACTTTACATGGTAGTCATTTTGACTACCTAACCTTGTCTTTATGACAATCTTAAACAGTCAAATGTGACTAAACACCTAGTCAGTTGACTATTTCCTTAGTCAAAATGATTAAATACATTGTCATCTAGAGGACAGTCAAAATGACCAACTTAATTGGTCAATTTGACTAATTTAGATTTTCAGTGTTGTCTCATTGACATTATTCCACATCTTCTTTTTTATATTTGATATCTTATCGCCGACCCTGTTAAGTCTGCTAAACTTTTGAATTGCATGCATCATCAATTTTAAGGTAATCAGCCGTAATAAAAGCGGCACAATTGATTCCTTGTTTCATTGCTTGAAGTATTATTTCTTACATCTGCATGGTGCAATTGTTTCTAACTAAAGTTTAGAAAAATGTTTTGAGGCGTTTGTTGTTATTTTCTAACTGCTACAGAAGTAGAAACATCGTTTAATAATTCTTTTCTTACCCTATTTGAACTTTCAATAATTCATGCTCATGTTGTTGAAAAACATACTTTTTATAAACGTAGAAAAAAAAATTCGTTTAAACAGGTTGAAGTTAGAAACAAATTAATGTTTGCATGTATTGTATTAACAAACGAAAAACGACAAAACATTTGCATAGTCAAGTGTTTTTTTTTAATATATTTTAGTTGTAGATTTCCGTTTTATTTGATTTTTTCATATTCAATATCTATTTAATTACATTTTTAATAACCATTTTATTTTTTTTTTATTAAAGTTGCAATATTTAATCACAAAAAATAACTGTAATGTATAAAAAAATAAATAGCTTGCTTTTTACATCATGTACATCTTCCCTAAACTTAAAATCTAAAATAAAATGCTACTAATACTTTTTTTAAAGATTTTATTTTTAATTATTCTCGTTCAGAATATAAATCGCATTGTTTACATGAAATCTTATCTCATATCTAAACACAGCTGGTTTCAACGTTTGACTCTAATTAAAATACTACGCATGTAGGTTAACATAAGCAGCTTGTAATCGTGTGCAAGGAAATATTATATCATAATAAATTTCACATGTTTCAGATCATACGTAAAATATCTCTATAGCAACTTAAGATGCTAATGCTTATTCAACAGATTAGTAAGCTATTGCGCATGTATTTGAAAGGTGGTCATAGAAGCTAGTGCGCATGTATTTGAAAGGTGGTAATAGAAAGAACAGAAGTGTTCCAAATAACATCCGGTGTTCCGAAAGACTACATATATCGTCCAATATATACTGCGTAAACCCTCAGTAAAGTGGTATCATTTTTGAATTGGTCGAAATATTTTCTACATTAGCTATAACAGAAATAAATCATCCATATTTCTTCATTGAAAGGGCAAGATCAGTGTCCTTTAATTTTTCAATAAAAATAGTAAATTTTCAAAGTCAAAATGTACCCTTCAGTTTAACAAGAATTCTGTTTCGATCCAAGAAGGCGGTATTTTTGCATTTTACAGAGCGGCATAACAAAAACAAAGTGAAAGATCCTAACAATTACCAAAATACCAAATCATTCGAGATTAACCGGCCTTCTTTATCGTTCAATTCAAATATGTAAATTAAATAATTGATATATAATGAATAATGTTTTAAAAAGTTTGCATAAAGTATAGTAGGGTGCCCAATCAACGAATTTGATCGATTTGCCTTAACGGAATAACACACGGCTATATTTTATATCATTGGAAAGAGGAGAACAAGCCTCATCGAAAAACCGTTGTCGTCGTTGTCTGTCGTGGTCACGTTTTTTTAAATCTGGGTCAAAGGTCAAAGAAATATCTTTTGTATTTACATTTAGAACTAATTTTATATTTTTATCGCCAAAAATGACTTTAGATTGACTTTTTTGCATATGGGTGCAAATTTGAAATTTCCAAACAGCTGTTAAATAACAGTGACCTTGACCTATTTCAATTTCTAAATTTGAAATTTTTGTATTCAATTCATTACAAGTAAGATCTAAAGATGTTTTTAAGATCTTAACTTTAATAATTTGTCGAAAACAAAATGTGTTTTTGACGTCTTTTGATAGTAAGGTGTTCGTCAATTTCAAGGTGAATATCAAATTTCTGTTATTGGGTGTTAAAGAGTATATATGAATGATTTGGTTCGAAATTTGTGTAACATTAACGTCGAACTTGGTTCAATATAAGGTTCTGTGTATAGCTTTGTTTTACAGAAGTACAAAATAACTGCAAACAGAGAAAAAGGGGGGGGGGTAAAGTTATGAAAACAAAACGTCTATTAGAAACAGGTAAAACACCGCATCCTACATATACAGATGACTAAATGAGCAACAATTGGCTATAATGTTTACAAGTATTCCAATAATATAATAAGGTGGTTATGTACAACACCGATGTATTTTACAAATAATTGCAAACAAAAAAGGCGTGAGAAACCAAAGGGTCATTTTACTTATAAATTGAAGACAAGCTGACAACAGCATGGCAAAAATTCGAGAGAAAAAAAAGAAAAATGCAACAAGAAATTATGATCGAAGCTAGTTTTACCTAGGCTACTACGTTCTATGGTCTCTAACCACGTCAAGGTCAGAGAACGTATGGCAGGTTTTGTTTTTACATATCTTCCCCCACTAGATAGATTATTACTATATTTCCCACGATTTCAAAATTGAGTAGATGTTTTTATTTATTGTTTAGAAAATATTATGGACTGCTTAATTTTCATTCGATTGCTAACAATAATTAATAAGGTAAATTACATGAAATCTTATACATCGTCATCTTCGACGTCATCATGAATATTTCTAACTGCAACCAGACGAGTATTTACATTTTGACATATGTCATTTGGCTGACATGGGCATTATATGGTACATGATAGATTTTGTTCGTAGCAAATGCAACCCTTTGAAAACAAAGATTTCCCCTTACAAGTACAAACTAAATCTTGCAGAAGTTCATATGACATCTGACCTTCGAGATAGACAGGAGCAAGTCATTCTTCTTTTCGCATCCGAACTGAAGAGGAGAATGTAAGGGTAGTTTTGCTACATGGGAAGACATAAATTTATGTCTGGAGTGAAGCTCTTATTACTAGTACATATTGTTTAAAAGTAGATTCACAAGGAGGAAGTTTGACAAGGGAGAAATTTTAAACTGTAGCCAATTTTACGCTCAATTTGTTTAGGTCACTATAATCTATTTTGAGTTTTTACTTGAGATCATTCAACCTAACAAGATATCGAGCTGCATCTATAGATTCATCGATGTCACAATTATAAAGGTTTGACAAATCGGTGAAATCATCTGGATTGTCGTTCAAGACTAAAAAACAGTGCGCTTACCGATCCTAAACAGGGATGACGTTGTACCGCATCATGTTACAGCATGTGCGACTGGAAGAATGTTACAAATGGCAAACCCGAGACTTTAAATATTTCGTGGACAGGTATATAGCGGGGAGGAGGGGAGGTAATGAACATCTGTACCTTGTGACTTTATAAATATCCTACTCTTGGTTCCTTTCACTCCGAACTCTTTGTCTACAGAATAGCATGTAAAATCATGCGAGTACTAGTATCTACTTAATCGGGCATACAAAATAATTCTTAAAATCTGAATACTCCTTCTGAGCAGATTAAGGGTACTTGGAAATGCTAGCTAGATAAACGACTTCCTCGTGTATCATGGTAACTGTTGATCTACCATGATGCAGAACAATCGATTCGCCAAGATATCTGATTAAGGCCTGCTGGTTCTCACTGACTCAAAGAAACTTTTTCCAGGAAGGAATTTAAAGACCTTCTATATATGACCTGAAACACATTAACAGACAAACTATAACTTGATTCAGCTTTAAATTAACTGCAGTTGTGTCTGCTAGTGTAAGATTTATAGCAAGAATAGTGGTGCAATAGTTTGTTTATATCATCAGTACGAAGATGGTCTAGATCTGAAGCATCATGCACTATACATGTATTAAAATATATGTGATCTTTCCGTGCTCCCATAGCATCGATAAGTTTGTTTTTTGTGCTAATTCCATATAACATACTTATCCCATTGTATTTCGTTTCCACTTGGTTAAGGGCTTGATGGGCATAGTTTAACAGGACTGTGAATTTGTCCCATATTCCGGGTCTGAAACGTGACCGAAGGATTTGATTTGTATATTACAATTATAACAAAACTGATCAATTAAAAAAAAACAATTAAAGTTATAAAAAACAACGAAAAAAATATTTCCTAAAACAAAACAACGATCTTCAAACTAACTGGACTATTCAAAACATACGATTCGACCATACAACAAGCAAAAAGGAGAAATTAAGTTAGTGACAATCGTCCTAGTTAATGACCTGATAGTGTAAGCTACAAAACGATTAACGGCACGAGAAAAGGCGTGTTTCAAATCAAGGCAGAATTATCACAAATTTGCGTTTTAAACTGCTATTTTCTTCGCACCGATTAATATTGCACGAAAGATATTTGGCACACATATGAACCATGTCTTATTGGTGTAATCAGAGTAAAAATTCTTGGAAAGTAACACGCAATAAATTTTCTTTCGTTTAAAATGTGGTAAATTGATGAACATGAATTGGACAGCTAGTGCCCTTTAACAAATACATTTACATTGTGCGAAAGGAAGCTTGAATTAAAAAGTTTCATATATGTGATTTAGTAATTGAAAACTGGGAATTTTAAAAACAAATAGCCTAACTACATCATTTATACTTCTTATTAAGATTAATTCATATGTTAATCATTTTGAACATGACGAATATGGAGGACGCATATTTAAATACGTCCTAGAGAACATACGAGTAGTCCTTTTTGATACAGATAAGCAAACATGTAATTTAGTTCTAAGAAAAGTCAAAATGTTATACAATTTTTCATCTTTATGGCGGTATTAGAGGATTTCATACGTTGACCGGCTCACTAAACCAATAATAATGTGTTTCCAGTAAATATTTAATCATCTCTTTGAAACTTGTTTTGTGAGGGGGAGGACAGGGGGGTACCCTTCTCCCTTCTCCCACCCCTCTTCTCCTTTCTCCTACTCCCGTTCTCCTTTCTCCCATTGGAATAAAACATCTCCTTTTGAGATATTTTTTCTTGAAATATTAGAAATTTTTTTCAAAGGAGAGATATTTTATTTTTTCCCCTTTCTCTAACTTTTTCTCCTTTCTCCCAGCCTTCCTCTCCTTTCTCCTTTCTCCCACCCCCTTTCTCCTTTCTCCTATCCCCTTTCTCCCTGTCCCCCTTACCCCTGTCCTCCCCCTCTTTTATGGTCGGGAAAATGATTTATAAATAAATATAGCATAGATACTAGGCTAAACTACTAGTATTTAAATGTTGTACGCCAGACGCGCTATTCGTCTTTCAAATACTCATCAGTAACGATGAAAATACTCATCAGTAACGATGAAGTTAAAAGGGCTAAACAAAATACGCAGTTGAATAAAAGATTAGTCTCAATTTTCCTGAGTTTTTGTTTTATTTTAGTGATATATATGTCAACAAAGTATCAATAACAGAGTGTAAACAACATAGTACAAACAAGATAGTGTAGATTTATTAAGTTTATTCTTTTTTAATAAAATGAAAAGTTACTTCTTCATAATTCATGAGATAACCAATATCAACAAAATAGATAGTTCGAATTCAAATAATATTCTGATAAAAGGGCTATTTATCAATAATATAAAAGTATATCCAAGTGCATATCATAAAACCTTCAACATGCACAGCAGAAATATAAAAAGAAAGGATCAAATGTAAACACTAAATAAAAACAATTTAAATGCCGTGATTTAAATCCGTTAAAAGATCAGGCAAGGATATATGAGAAGTCGTGCAGCTTTTATTGAATAGCACGCGAAATTTGGTAAATGTTTCTACTTCATCTAAGTGTTTCACGTTTCCTGTACTTATGATGGATAGTAACCAACAAGGCGCAGGACGACCACACATGACACATGCATCAACAATACCGCCATTATCTCCAACGATGGACCGTGGAGTGACAAATCAACAGCCACGAAAGACAAAGGGAGAATCCACCAATGGAGTGACAAATCAACAGCCACGAAAGACAAAGCGAAAATCCATCAAGGTCATACTCACAAGACTCTGCTCGGCTATATTAATTGTAATGGACTGCGTTTCTGACTGGATGCAGTACAACGGTATGAAACCACCACTAGATCTTGATGGGTCAGAGACTGGCTGTGTAAATAAAGATGATATTGCCAACAAGTATATGTACTTCACAATAGCAGGAACAATCCTTTCAGTAATTCAACTTGCAAATATCACCTTCCAGATTTATTGTGAAGTTTTATACCGAAGAGAAATGAAAACTGGGGAAAGTAGTTATGAGAAAACCTTAGGAGAAAAACTAGATGAGAAGATGAAATATCCTAAGAAACTGTTGGATGGTCGAACAGAGACTTTTTATTCCATGCTATTTATAGAAATTCCACAAGGACTTATCCTTCTTGGTTACGAGAACGCGTGTGTGAGCAGTTGTAATGTGACAAATAAGAACATGAAGAAGGGGATAACAGCTGCAGTCAATGGCGGCATGGCACTTTTTAGTAATGCTTTCCGTTTTCTGACATGTTCTACACTTTGTGAAGAGACTGTTGTGGACGAGGGAAATGAAAAATCGAAGTTTGTAGCTTGTCTGAGAAGTATCTTTAAATGTTGTTGTCCGTGTTTGTGTTGCTTCCATAGGTATGTCTATAACCTCTTGAAAACTAAAAATTTAAATCATTTTAAGGTACATGTATATATAGTGATGTACACGTCTTTAACTTTCATATGGCGATTAACCGATAAGACACGGATTATTTCAAGTTAAAAATTGCAACTGTATTGTAATTGTATTATATCTTATTGTATCTAAAATTTCCAGAACTTACAAGTAAAGACAAATTGTATTTGATCAAAAGATCATTAAATTGTTTATCGTAACTATAAAATTCAGAATGGAAATGAGGAATATGTCAAAGAGACAACAACCTGACCAAAGAGCAAATAACAGCCGATGTAGAATAAAGAAGCACACATCAATGCGCACAGTAAAATTCAGTTTAAAGAAGTCTGATGTCAGAGTAAGTAACAAAAAAAAACTAAGCAAAATGACAATGATATATATATTAACAAAGGACTACTAACAGTTACCGACATGCCAGCTTCAGACCTCAACTAAACTGATTGAAAGAGTATGTCTTCATTATATGAAAATCAAATGTTTTCAAATATAAAGTGTCGGGTTTCTTTTTCAAAGATAGTACTTATTGTCTATTTCAGATATGAATGTACCATACCTTGTTGTATCTTTGGAAAGACGTGTGTTTGCGACATGTGTAGATGCTACGACGAACCGTTCTTTTGTAAAATTCCTTTTTGTTTTCTCTTCACGTTTCACTATTGTCCACTTAAAGATCCAGATGATCCTAAAGAAGGACAAAGATGTTGTAAGGTTGAAAGCAATTGTTGCAAATGTTCTGGTTCAGACTTTTTCGAGTATGAGCCGTTGTTTTTCCACACATTTCTAGCAACGTTTTTTAATGTTGTGTACGTCGTGTTGTATTTTTTCAACGTATGCAAGATAGTTTGTTGGAGTCCTTCTGTCATTGGTAGTTGCATATCATTTGTACAATCAAATTTTGTCGAGTGTATAATTTGAACTGTAACCAAGAAATTGTAAACTATATAAATATGCTTGCATTTGACTAACTGTAATGTACTGTTTTGTGTAATTATTTAATTATTGATATAGGAAAGAGAAATAAATTATCTGTTCATATTATATAACATCGATCGTATCATATTTAAACAAAGTACTGTCGAGACGCAGAGCTATTTGTTATGTATAAAAACAAGATTCATGAGGGAAAAGGAAATTGCAGTTATGGCGGGTCTAGTTTTGATATTTAAAAGTTATAAACCTTTTTGTTATTCAACCATCACCACTGGTGTCATTCGGTATATCGAGGAAAATTAGCGATGGTCAATCATTTCGATTGGGTCGTGAAAGATCTGACAACTTGTATCGGAACGTGAATGCAATTTTAAAGTGTTATGTATCCTCAGAATCTGTGAAAAATTTGCGACATACTCAGTCTATGGAAGAAGCGTATCGATAAAAAAATTTCTTATATTACATAGCGATATTGTCTAATATCAATTGTAAATGTGCAGACATTCCTTGCGGAAAATGTTGTTTTCGGCAAAGAAAAGTTAAGAGAATACTAATTTTAAAACTTATTGTTAAAATATAAACAACAATTGAGTCTAACTATACATTCAGAAGTTAGTAAGAAGCAAACGTTTGTGTCCGTGTAAAATTTGAAGTGCTGTGTTTTTTTTATATACATAAATATACAAATGCTATTTTTTCTAATATCAATGCGATACTTTTAAAATATCATAGCGGTGTTTTTATTATATCAATATTAGTACATATTAGTATTAATATTTGAATACTGTATCCATAGGTTGACAATTTTACCTATTATGTCTGTTTTGTTCATGTATCGTTGTAAATATGACAGAATTTGATGATACTGTCATACACGTGACATGTTTAGCGCAATAAAACCAGGTTCAATCCACCATTTTCAAAATTTGAAAATGCCAGTACCGATGGGGTTTAATAAACAATGTCGTAATCAAATAGCTAAGTATCAAAATCATTGTTCACATATATATAACATTTAGCAAATTTTATAATGAACGCACCGAAATAATGTATAGCAGATATGCTTCCAACGCACGCATGGAAGACTTTCTTTATTGATTACAATGAAACTAACTTTTGACAAAGATGAATCATACTGTCCTCGTTTAGATTGATTCGAAAACATTTGGCCTGTGCATTTTTGAATCTCCTTTTTATACAAATTAGACTGTTGGTTTTCATGTTTGAATGGTTTAAACTAGTAATTTTTTCGGTTCCCATATAGCGTGGTGTTCGCTGTGAGTCAAGGCTCCATGTTTAAGGCCCTACTTTGATCTATAATGGTTTACTTAAAACAAATTATTACTTTGGTGGAAAGTTCTCTCATTTGAACTCATGCACCATCTTCTTATATCTATAAATCTTTAAAATTTCTCCTTATAAATAACTGCTTTCCAGTCCTTCAAAACGTCATTTGGGTACTGAATCTTTTGTTAAGTGCAATATGAACTAGCACACTTCTAAAGCTTTAATGGTAAAGACAGTTATGATGGTACAAGAACGATAACGTTAATAAAAATACCAAATAAACAGCACTGAACGATCTAAATGTATAAATATAGAAAAAATATATATACATTTCTAACGTCAACAGACATTTACATCTTATTCATTTATTTTCTTAAATTTTTTTTTAGTATTCATTGCAGTTTATAACAAGCGATACGGATTGTTATTTTGCACTAAGAAATTTTCGCGTATTTATACGATCGATTACTAGTCAAAAACGCAAGTCAAATATCTGTGGTAACAATACATCGGAATGCCCTCACGGTCATCTCGATGTAAAAGAGCGTCCAGGCGGCGAGCTGATTATGTTCATAGTGATATCGATTTACCAACGGGGAAAGTCTTTGATATCAAAAAAAGAACTGTTTTCCTTCTCAATATTTTTTTCCATGTAAATAATAAATACATTTTCTGTAACGTGTTTGACAAGATTTTTGACTTTCGTTGTATCTGAAGTTGTTCAATTTATAGTCTGAGGCTACTCAGTTGGTATCTTCAAAGTTCGGGACATCAGCATTTGTACATTTTAATTTTTTTGGAATATTTATTTTACCATTTGAATATTCATTGTTATTTGGAGCTGTATTAGATTGGATTGTTTGAATGAATGTTTTTTTTTTCTTCTTTTAAGTAATGATATGTATATACGGCCCGCAAAGAAGTTTTAATATTTGAAAAATCGCATTTATATTGACTTTTTTTCTAAATGCTTTCAGATATTGGACTGATTTTTTTGTATGTGAGCTAACTATGATGATTTGCAGATGACATTTAAATTTGTTTTGCTCCGCTAATTTTGGCCAAAATTAAGGGTTAACAACTTCCAAAATTGTTGAAAACACAGTTATACAGACTTTTTTTCTATAAGCCTCTAGATTTTGAGCTGATTTTTGACATGTGAGACTACCATCATGTTTGTGTCCACATTTGTTATTGAAATTGCAGATTTTTCAACATTTTAAGACGGAACAATTCGTGTCGCTTTGACATATCTAGTTTTTGTCTGTTTCGATATTACCCATGTGGATAGGCTATAGCAGTGTGACCTCAAGGGCGGATCCAGCCGTTTTCAAAAGGGGGTTCCAAACCTAAGATAAGGTTGGTAGACTATTTACAACCGCATTAAAATTCCACCATTGCATCATCACTTCAAACAGAATTAGTCGGTTAAACCCTGTGATTGAAAACAATAGACTGAACAGGTTGTTAACACTTTCAAATATCAATAGGGTCAAGCAACATTTTCAAAATGATAAGTTCATGTAAGTGTTAATTTTGTAACAGATACGAAATTTTAGTGATATTGATCCTCAAACATTAAGCCGGTCATGAACTAAGTTTGTGAATTATGTTTGCGGTTCTTTTGACATGCATTGTGACGTGTCATCGTATTAATTTTATATTAGAAAACTATAGCAGTTATATTAGAAAAGTATCGCATTCATAAATTTTTGACGTATGTCTTGTTAACTGTCACCCTGTTTTAAGAAAAAAATCATTACCTTATACCAAGAAATCTGCCTTTCTTCGAACAAATGCTAACATTCGTTTGAAATTTCCCACAATGCAACTCGTTGATATAAGACAATATCGCTCGTTGATATAAGAAAAGCTTTTATCGAATCGTTTCTTCCATAGACTGATACTTTTCAAAGGTACAACAAATATTGAAATAGAATTATGCCTGTATAAATGATTCAACTTCTTTATAATAGTGTGTACTACGTTAAATAAAAATGCAGTATTTTTTTTTAAGAAAACACAAAATTCGACAAACAATCCAGTGGGATCGTTGTATGGAATAGTACATATAATTCGGAGTTTAGTATGACGTCCATTATCACTGTACTAGTATACATTTTTAAGGGGCCAGCTGACGGACGCCTCCGGGTGCGGGAGTTTCTCGCTACATTGAAGACCCATTGGTGGCCTTCGGCTGTTGTCTGCTCTATGGTCGGGTTGTTGTCGCTTTGACACATTCCCCATTTCCTTTCTCAATTTTATAGTGTTATTCTTTACTGAATTTGTCACAATATTGACTCTTTCAAAATTATCAAATGTTTAAGATGATTTCATGTTCCTCTTAGGTTTACTTTTAACTGGAAATCGTTTACAGTGGATTGCTATCATGTTGTGTATATAGGTCCCATGTTATGGCCCCGTATTCCATAGTCGATCTCACTAACGATATATATGCGGTCTTTTTTGCAATCTTTTGAGCAAGAACGTAGATTTCTTCTTCGAAAGCCGAGCCTCAAATTGGCTTTCTTGGCTAAATTTAAGATGTGTGTAGTCCATTTCAGGTCATCCAATATATTTGCAAGCTTATGTATGGATTATGTTGGACTTGTTGTAGTACATGTCCGTCTAGGCTATTCCTGTTCTGTCTTTTGTTCTTTGTGCTAAAAAAAACAGCACTTCTTTGCATTGAAACGTATGTACTAGATTTTGACCCATATCTCAAGATTATTTAGGTCTCGCTGTAGGAGTGTATGGTCATGTCGAGTATTTATGTTCCTTTACAGAAGGCAGTCATCCGCAAAAAGTCTGACCGATGATTTAACTGCATCTGGTAGGTCGTTAATGCTGCATAGGAAGAGAAGAGGTCCTAGTACAGTTCCTTGTACTTTTAGCAGTGTGTCAGATAGTCTAGGTAAATAAGAATATGGTATTACTTGAAAAATTCAATTTGTTTTTGAAAAAAGTATACCTTTGTTGATTTTTAATCAAAATTAATTGTGACAACGCAGCATTTTGATCCCGAAAGACAGAAATATGTTCATTCAAATTGTTGGTTTAAATTTGTTTAAAATGAGATACATAATCAGGTTAAACAGGGTACTCTATGTATTACCAACGTGGCTAACTTTGTCTTTTGGTAAGCGTTAATTTACTTTGGAGGTGGTGTATGCAATAACTTCACAATTTGTTTGGGGTGTTTCAAAAGATTGCATGGTTTTAGACAAAAGAGGGAAGACGAAAACTATTAAAGTGAAGAAAAGGTAACATAAACTTGTTTCTGGTGCCCCCCAAAATATTACTAGTATTTATCCAATTTGGAAGAGTACCTTCCATATAGCATAACTTGTCATCGATATTTTTCTTCTACTTTTGCCTTTTTTTCTATTTTCTATTTTGGGGGTATTTTCTTTTTTTTGGTGAATTGGATAATCTATGAATATTCGTCGAACGCAGTAAATTTAATGTTATTTGCAGGTTGTAAATGCATGCGCGACTCGAATTTTTTCACGCCCTACATATTTAATCACAGTGACTTACAATTCCTATTAAAGTGTATTGTATTTATATAATGATTTATGTCAGACTGATAAATATCAAGTCGTATTGTTTGTCCTAAGTCACACTAATATTACTTTAAAATATATTTTGACCTCTCTTTGTGTTTCGTTTGAATGCAAACTCATTGACAATTTCCACATGCACATGATTAGTATTATCTGACTTATAGAAATACGTATACAACATTAATATCTGGCTGTCAGCAACACGTCAATCGATGGAAATGTGCATCTGGTGTCATTTGTTTTTTTCACTGAATAAACTTAGAGTAGCATTCTCTTGTTTCCAATGTACCAGTAAGGTAAAAGGTTTATATCACGTTATTTAGTCAAGACAAAGTAAATAAAGTAATTATGATTAAACATCAAAAGCTGTATAAAAGATGTCATACGGAAACTTAAAGGGTCATTTCTTCAGTTCCGTGCAAACAAAATGTATAGCATAAACACTGCTCTTTAAACGACATGTATAGTTTAAAATGGATAAATAATCATTCCTCGGTTAAATAGTCAGTCAGTGCGACATGTAACCTACTCTCATATTGAATAAAGTAAATGTAGGGTAAACTTCAACGGGAAAGCAACGCCACATCCGATTTTAACAAACAAAAGATCGACAATACATATACAGTTTCTTCGTTCATTGAAGCGTTGATTGCGTTTGATTCAATCGTTCATCATATGCCATTCCTGATATAAGGCCTTATCTTAAGACACCAAAGCGCCAATTAAACATAATGAATTAAAGTTGAAAACATACAAATTCAAACGAAATGCTGCGACTTTTGCAATCTATATCATGCTTATTAAATATTAATATGCAGATTAAAGCTTAATAAATATTAATATACAAATAATATCAAACTAAGAATGTTAACAGAGATAGCAAAAATAGATTCAAGAGCCATTGCCTGGACAAGAAGACAAAAAAAACGAGACAAAAGACGAAAGAAATTAAAAAAAAAAAATGACATATACGAACAGCAAACACATGTAAAGATTGTTCAGAACAAATACCCATTAATTAAACCAGGAAGCGGCTATCAGACGGTCCAAATTAGTTTGGTACACTTTGGTTTTTTTCTGCTACAAATGCGGGCCCGCATCCTTCTTTTTTCTAGGCGTTCCAAAAGACTGTCCACTTGTATGTTTGTCCATCTGATGAGTGAAGCCTTTTTCAACTGCTTTTTATAGTTAGTTCTTATGTTGTATTGTTATACCACTGTCACAGGTTAGGGAAGGATTGGGATCCCACTAACATGTTAAACCCCGCCACATTATGTATGTATGTGCCCGTCCCAAGTCAGGAGCCTGTAATTTAGTGGTTGTCGTTTGTTTATTTGTTACATATTTGTTTTTTGTTCATTTTTTGTACATAAATAAGGCCGTTAGTTTTCTCGTTTTAATTGTTTTACATTGTCATTTCGGGGCCTTTAATATCTGACTATGCGGTACGGGCCTTGCTCCTTGTTGAAGGCCATACGGGGACCTATAGTTGGTAATGTCTGTGTCATTTTGGTCTCATGTGGAGAGTTGTCTCATTGACAAACATACCACATCTTCTTTTATATATATATATGAAACGCTACGAATTTTCACTCCTTAGTGTCAAGCGATCAGAAAAAGTAATATATCTGTTTACGTAACTATAATCATGACACATCTCTAAGTGTTAGGCAATCAGGCGGTCAGAAAGAATGATATATATATTACGCTACAAATATGACAAACCTCTTAGTGTCCAGCGGTCAGAAAGTATAATATACATATAACGCTTCAGATATGACAAACTTCTTCGTGTCCAGCGATCAGAAAGAGCATTATATTTATTACGCGGCAGATATGACAAACCTGAGTGTCAGGCAGTCAAAAAGAGTGACTTTAAATGTGGCAGCACTCTTAAAGTAAAGTGATCAGAAAGAGTAACCACTCTATGTATCATCATCATGCTACAAATTGGACAGCCCTCTAATTGTCAAGCGATCAGAAAGAGTAACATATATATGTTACGAATGATCACTGTTCTTTTTGCCAAGCGGTCAGAAAGAGTAACATATGTATCATGCTACAAATGGGACAGTCCTCTTAATTGTCAAGCGGTCAGAAAGAGTAACATGTGTATCGTGCTTCAAATGTAACATCAACCTTATTTGTAAGCAGTCAGAAAAAGTAACGTATGTATTATGGTACAAATGTAACACCAGCCTTATTGTCAAGCGTCTCAGAAAGAGTAACATATGTACCATGCTACAAATGTTACACCGCTCTTATTGACAAGAGGTCAAAAGGAGTAACATAAATATTGTGCTTTAAACGTGACACCCAGTGTCAACAGCTGATCAAGAGTGAAATATGGTAAGAGACTTAATCGCCTATTTGGTTTAAAATCTGTAAAACAAAATATAAGCTTTAACGAAAAGGAATCTACATTTTTTCGTGTAATCGCTACATTAGACAGATGATTAGCCGGGGTATAAGTTATCGACAGGCTATTAATATCACGTATATAATTTGTATGAAATATTGTTTTTATCAGGTCTTAAATTAATTTCCTTTTGCTTCTGTTTTGGCACATGGAGCAAGTAAATAATTGCCAGTTTACCAATGGCAATTTGAGAAGAAATGTCTAAATTTCCAATTTCAGATTGGTATTTGCCAAAAATGATGAAAAGTGTCAATCTATAATTGTTATGAGAATTTTGAAGATTATATCTGATATTGTATAATATTGTAGCTTAGTAGTGTGAACTTTTCAAAACTGTTTGTTTAGGTCAGATATGATAAACTATCTATCAATCGAAGAACAGATTTTCAGCAATTAACATTTGGGAAAAGCGTTATTTTCGCATGGGTATTATCGGTCAAAATACCTTACTCAGTATGAAACACATAGACATCGCACACCTGTTTGTAC
This sequence comes from Mytilus galloprovincialis, assembly GCF_965363235.1. Classification (NCBI taxonomy): domain Eukaryota; kingdom Metazoa; phylum Mollusca; class Bivalvia; order Mytilida; family Mytilidae; genus Mytilus; species Mytilus galloprovincialis. The sequence goes on along the minus strand of NC_134841.1, from coordinate 11,516,619 downwards.
ACTGTTTATACTGCTTGTTTGCTTGTTTTGTCAGAATTTACTGTTACGGTTTCATAACAAATTTTGTCGCACAGTAATTTATGGGACTCGTTAACTTAAAGGGTCAACTCATATCCGATCGACAATTTATTTTATTTTTCTAATTTCTAATTTACTTTTAAACATCCTTTATTAATTCAAATGATGTGCGCAAAATTCCCTCATTGGTCAGATCAAGCAGGAAAATTCCAAATATACGGTGATTTTCATAGGGTGTGCCTGCAATTAGTACACCAAGTGATAATGTGTGTTTTCCCTTATTCTCTTCACGTATAAAACATTTATGACTATAGCAAACAAACTAAATCTTTAATCAAAAGTTTGGCATGTCATTTCATAACTAACATGCATTATCACTAAGGAGTAACATTGTATCCCCGATATATATTCATTATTGATTCACATTGTTATCTTTTTCTTTAGGCCGTGTCTGTTGTTTTATTTGCTTCGAGCAATGTCAAGTTTTTAGAACCAACGAGAAAGCCCGTACGAAGAACACACAAACATGAAAAAGCACCCATATTTAACTTTTAACATGCATTCAGTTTGATGCCAATCTTTAACAAAGAACTACTCTTTTTAAATGTAAAATTCAGCAAACAACACAACAGTATTTAATGTTTTTGCATTTGAACCAAAAACAATTTGTGACGATAATAAACGAAGTTAATCTTAAATCAAACTTTGGGCATGTCATTTAAACATATTTGGCCAATGCATTTGTCTCAGAAAAAAATATAATATACTAGTACTTGTGTCCGAAAAAAATACCTATAAACTTTAATTTAACACCTTGTACTATATTAAAGTATATATATAATTATAATATAATTATTTTTGAGAGGAAAGTACCTGTATTATTTGATCACCAAAAAGTATAAGCAAGAACAATATCTCCGATATATACAAATATTTGATTTATTCTATGACCGTGTCTTGTCGATTTATCATTTGGTTCCCGATGACCCCTTTAATAAAATATTGTAACCTAAAGGTCTCCGCAAGACCAACTCAGCTGCCAGAAAGTGGCCTTTCAACACGGAATATAACACAACTTTGGCCTTACCTGAAGTGAACTACTTTTATTTCATATATATATGAAAAATATCATTATCAAGAAAGTGATGCTTTGTGCATCGATATAAAAGTATAATTCTTTAACGCATTTACTATTTACAATTAATGATTTTGACTGACTTTAGACTTGACGGAATCGAAAAGACTCCGCCTAATGGAATGTTTGTATAGGTATACACAAATAAATAACCCTTCAAATACTCGGAAAACTAAAACAAAAAAGTGATTAGTTCTTAACGTCGGTGTTAAATCTAACTTCATGCTGATAAACTTCTCATTCAAGTACCTGCTACATCCTGGGTGAAAACCATCAAATTTCTCAAAAATCACATGATCATATTAATGACGAATATTTATAAAGATCTTAATGTTACAAGAGAAACTGACAGTTGAAATTGAGACTTTGGATTACATACAGTGTGAACTATGGACAAACTGTTAATATGGATGTTCTGTTTTGTAACTTCAATGTTATATGGAATAACTTATTGCAAATCTTCGGAGTGCAAACAGAATGAAAACTGTAAACTACCAAAGTGTTTCTGTTCTACATCCAATCATCCTCTTTTGCATGCATCTGAAATTCCGCAAATAGTTTATTTTGGTTTTGATGATGCTCTGACGCCATTAGTTGATCCGCTATATAAAAAACTGTTCCGGTCCAACAGAAAAAATCCTAACGGATGTTCGATTGGAATGACCTTGTATGTATCTAACCAGTACACATCATATGCAGAGGTCAGAGAGTTCTATGGCAGAGGAATGGAGATTGCGTCTCATAGTGTTCACCATAATCATATCAGGACAGAACAAACGTTGTATGAAGAAGCAAGATTACAAAAACTGAATTTGGCCAGGCTTGGTGGAATTCCCGAGTCTGAAATAATAGGTTGGAGAAGTCCCTTTCTGGAAACAGCTGGGGACTATCAGCCAGACGTTTTACGAAAGTTGGGGTACGAATATGATATTTCACTTACCTACACCAGAAGACATATGAATGATCAAAATCCCTGGCCATTCACGGCGGACTACGGATGGCCATACCCATGCCAAATGAAACCTTGCTTATCTAAACCCCATCCAGGATTCTGGGAATTTCCTGTTAACTCAATGATGGATTTTAAGGACAAATATCCATGCAATTATGTTGATGGGTGCCTCAACAGACCTAGAAATGAAAGTGAAGCATTCAAATATTTAATTGACAATTTTTACAATGCTTATAGAGGTAACAGGGCACCATTGGGAATACATATGCATGCGGCTTGGTTTATGACAAAGTATAACTTTAAAGCTATGGACAGATTCATCACCGAAATCTTAAAGCGAAGTGATGTGTACATTGTGCCTGTAAAAGATGTCTTAGCATGGATGAAACATCCAACTTCATTGTCTAATATAAAAAATTTCAGACCATGGCAATGCAAAACAGGAAACGTTGTTCCCGTTCTATCTCAATCTACACCGAAAGTGAAGCACACAACAAAAACGCCTACTACAAGGGCTACAACAATACCTAGCACAGCTGCAACAACAACGACGAACACTACATCGTCAGCAACAACATCAACACCATCTCCGACAACAACTTCAACAACAACAAATTCTCCGACGACAACTACAACAACACCATCTCCGATGACAATTACAACATCAACAACAACTAAGAGTTCTTCAATAAAATCAACAAAATCCCCATTTTTTGTTCCGATTTCATCTGAACAATGGCCATTTACCCCTAAATATATCAAACCGGCTCATCAAACAAGATTTGCTGACTTCACCACTCATAGACAAACAGAAATTCATCGTCAACCAACATACCAACAACCTGCAAGTTCAAGTGCATCATCTAATAATTTCAATTGGTCTTGGATGTGGAATGGTTTTCTTAATAAGCAACAACAGCAGGCAGTGCAATCAAAAAACGGTGAACAAAATAGTGCTGAAAATTCTAAGGAAACATGTATACAGGGATTAAATTGTAAACTGCCAGGTTGTTTTTGTCAGGGAGGTAAAACTCCAGGCGGGTTTGGCCGAGAAAACACGCCTCAATTCGTGTACATTTCATTCGATGGTGACATAGATTCTAGAGTATTTTTTAGATTCAAGAAAATATTTTCTGGAGATAGAAAAAATCCCAATAACTGTCCGATATCAAGTACGTTTTTTGTGTCTCAAGAGGGATCAAGAGACTCGTTTGTTTCTTTCTTGAATAATAAGAGTCAAGAAATAGCTATGCGGGGATCTTCGTCGTCCATTGCGAACATAGCAGAGTTTCGTCGTCAGCTAGCACAGCAAAAAGGTAGAATGAAACGAAATAGAGTGCAGGTTACTGGATGGCGGAGTCCGGAACTTAAACCCTTTGGAGACGGTCAGTACTCTGGACTTGTTGAGGAAGGGTTGCAATATGATTCCACTCTAGTATTGCAGGAAAATGAAAAAGTTTGGCCATTTACATTAGATTATGGATGGAAAGATCATTGCATAATACCAGAGTGTCCGAAAAAGAAATATCGTGGACTTTGGGAGGTTCCAAATATTCCTGTAAAAGATTATTTAAACAGATATCCTTGTAATTACGTGGATGGATGTATGTTCTCTCCAAAGACTGCTGAAGAAACTTTTCAATTTCTCTGGAATAATTTTTATAATTTTAATAATTCAGACAAAACTCCATTCGGGATTAACTTTCGCCATATTTGGTTTACTCATTCAGCTTATAGAAACAATGCGCGAGGTTTTGAAATGTTTTTAGACAAACTTGAGCAAATGAAGGACGTATATATTGTTTCTACTGCTAAATTAATTGAGTGGATGAAAAATCCTCTACCGCTCTCAGAAATGCAATTCCGTTTCCGTTGTTGATGTAATAATGAATCTCATATTGGTGAAAATTTTGTATTTTTATTGTTTTAAAATAATTGTATGTTTATATACATCATTGGTTCCCTGATGTTGTTGTTTTTGAATTGTGGCATCAGTGGCGGATCCAAAAAGGGGGGGGACGATCAATGCATTTGAATGGGAGCATATAGTTGGAACACCCCCCCTTTTTACTCTGGGTTTAAAACACCCCTTTTTAAAATGGCTGGATCTGCCCCTGGGCATTCATTGTTCAAACCCATGCAAGGACAAACCAGAGACTTATGAATTTGTTTTTGCTGCTTCTAAGCTTTGCATGTGGTATTTAGGAGTAAGAGCAAAGATCGGTCGTTTCGTAGACAGAATAAAGTAGATATAAGAAGATATGGTATGAGTGCCAAGGAGACAACTCTCCATCCAAGTCACAATTTGTAAAACATAATGTTTTCGTACGGACTGTTGTTACCGTTTGAACTATCGAGTTAATTAAATAGCCGACTCATCATGCTGTACTATACAACGCAATGTTTATATTCATATCACATAAATATGTTTTCGTCTTGTTATGCATGTTATAGGTAACACGATACCGAATGACGTTACGCCATGAGTTATCGTTCCTGACGTTATCGAATAACGTTTACACATATAAGCCAATGCAGGGGGTTTTGTGTGGCATTTTTAACGGTAACTTTCCCTAGATGCAGAGTGCCGAGAGTTTTGATGCAATACGTAGCGGTTATTTGACATAGATTGTTTTATCGTTTTCAGGCAATCATTCTGCTCATTGTTAATCTTTAAAAAGTATTACTTTACTTTTTAAATATTCTGTTTCTTTGATATTTAAGCATCTGCACGCTTTATCTATATATGTTCTTATGCATAACAGACACAGTTTTATCACTTTATTTTTATTCTTGGTATAGATAAAGGAAGATGTGGTGTGAGTGCCAATGAGACAACTCTCCATCCAAATAATAATTTATAAAAGTAAACCTTGGTTTATTTTTGCAATAAGTACTTATTCATGATTCGCGCTGTATCCCCATGAAATTTTGTTTTGAAAGTAGAAATCTAATTTATAGCACTTGGGGCTCGTATGGATAGTAAAAAAAATATTGTAATCGACTAGCAATGGATTGTTGAGACTTGATATATGTTTATACATTGTAGAAAATTGTAAATAAATAAAAAAAAACACAAAAATTTTTTTTTTTAGTGAGGTCCAAAAAAGGGGGGTCCATGCCCCAAATACCTGTGGTCTACTCAGGACGGACAGCAACATCGGAATGAAGCATTAGAAAGTTAACGAAAGTTGAGAAATACATGGGCACTTGATTCGGCAGAAATAAAATAACAATTAAGGTTCCGTTACAGTCTGAATAAAGCCAGCCCCGAGTATCCACTTGCGTCTACAAACGCAAGTTGGTACTTGGGGCTGGCTGTAGTCAGACCGGTTCCATGTTCCCTGATTCCGTTATAATTTTTTTCTCGAAATTTACATGCAAACGGCTGACTTTTTATTATTCAAACGGCAAGAGACTGTAAAAAAGCTAGATCTTGAAATCATTTAGATTTTATATTCGTGTTAATTTACGCTTGCATGGGTATTCGGTGTTTTTTTAGTTTTGAAGTTGGGAGACAAAACGACTGAAAGAAAATTAACAAAGTTACCTTTTAGGGCTCTGGGGGCCATATTGCTCGCATACTAGGCGTCGGAAAAGGTCCGAAAAGTTTCTTTCTTAAAATTAGTTTTTAGAACGAGTATACAAGTATATATATACATGTATAGCGTCAGTTAAAATTTTCCCGACCATCATCGCGGATGCCCTGCCTCTATTGCAAAACCTACCTATTGTATTTATTGTTAACTTGTTCTCGTCCTGAGCATGCATGAAATATTTTCCATTGGACGTTAACCAACCAATAATCAAAGCAATCAATCCTACAATTTACACCCGTCACTTGGAACTTTAGTTGTTAAAATTTAAATCATTGCCTCTATTTTTTTCAAAAAATTCGAAAAAGTTTAAACGCAGACCGCGAGGAAGACCAAAATTGAACAGTTACGCAAAACTAAATATCTACGTTACAGCTTGCTCATTTTGGAAGTGGGGCAACATGAGACTTTTTTGTAAAAGTACAAGTACAAATATTTTTTTTTTTTTGTGTACATGTACATGTTATTTGTACAAAAGTTGGCTGATAGAATGATAAATGGAGATATGTGATATGCAATTTATAAGATAGCAACAGCTGGGCATTTATTAACTGACATCAACACCTTGAAGACATCAAGAAAATCGTAACTAATGCTAATTGGAATAGTATCTTTACACTTCTTATTTGTAGTTTTAGTAAAAGTTGGATAATTTTGAGTATGTGTAGTATAATTGTCACAGTAACATTTCGGTCTCTTGGTTAATATTAATTTAAGTCTTTTAAAACTTTTGCTCTTCTCTAGAAAATTCAAACCATTATGAAATATAAGGAGATGCGGTAAAATTTCCAATTAATCAACTTTCCACCAAAGACGAAATGACGGAAATGCTAGCCTTCTTACATTGCTACTACATTTCAGATCTCCAAATTACCATTCCATTATATGAACTGCATATTCAAAAATATGCATTGTCACCAAATTACTTACAGAGCACGTATCATCATATTGTTTTACATTTGTCCGTTCGACCGTTAATCCCGCACTTAGTATATATAGGGTTAATTCGGCTAATTATTTAGGACTACAGTACTTTTACTTCAGCTTTAAAACTATGTACCTGGTGTTACTACTCATATTATAGGTGCGCATATCGTCTGGAGATTTTTTTTTTTTTGTTTCATGACAGGTTGCTGGATTAGGCATTTTGATAAAATACAAAGGCACACAGAGTACAGACTCCGGCTTACATCTGATACAGGTTGAATTTCAAGCTGGAACTTTTAAATTTCGCAGTTGTTTTACTTATATAAAGAATGCATATATGATTTCAAGATTTATTATGTAAATAATTTTTCACAAATGACAGAATGTTGAAATTTGTGAAATTTTGTATACAGTTTGCTAACCCGAATAATTCAGTCCCTCCCCGTAATCGATCTCTCCTACTTACTTAATGTAGTAAGCGGAATATAACGACTGAATTAATTCGGGTTAACAGTTTGCAAGGTTTGTCTGACTTGCTGAGCAAACAAGTAACACATTTACACCACGCAGAGTACACTATACTACATGTATTGTATGTACCAAGTCAAGAATATGACAGCTGTTTATCATTCTTTTGATGTTTTTCAGCTTTTGATTTCGTCATTTGAAAAGGGATTTTTTTCGTTTTGAATTTTTCTTGGAGCTTTGTTATTCTATTTTTTGGAATGTGTATTTTATCATGATTATTATTTTTCCTCATAATTTTCACTAATAACAGAATGTTTAATCTTTTTTGACTGGTACATCAAATGTGTCTTTTATAAACAACTGTTTTCAAAATTGTATTGTATCGTCCCGAACATGCATGAACTATTTGCCACTGAACGTTAAACAACCATCAAACCGAGCAATTAAAAAACAGTTAAATGAATCAAATTGTTTGAAATACTATATTTCTGCATCACGGGATGCAGTGATGATACCACCATTGTCTAATATGATGGAGTTAAAAATCAGTAATTCGGATGAATCTCACGTGAAATATTTCATTTAATTTTCACGTAAACTTAACAAAAATCTGAAGGAATTTTTTATGGTTTTAATCAAATTTTAGATCAAAGATATTATTTAAATGATTTTATTTCAAATATTTACGTGAATTTAACGTGTACAAAATTCCGGTGATTTATGCATGAACTATTATCATACGAATCACATGGAACCTGTTCACGCAAGTTTCAAGTATATGCTCGTTTGTTGTGAAAATCAGACGATATTGATATTAATTCATGAGTGAAATTCCATGTGCAGGACGAAATAAAATTATATCTGATTCAGTAGAATTTTATATTGCATTACTAGGAACTTTACGACAGTCGACAGGGGAAATGAAAATAAAATACTAGTATACTCATTCAGATCCCGACACATATTTTTTTCTCCATTTCTCCGAGAAGGAATAACGTTATATTCCGTACACCATAACGTCACACGTTTTTGGTCAAATTTTAGGCCTATCGATCAACTTTGAAGCCATTTATTTCAAAAACAAGGATGGTGACATACGAGTTTCTATACGTGTATGGATTCACTATGCAATCCTGGATATTATGTTAGTTTTTTGTTTTTCTCCGTATATAAGAAAATAGCCATCCATTCGAAAATCTAAAAAGGTAAGCCGAAAAAAAGGCATTTCCCCTATATACCTAAGTAAATTTGTCGCCAAAATTGACGTTTTCTTATGAAAATTACAAAAAAACAAAAATGGTGACCCCCATTTTTTATTTCATATTCCGATGTAACTCGATTCAAAGAACACGTATGCCAAAAATTTGGGAAATCGGGAGATATGCCATTCGGTATCGTGTTGCCTTAAAAAAAAAGAATGACACATTTTGTCACGTCGTGTGGTTATTTCTTCCTTATGAAGCGCAATTAGTAAAAATACGTATACCTGTGTATTTACATTTCATTTTCATTCTGTGTCTATTCATCCCATTTATAAACAGTTTTTGATGTTACTTATGTGTCTCATTTTGTACCAGGCAGAAGCTAGCGAACAATAGCTAGCGAACAATAAGCCAGCGAACAATAAGGCGATATATCGAGAAACCAAAAAACCGAATAAGACAACAACGGCCGTTAAATAAAAAAATATTCAAAAAGGCAGATAATCAGTTAAAATATAGCAATTTTAACTCAATTTTGAAATGGTTTTTATCCAATCCATTGATTTAACAAGTCGCATAACTTTTTAGGCTAATATTCAGTACCACAATAACTCTGCACCTATCAACGAATTATTTGTAGGTGTAGGGCCACCAATGTACCCACTTCAATTTAGAACGTATGTAAAAGTAGTCATACCCTGTATATTATAGCACCTTTTATGTCATTGTTTAATTTAGAGCTCAAAATTTGAAAAAAATGTCAAAAAATTAGGGGGATCGGCCTATTCCAGGGCTTCTAGAGAAAAATAATGAGGGGTGTCACGGGGTATGACTATACAGGTCTTGTAGAGGAGAAACAGGCGCTTCTTTTGCGCTAGGTATCGAAGGGCGCTATGTTCAAAAATCTGAAACTAGAGCCCAAAATTTGAAAAAAAGGTCAAAAAATTAGGGGGGTCGGCCTATTCCAGGGCTTCTAGAGAAAAATAATGAGGGGTGTCACGGGAAATGACTATATAGGTCTTGTAGAGGAGAAACAGGCGCTTCTTTTGCGCTAGGTATCGAAGGGCGCTATGTTCAAAAATCTGAAACTAGAGCTCAAAATTTGACAAAAAGGTCAAAAAATTAGGGGGGTCGGCCTATTCTAGGACTTCTAGAGAAAAATAATGAGGGGTGTCACGGAGTATGACTATACAGGTCTTGTAGAGGAGAAACAGGCGCCTTTTTTGCGCTAGGTATCGAAGGGCACTATGTTCAAAAATCTGAAACTAGAGCTCAAAATTCGAAAAATTTGTCCAAAAAATTGGGGTAGGGTCGGCCTATTCCTGGAGTTCTAGAGAAAAATAATGGGGGGTGTCACGGGATATGACTATATAGGTCTTGTAAAGGAGAAATAGGCGCTTCTTTTGCGCTAGGTATCGAAGGGCGCTATGTTAAAAAATCTGAAACGAGAGCTCAAAATTCGAAAAATTTGTCAAATAAATGGGGGTAGGGTCGGCCTATTCCAGGAGTTCTAGAGAAAAATAATGGGGGGTGTCATGGGGTATGACTATATAGGTCTTGTAGAGGAGAAACATGCACTTCTTTTGCGCTAGGTATCGAAGGGCGCTATGTTCAAAAATCTGAAACTAGAGCTCAAAATTCGAAAAAAGGTAAAAAAATTAGGGGGGTCGGTCTATTCTAGGACTTCTAGAGAAAAATAATGAGGGGTGTCACGGGGTATGACTATATAGGTCTTGTAGAGGAGAAACAGGCGCTTCTTTTGCGCTAGGTATCGAAGGGCGCTATGTTCAAAAATCTGAAACTAGAGCTCAAAATTTCAAAAAAAGGTCAAAAAATTAGGGGGGTCGGCCTATTCCAGGGCTTCTAGAGAAAAATAATGAGGGGTGTCACGGGGAATGACTATATAGGTCTTGTAGAGGAGAAACAGGCGCTTCTTTTGCGCTAGGTATCGAAGGGTGCTATGTTCAAAAATCTGAAACTAGAGCTCAAAATTTGAAAAAAAGGTCAAAAAATTAGGGGGGTCGGCCTATTCTAGGACTTCTAGAGAAAAATAATGAGGGGTGTCACGGGGTATGACTATACAGGTCTTGTAGAGGAAAAACAGGCACTTCTTTTGCGCTAGGTATCGAAGAGCGCTATGTTCAAAAATCTGAAACTAGAGCTCAAAATTCGAAAAATTTGTCCAAAAAATTGGGGTAGGGTCGGCCTATTCCAGGAGGTCTAGAGAAAAATAATGGGGGGTGTCACGGAATATGACTATATAGGTCTTGTAGAGGAGAAATAGGCACTTCTTTTGCGCTAGGTATCGAAGGGCGCTATGTTCAATAATCTGAAACGAGAGCTCAAAATTCGAAAAATTTGTCAAATAAATGGGGGTAGGGTCGGCCTATTCCAGGAGTTCTAGAGAAAAATAATGGGGGGTGTCACGGGGTATGACTATATAGGTCTTGTAGAGGAGAAACATGCGCTTCTTTTGCGCTAGGTATCGAAGGACGCTATGTTCAAAAATCTGAAACTAGAGCTCAAAATTTGAAAAAAAGGTCAAAAAATTAGGGGGGTCGGCCTATTCCAGGACTTCTAGAGAAAAATAATGAGGGGTGTCACGGGGAATGACTATATACGTCTTGTAGAGGAGAAACAGGCGCTTCTTTTGCGCTAGGTATCGAAGGGCGCTATGTTCAAAAATCTGAAACTAGAGCTCAAAATTTGAAAAAAAGGTCAAAAAATTAGGGGGGTCGGCCTATTCTAGGACTTCTAGAGAAAAATAATGAGGGGTGTCACGGGGTATGACTATACAGGTCTTGTAGAGGAGAAACAGGCGCTTTTTTTGCGCTAGGTTTCGAAGGGCGCTATGTTCAAAAATCTGAAACTAGAGCTCAAAATTCGAAAAATTTGTCCAAAAAATTGGGGTAGGGTCGGCCTATTCCAGGAGGTCTAGAGAAAAATAATGGGGGGTGTCATGGGATATGACTATATAGGTCTTGTAGAGGAGAAATAGGCGCTTCTTTTGCGCTAGGTATCGAAGGGCGCTATGTTCAAAAATCTGAAACGAGAGCTCAAAATTCGAAAAATTTGTCAAATAAATGGGGGTAGGGTAGGCCTATTCCAGGAGTTCTAGAGAAAAATAATGGGGGGTGTCACGGGGTATGACTATATAGGTCTTGTAGAGGAGAAACAGGCGCTTCTTTTGCGCTAGGTATCGAAGGACGCTATGTTCAAAAATCTGAAACTAGAGCTCAAAATTTGAAAAAAAGGTCAAAAAAATAGGGGGGTCGGCCTATTCCAGGACTTCTAGAGAAAAATAATGAGGGGTGTCACGGGGAATGACTATATACGTCTTGTAGAGGAGAAACAGGCGCTTCTTTTGCGCTAGGTATCGAAGGGCGCTATGTTCAAAAATCTGAAACTAGAGCTCAAAATTTGAAAAAAAGGTCAACAAATTAGGGGGGTCGGCCTATTCCAGGACCCAGGACTCTAGAGAAAAATAATGAAGGGTGTCACGGGGTATGACTATACAGGTCTTGTAGAGGAAAAACAGGCACTTCTTTTGCGCTAGGTATCGAAGGGCGCTATGTTCAAAAATCTGAAACTAGAGCTCAAAATTCGAAAAATTTGTCCAAAAAATTGGGGTAGGGTCGGCCTATTCCAGGAGTTCTAGAGAAAAATAAAGGGGGTTGTCACGGGATATGACTATACAGGTCTTGTAGAGGAGAAACAGGCGCTTCTTTTGCGCTAGGTATCGAAGGGCGCTATGTTCAAAAATCTGAAACTAGAGTCCAAAATTTGAAAAATAGGTCAAAAAATTAGGGGGTCGGCCTATTCCAGGGCTTCTAGAGAAAAATAATGAGGGGTGTCACGGGAAATGACTATATAGGTCTTGTAGAGGAGAAATAGGCGCTTCTTTTGCGCTAGGTATCGAAGGGCGCTATGTTCAAAAATCTGAAACTAGAGCTCAAAATTTGAAAAAAAGGTCAAAAAATTAGGGGGGGTCGGCCTATTCTAGGAATTCTAGAGAAAAATAATGAGGGGTGTCACGGGGTATGACTATACAGGTCTTGTAGAAGAGAAACAGGCGCTTCTTTTGCGCTAGGTATCGAAGGGCGCTATGTTCAAAAATCTGAAACTAGAGCTCAAAATTCGAAAAAAGGTAAAAAACTTAGGGGGGTCGGTCTATTCTAGGACTTCTAGAGAAAAATAATGAGGGGTGTCACGGGGTATGACTATATAGGTCTTGTAGAGGAGAAACAGGCGCTTCTTTTGCGCTAGGTATCGAAGGGCGCTATGTTCAAAAATCTGAAACTAGAGCTCAAAATTTCAAAAAAAGGTCAAAAAATTAGGGGGGTCGGCCTATTCCAGGGCTTCTAGAGAAAAATAATGAGGGGTGTCACGGGGAATGACTATATAGGTCTTGTAGAGGAGAAACAGGCGCTTCTTTTGCGCTAGGTATCGAAGGGTGCTATGTTCAAAAATCTGAAACTAGAGCTCAAAATTTGAAAAAAAGGTCAAAAAATTAGGGGGGTCGGCCTATTCCAGGAGTTCTAGAGAAAAATAATGGGGGGTGTCACGGGTATGCCTATATAGGTCTTGTAGAGGAGAAATAGGCGCTTTTTTTGCGCTATGTTCAAAAATCTGAAACTAGAGCTCAAAATTCGAAAAATTTGTCCAAAAAATTGGGGTAGGGTCGGCCTATTCCAGGAGTTCTAGAGAAAAATAAAGGGGGGTGTCACGGGATATGACTATATAGGTCTTGTAGAGGAGAAATAGGCACTTCTTTTGCGCTAGGTATCGAAGGGCGCTTTGTTCAAAAATCTGAAACTAGAGCTCAAAATTCGAAAAATTTGTCAAATAAATGGGGGTAGGGTCGGCCTATTCCAGGAGTTCTAGAGAAAAATAATGGGGGGTGTCACGGGGTATGACTATATAGGTCTTGTAGAAGAGAAACAGGCGCTTCTTTTGCGCTAGGTATCGAAGGACGCTATGTTCAAAAATCTGAAACTAGAGCTCAAAATTTGAAAAAAAGGTCAAAAAATTAGGGGGGTCGGCCTATTCCAGGTCTTCTAGAGAAAAATAATGGGGGGTGTCACGGGGAATGACTATAAAGGTCTTGTAGAGGAGAAACAGGCGCTTCTTTTGCGCTAGGTATCGAAGGGCGCTATGTTCAAAAATCTGAAACTAGAGCTCAAAATTTGAAAAAAAGGTGAAAAAATTAGGGGGGTCGGCCTATTCCAGGGCTTCTAGAGAAAAATAATGAGGGGTGTCACGGGGAATGACTATTTAGGTCTTGTAGAGGAGAAACAGGCGCTTCTTTTGCGCTAGGTATCGAAGGGTGCTATGTTCAAAAATCTGAAACTAGAGCTCAAAATTTGAAAAAAAGGTCAAAAAATTAGGGGGGTCGGCCTATTCTAGGACTTCTAGAGAAAAATAATGAGGGGTGTCACGGGTATGACTATATAGGTCTTGTAGAGGAGAAATAGGCGCTTTTTTTGCGCTATGTTCAAAAATCTGAAACTAGAGCTCAAAATTCGAAAAATTTGTCCAAAAAATGGGGGTAGGTTCGGCCTAAAAGAGTTTGTTAAATGTGTTATGTAAATACTGATAAAAAGAATGCTGATTACTGGCTGATTTTCCTTTTCAAGGTTATGTTGAAAAGAAAACAACGAAGATGAAAGAACTTTAGTGCGAATGCCAGCTAGTATATAACCAAATTGGAATTGAAATTAAAAAAAACACTCTTTATTTTTTTCTGATATAATTTGTTAAAATTGAACTAGTTAAACACTATTTAAATATCACCTGAGTTTGATCAATAATTATCGACTCGATAAGTTCTTATCTGCACATGCAGCTACTGTACCCGTACACAGCAAAACATGTGTTTCATCCTCATTGTTTTCAACACTTTAAATAACCAAGTTTATAAAGTTATGTGATTGACACCTTGAAATAGGTCCTCCACAACTCTTAACCGCAGCAAGATGGCAGATTATCAGCATGAGAGAGGCAGGAATGTCGCACGTATTGTCGGTCATCACTTTTCCACTATAAGTCGTTTAGATAATAAAAATTAGGCAATACACGATATAAAAGACTATCCGAGATCAAAAAGACCCCTATTCCACCTGCTAGGGAAAATCAAGCATGATGAAGCTTAGTCAGAAAGAATCCCATTGCATACAATACAATCCTAAAAAGAGAGGACTGGGCATACATGAGCCTTTTAACAATAATTGTTCGAGATTGAATCATCCCTTCTGGTTATTGTGCGATAAGACCATATCAGGGACGTTTGCTTACGAACAGACACACAGTTATCCGTATCCAATGTAGTGCAGAGCTCGCCATCTTGGCCAGATCGTAGCCCAGATTTGAACCATATCGAGCATATTTGGGACACTATTGGGCGGAAAGTGCACAAAAAAACACACCAGTTCAAACACATCATGAAATAAACAATGCCCTTCATCAGAGATGGTTGCTGCTACCTTAACAACATATTACCCGATTTATGGCAGGAATCAGAAGACGGTGAGATGCGGTAATCCGTTTGATTGGAGGCTGCGCACAAAGTACTAATTCTTTGGAGTATAACGATCAACCATGATGCAAACAGTCATCTGAAGATTGATTTTGAAATACCTGACATTGTAAATTTCGACTACAGTAAAAGTTGAAAAATGCATTTTTTGTACAAAAAACACTACATTTTGTTATTAAAATTGTTGTTGCCAATGTTATCATAAACTATGTTTCAATAATATCATACACATTTGTTATTATATGGCATCCAAAAAAAAGAGGCTGATTTTTCAAGTTTTAAAAAATCAAGGTGTTGCAATACTTTTTTTTATGTGTATATATAATACAGCCGTGCGTAAGATGGGTCCATTAGGGTTGTAAACTACGCGTCTTTTTGAAATAAGTCACTCGCCTATTGCAAATAAGCAGTCGATGCTCAACATAAGAATACAACGACTCGCAACTATGTGAGTTAAAGAACATGGGTTGTTAACTATGCACTATATAACCGACTTTATCTAGTCAACCGTTTAACAAACCTCATCTTCACAAAAGTACAAATCGGTCTAGGTGTCTCTATAGAAAAGTTTGTTAAACGGATAAAATATTTCGACGTAAATTCGAGAAACGATGCTTGATCGTTGTTCGTTTGAGTGAAACTTGGAAACTGGTAGAGATTTATTTCCCCGAGGGTATCACAAACCCAGTAGTCAACACTTTTTGTGCTGACATGAATTGTCATTGATATGGTTATATTTATAAATTTACTGTTCACATATTTTTGAATTGTTTGAAATACTAAGTCTTTTCTACCCCAGGCACAGATTAACTTAGCAGTATTTGGCAAAACTTTTAGGAATTTTGGTTCTGAATGCTCTTCAACTTCGTACTTTATTTGGCATTTTAAACTTTTTTTGGATTCGAGCGTCACTGATGAGTCTTTAGCAGACGAAACGCGCGTGTGGCGTATATACTAAATTTAGTCCTGGTATCTATGATGAGTTTATTTACAGTTCTGTTTTAACAGAATAAAGAATTCACGTTTATTCTTCGCATCATTTATGTTTTACTTGCCAATATGACTAAGTGCCGCCCAAGACCAAGAAGTTGTGATGATCCAGATTGCTTTTCATACCATATTCAAGTCAAGCATTTTCATAAAACTATGGACGGAAAAGATTACCGAATTCAACAACAAAGAGATCAATGTACTATGTATAAAACACTGCGTTGATGTCTACTCTATTGATCCCGCAAGATTTGAGGAAACTCGAGTTTTTCTCGACCACTGAGATCATACCATGATGGGGAAGATGAACAAATACTTTAAAGCCAAATATATTCGCACTTGCGTGATTGGTACTTTAGATGATCTCATTAACCAACTAAAACACCACCAAACAGCAATCGACTTAGGACATGTGTGGCCGCAACTTATAAGAAATATGAAAGATAATAAGTTGAAGTGTAACTTGTATGCAGACATACTAACTATACAGCAGGGTCAGTTCCGCGTGATTACCAATTCCAGAATTTTAACAATGAGGAAAAACAGAGTTCCCGAACTTCCGAACACCTCGTATCGCATCTATAATCGTATAATTGGGGTGATGTAAATGATCTCTTGGAGGAATGGAAAGGTATTCTCAGTCATTTATTTCTTGGTTCAAACAACAAGACATGGAATCACAACCTCTATTTTCAAACACAAAGGTTCTTGGTTTTATCTCCGTTTCTGGGAGACAATTTCAGGGACCAAATTTTCGGCTCTTCCTTCACACCATTTGCGAGTATTGTCCTCTGGAACAACGATAGTCTGTCAGATGGATACGCGACTGATCACGTGTTAAAAGAGAGCCATACCACTTGCACGTAAAAGA
Organism: Mytilus galloprovincialis; assembly: GCF_965363235.1. Classification (NCBI taxonomy): domain Eukaryota; kingdom Metazoa; phylum Mollusca; class Bivalvia; order Mytilida; family Mytilidae; genus Mytilus; species Mytilus galloprovincialis. The sequence continues at coordinate 11,499,925 of NC_134841.1, read as the reverse complement.
CAACTTGTTAGCTTCCAAAAAAAGAGCAGGCTAATGGCGCTACAAGGCAGCACTCGCACAATAAAAGTAGAAAGGGGTATGATTAATTTAATTCATAATAACTTGTTTCCAAATACACTAGAAAATAACTATGCTTAAACTAACATCTCTAGAAGGTCTATATTCTTGATGATTCTCCAGGACTGTAAAGGTTATGAGAATGTAAAGGTTACTACTAGTAACCAATGATTCAGCGGTTTTCTCTGATAAATCAGAGTAACTACTATGAATATATGCTGCATTCTATTAAACAAGAGATGTCGACGTGCATCAATTTAATTGACGTGCCGGTGCTATTGAGAGGAGTGACTTGCGGGTAGACATTGTCTCTAGGTGAAATTATGATATGTATTGGTGTATTAGAGGCAGTAACATGGCTACCTTAAAAAACGATAGTATTGACGGGTAAGTTATAACTAGATGATTGTGAGGATTGAATAAAAAAAATCTAATTTAACGGATTTCTTAATCTTAACGAACATTTACTGATTTGTTTGCTAAATCTCTTCCACCACCTTTTTATACGAGCAATCTTCTGCAATTTTATCATGATGACCTATAAATATCACTTTTTTGTGAGTATGAATCTAAAATTCCTCAATTTTTATATCGAAACTATCCAGTAGTTGGATGACCTTTTCCGATGGATTTGGGCTTTTTTTGGTGAGTCTTCCAAGTTCGTCCCAAAGATGTCCCATTGGCGATAATCTGAAGACATTGCTGGCCACGGCAACACTCAAATGCGATTATTCTCCAAAACTCATTAAAATGTGTTTACAACGGGCGTTTTCTGTTAAAAATGTAGTTTAACGATGCCTTCGGAGAAACGGGAGAACTAGTGGAGCCAGAATTTCGTTCCTATACCTTTTTGCATTTAGGTTTCCTTCACTAATTGTCAGATCGGGGCGTTCCTGGTACGTTATCCATCTCATACCATTAATTTGTCTCCCTAAAGCCAATTTGTTTCCTGTACGCATGCATCAAAAAGCATGCCTTGCACCTGCGGCAGACCATGTCCCTGCCGTCGATAAATGTCAAGTTGAATTTCGATTCAGCGGTAAAAAGGATTTGTCTCCATGTTAGTCTATGTCATCGAATCAGTACCCTCTCCATTTAACTCGCGACATCCTTCGATTCTGCTTACGGATAGGTCACTTCAACGAACGACGAGCTCTTAGACTGCCTAGATGAAGTCGGTTACAAACTGTTTGCGCATATAGCCTATTTTTGTTTCTTCCATGAGTTTCTCCAAATCCATTATGGAGATGAATAATGCAGATTTGCCAATCTTCACACAACCTCGTTTCACGTGAGTTGCAACCTCGGGGACGTTAACATGTTGTACCAGTATCTCTAAGACGAGTCTTTAGCGCCTTTCAAAGTCATTCTAGAGACATTGAATAGTGCTCGATACATTTAATGATCAAAAGGAAAACTCAGTTCCATCTCTATAAAGGTAAATGGTTGAAACAAATGCGTATTTGTTTGACATCGGAAAATGACGTAAAGTTATCTTCGAATTTAAAAAAAAATACTAAATGATCATGAATAAATTATTCAGATCATTAGTTTTAATTGTGAAAATATTACAAACTAATATATTAAATATATTTTACTTAAAAAGCAAAGTATTGCAAAATATTGATTTTTTAAAACTTGAATAATCAGCCTTTTATTGTGGATGGAATATGATAAAATATTTGTAAAATAATATTGAAACATAGTTTATGAAAACATTGGCATTTTAACGAACAAAAAATGATTAAAAAAAAAATATTTATCTAACCACAATTCTAAAAACAAAATGAGGTGTTTTTTGTACAAAAAACTGCATTTTACCATTTTTTACTGTAGTCGAACTTTATAATGTCAGACATTTCAAAATTAATCTTAAGATGATTGTTCACATCATGGTTAATCGTTATACGCCAAAGAAATAGTACTTTGTGCGCAGTCTCCATTTAAACGGTCAACCGCCACTTAACGTCTTATGATTTCTGCCATAAATCGACTAATTTGTTGCTTAGGTAGCAGCAACCATTTCTGATGAAGGGCATTGTTTATTTCATCACGTGTTTGGACTGGGGTTTCCTTTTGTGCACTTTCCGCCCAATAATGTCCCAAATATGCTCGATATGGTTCAAATCCGGGCTACGATCTGGTAAAGGAAGATAAACAGAATTCCATTTGAACAATGGATCTTCCTACACGATGCTTATTTCCAATTTTGGCGAGCTCTGCACTACATTGTAAAGATAACTGTGTGTCTGTTCATAAGCAAACGTCCCTAAAATGGTCTTATCGCACAACAACCAGAAGGGATGATTCAATCTCGAACAATTATTGTTAAAAGGCTCCTGTATGCCCACCCCTCTCTTTTTAGGATTGTATTGTATGCAATGGGTTTCTTTCTGACTGAGCTTCAACATGCTTGATTTTCCCTAGCAGGTGGCATAGGGGGTCTTTTTGATCTCGGATAGTCTTTTATATCGTGTATTGCCTGATTTTTATTCTCTAAACGACTAATAGTGGAAAAGTGATGACCGACAATACGTACAGTTTTCACAGCGACATTCCTGCCTCTTTCATGCTGATAATCTGCCATCTTGCTGCGGTTAAGAGTTGTGGAGGACCTATTTCAAGGTGTCAATCACACAGCTTTATAAACTTGGTTATTTAAAGTGTTGAAAACAATGAGGATAAAAACACATGTTTTGCTGTGTACGGGTACAGTAGCTGCATGTGCAGATAAGAGCTTATCGAATCGATAATTATTGATCAAACTCAGGTGATATTTAAATAGTGTTTAACTAGTTCTATTTTAACAAATTATATCAGAAAAAAATAAAGAGTGTTTTTTTAATTTCAATTCGGTTAAATACCAGCTGGCATTCGCACAAAAGTTCTTTCATCTTCGTCGTTTTCTTTTCGACATACCCTTGAAAAAGAAAATCAGCCAGTAATCAGCATTTTTTTATCAGTATTTACATATATATATATAAAACACATTTTAGAAAATACTTTTTTCCATGTGTATACATCTATTTTTATCAGACAACACCCACACGTGGACGAGGGTACTTATACCGTCTTAAAGGTTGAGGCGCTTGTATTGTCATTGATAAAGTTAACTGGTCTGTATGTAGTTTTACAATCATTCTTTTTTAACAATGCAGTACTCTTTGCTGATTTTGGTTATCTGATACAAAACCTCTGATATGAAAAGAACTGTTGAAAGAATAAAAATTAGACTGTCTATTAAGTCTGTAAGTGTATATAGAACTTTAGGTTATATACCAGCTGGCATTCGCACTAAAGTTCTTTCATCTTCGTCGTTTTCTTTTCGACATACCCTTGAAAAAGAAAATCAGCCAGTAATCAGCATTCTTATTTATCAGTATTTACATAACACATTTTACAAACTCTTTTATCATGTTATTCGGATGGGGAAATTATGACTTTATATGACAAGATTTTGAAAATTAGTTTTTACTGACTCTGATGTTTTTTTTTTCTTTGGTTTTCGCGTTCTCGTCTGACAGTTGAGTTTTTCATTAATTTTTTTTTAGTTCCTTTCGACAAAATTGAACATAGCACCTTTTGAAGTCTTACGCAAACGATGCGCCTGTTTTCCCTTCACAGGACATTCACTGATATATTGTAGACGAAACGCGCGTCTGGCGTAAATATAAAATTAAAATACTGGTATCTATGATGAGTTAAAACTTAAAATGCAACCACTGAGTCGATGCCACTGCTGGTAGAGATTTATTTCCCCGAGGGTATCACCATCCCAGTAGTCAGCACTTGTGTTGACTTGACTTATCATTAATATAATCTTATAAATTAACACCGCTTTGAATTTTTGAACACCAGGAATAAACTGTCTTACCTGTATTTGACAAAACTGCTAGGAATGTTTGGTTCTCAATGATCTTCAACTTCGTCCTTTATTTAGGCCTTTCAACCATTATTTTCATCCGAGCGTTACTAATGAGTCTTTTGAAGACGAAACGCGCGTCTGGTATTTATGATGAGTTTTTTTTGTTATGCCGCTGCTGGCTGACCCCCCTAATTTTTGACATTTTTTTCAAATATTGAGCTCTAGTTTCAGATTTTTGAACAAAGCGCCTTTCAATACCTAGCGCAAAAGAAGCGCCTGTTTCTCCTCTACAAGACCTATATAGTCATAAGTCGTGACACCCCTCCTTATTTTTCTCTAGAAGCCCTGGAATAGGCCGACCCCCCTAATTTTTTCACCTTTTTTTTCAAAATTTGAGCTCTAGTTTCAGATTTTTGAACATAGCGCCCTTCGATACCTAGCGCAAAAGAAGTGCCTGTTTCTCCTCTACAAGACCTATATAGTCATATTCCGTGACACCCCCATTATTTTTCTCTAGAACTCCTGGAATAGGCCGACCCTACCCCAATTTTTTTGACAAATTTTTCGAATTTTGAGCTCTAGTTTCAGATTTTTGAACATAGCGCCCTTCGATACCTAGCGCAACAGAAGCGCCTGTTTCTCCTCTACAAGACCTATATAGTCATATCCCGTGACACTCCCCATTATTTTTCTCTAGAACTCCTTGAATAAGCCGACCCTACCACAATTTTTTGGACAAATTTTTCGAATTTTGAGCTCTAGTTTCAGATTTTTGAACATAGCGCCCTTCGATACCTAGCGCAAATGAAGCGCCTGTTTCTCCTCTACAAGACCTATATAGTCATAAGTCGTGACACCCCTCCTTATTTTTCTCTAGAAGCCCTGGAATAGGCCGACCCCCCTAATTTTTTAACTTTTTTTCAAAATTTGAGCTCTAGTTTCAGATTTTTGAACATAGCGCCCTTCGATACCTAGCGCAAAAGAAGCGCCTGTTTCTCCTCTACAAGACCTATATAGTCATATTCCGTGACACCCCCATTATTTTTCTCTAGAACTCCTGGAATAGGCCGACCCTACCCCAATTTTTTTGATAAATTTTTCGAATTTTGAGCTCTAGTTTCAGATTTTTGAACATAGCGCCCTTCGATACCTAGCGCAACAGAAGCGCTTGTTTCTCCTCTACAAGACCTATATAGTCATATCCCGTGACACCCCCCATTATTTTTCTCTAGAACTCCTTGAATAAGCCGACCCTACCCCAATTTTTTGGACAAATTTTTCGAATTTTGAGCTCTAGTTTCAGATTTTTGAACATAGCGCCCTTCGATACCTAGCGCAAATGAAGCGCCTGTTTCTCTTCTACAAGACCTATATAGTCATACCCCGTGACACCCCTCATTATTTTTCTCTAGAAGCCCTGGAATAGGCCGACCCCCCTAATTGTTTTACCTTTTTTTCAAATTTTGAGCTCTAGTTTCAGATTTTTGAACATATCGCCCTTCGATACCTAGCGCAAAAGAAGCGCCAGTTTCTCCTCTACAAGACCTTGATAGTCATACTCCGTGACACCCCCCATTATTTTTCTCTAGAACTCCTGGAATAGGCCGACCCTACCCCAATTTTTTTGACAAATTTTTCAAATTTTGAGCTCTAGTTTCAGATTTTTGAACATAGCGCCCTTCGATACCTAGCGCAAAAGAAGCGCCTATTTCTCCTCTACAAGACCTATATAGTCATATCCCGTGAAACCCCCCATTATTTTTCTCTAGAACTCCTGGAATAGGCCGACCCTACCCCAATTTTTTGGACAAATTTTTCGAATTTTGAGCTCTAGCTTCAGATTTTTGAACATAGCGCCCTTCGATACCTAGCGCAAAAGAAGTGCCTGTTTGTCCTCTACAGGACTTGTATAGTCATACCCCGTGACACCCCTCATTATTTTTCTCTAGAAGTCCGAGAATAGGCCGACCCCCCTAATTTTTTTACCTTTTTTCAAATTTTGAGCTATAGTTTCAGATTTTTGAACATAGCGCCCTTCGATACCTAGCGCAAAAGAAGCGCCTGTTTCTCCTCTACAAGACCTATATAGTCATTCCCCGTGACACCCCTCATTTGTTTTCTCTAGAAGCCCTGGAATAGGCCGACCCCCCTAATTTTTTGACCTTTTTTTCAAATTTTGAGCTCTAGTTTCAGATTTTTGAACATAGCGCCCTTCGATACCTAGCGCAAAAGAAGCGCCTGTTTTTCCTCTACAACACCTGTATAGTCATATCCCGTGACACCCCTCATTATTTTTCTCTAGAAGTCCTAGAATAGGCCGACCCCCCTAATTTTTTGACATTTTTTTCAAATTTTGAGCTCTAGCTTCAGATTTTTGAACATAGCGCCCTTCGATACCTAGCGCAAAAGAAGCGCCAGTTTCTCCTCTACAAGACCTTGATAGTCATACCCCGTGACACCCCCCAGTATTTTTCTCTAGAACTCCTTGAATAGGCCGACCCTACCCAAATTTTTTGGACAAATTTTTCGAATTTTGAGCTCTAGTTTCAGATTTTTGAACATAGCGCCCTTCGATACCTAACGCAAAAGAAGCGCCAGTTTCTCCTCTACAAGACCTATATAGTCATACCCCGTGACACCCCCCATTATTTTTCTCTAGAACTCCTGGAATAGGCCGACCCTACCCCAATTTTTTGGACAAAAGTTTCGAATTTTGAGCTCTAGTTTCAGATTTTTGAACATAGCGCCCTTCGATACCTAACGCAAAAGAAGCGCCAGTTTCTCCTCTACAAGACCTATATAGTCATACCCCGTGACACCCCCCATTATTTTTCTCTAGAACTCCTGGAATAGGCCGACCCTACCCCAATTTTTTGGACAAAAGTTTCGAATTTTGAGCTCTAGTTTCAGATTTTTGAACATAGCGCCCTTCGATACCTAGAGCAAAAGAAGCGCCTGTTTTGCCTCTACAAGACCTTTATAGTCATATCCCGTGACACCCCGCATTATTTTTCTCTAGAACTCCTGGAATAGGCCGACCCTACCCCTATTTTTTGGACTAATTTTTCGAATTTTGAGCTCTAGTTTCAGATTTTTGAACATAGCGCCCTTCGATACCTAGCGCAAAAGAAGCGCCTATTTCTCCTCTACAAGACCTATATAGTCATATCCCGTGACACCCCCATTATTTTTCTCTAGAACTCCTGGAATAGGCCAACCCTACCCCAATTTTTTGGACAAATTTTTCGAATTTTGAGCTCTAGTTTCAGATTTTTGAACATAGCGCCCTTCGATACCTAGCGCAAAAGAAGCGCCTGTTTCTCCTCTACAAGACCTGTATAGTCATACCCCGTGACACCCCTCATTATTTTTCTCTAGAAGTCCTAGAATAGGCCGACCCCCCTAATTTTTTTACCTTTTTTTCAAATTTTGAGCTCTAGTTTCAGATTTTTGAACATAGCGCCCTTCGATACCTAGCGCAAAAGAAGCGCCTGTTTCTCCTCTACAAGACCTATATAGTCATTCCCCGTGACACCCCTCATTATTTTTCTCTAGAAGCCCTGGAATAGGCCGACCCCCCTAATTTTTTGACCTTTTTTCAAATTTTGAGCTCTAGTTTCAGATTTTTGAACATAGCGCCCTTCGATACCTAGCGCAAAAGAAGCGCCTGTACCTCCTCTACAAGACCTGTATAGTCATACCCCGTGACACTCCTCATTATTTTTCTCTAGAAGTCCTAGAATAGGCCGACCCCCCTAATATTTTTTTTACCTTTTTTTCAAATTTTGAGCTCTAGTTTCAGATTTTTGAACATAGCGCCCTTCGATACTTAGCGCAAAAGAAGCGCATATTTCTCCTCTACAAGACCTATATAGTCATACCCCGTGACACCCCCCATTATTTTTCTCTAGAACTCCTTGAATAGGCCGACCCTTCCCCCATTTATTTGACAAATTTTTCGAATTTTGAGCTCTCGTTTCAGATTTTTGAACATAGCGCCCTTCGATACCTAGCGCAAAAGAAGCGCATATTTCTCCTCTACAAGACCTATATAGTCATATCCCGTGACACCCCCATTATTTTTCTCTAGAACTCCTGGAATAGGCCGACCCTACCCCAATTTTTTGGACAAATTTTTCGAATTTTGAGCTCTAGTTTCAGATTTTTTAACATAGCGCCCTTCGATACCTAGCGCAAAAGAAGCGCCTGTTTCTCCTCTACAAGACCTGTATAGTCATACCCCGTGACACCCCTCATTATTTTTCTCTAGAAGTCCTAGAATAGGCCGATCCCCCTAATTTTTTTACCTTTTTTTCAAATTTTGAGCTCTAGTTTCAGATTTTTGAACATAGCGCCCTTCGATACCTAGCGCAAAAGAAGCGCCTGTTTCTCCTCTACAAGACCTATATAGTCATTCCCCGTGACACCCCTCATTATTTTTCTCTAGAAGCCCTGGAATAGGCCGACCCCCCTAATTTTTTGACCTTTTTTCAAATTTTGAGCTCTAGTTTCAGATTTTTGAACATAGCGCCCTTCGATACCTAGCGCAAAAGAAGCGCCTGTACCTCCTCTACAAGACCTGTATAGTCACACCCCGTGACACTCCTCATTATTTTTCTCTAGAAGTCCTAGAATAGACCGACCCCCCTAATATTTTTTTTACCTTTTTTTCAAATTTTGAGCTCTAGTTTCAGATTTTTGAACATAGCGCCCTTCGATACCTAGCGCAAAAGAAGCGCATATTTCTGCTCTACAAGACCTATATAGTCATACCCCGTGACACCCCCCATTATTTTTCTCTAGAACTCCTTGAATAGGCCGACCCTACCCCCATTTATTTGACAAATTTTTCGAATTTTGAGCTCTCGTTTCAGATTTTTGAACATAGCGCCCTTCGATACCTAGCGCAAAAGAAGCGCATATTTCTCCTCTACAAGACCTATATAGTCATATCCCGTGACACCCCCATTATTTTTCTCTAGAACTCCTGGAATAGGCCGACCCTACCCCAATTTTTTGGACAAATTTTTCGAATTTTGAGCTCTAGTTTCAGATTTTTTAACATAGCGCCCTTCGATACCTAGCGCAAAAGAAGTGCCTGTTTTTCCTCTACAAGACCTGTATAGTCATACCCCGTGACACCCCTCATTATTTTTCTCTAGAAGTCCTAGAATAGGCCGACCCCCCTAATTTTTTTACCTTTTTTCGAATTTTGAGCTCTAGTTTCAGATTTTTGAACATAGCGCCTTTCGATACCTAGCGCAAAAGAAGCGCCTGTTTCTCCTCTACAAGACCTATATAGTCATTCCCCGTGACACCCCTCATTATTTTTCTCTAGAAGCCCTAGAATAGGCCGACCCCCCTAATTTTTTTACCTTTTTTTCAAATTTTGAGCTCTAGTTTCAAATTTTTGAACATAGCGCCTTTCGATACCTAGCGCAAAAGAAGCGCCTGTTTCTCCTCTACAAGACCTATATAGTCATACCCCGTGACACCCCCCATTATTTTTCTCTAGAACTCCTTGAATAGGCCGACCCTTCCCCCATTTATTTGACAAATTTTTCGAATTTTGAGCTCTCGTTTCAGATTTTTGAACATAGCGCCCTTCGATACCTAGCGCAAAAGAAGCGCATATTTCTCCTCTACAAGACCTATATAGTCATATCCCGTGACACCCCCATTATTTTTCTCTAGAACTCCTGGAATAGGCCGACCCTACCCCAATTTTTTGGACAAATTTTTCGAATTTTGAGCTCTAGTTTCAGATTTTTGAACATAGCGCCCTTCGATACCTAGCGCAAAAGAAGCGCCTGTTTCTCCTCTACAAGACCTGTATAGTCATACCCCGTGACACCCCTCATTATTTTTCTCTAGAAGTCCTAGAATAGGCCGACCCCCCTAATTTTTTTACCTTTTTTTCAAATTTTGAGCTCTAGTTTCAGATTTTTGAACATAGCGCCCTTCGATACCTAGCGCAAAAGAAGCGCATATTTCTCCTCTACAAGACCTATATAGTCATATCCCGTGACACCCCCATTATTTTTCTCTAGAACTCCTGGAATAGGCCGACCCTACCCCAATTTTTTGGACAAATTTTTCGAATTTTGAGCTCTAGTTTCAGATTTTTGAACATAGCGCCCTTCGATACCTAGCGCAAAAGAAGTGCCTGTTTTTCCTCTACAAGACCTGTATAGTCATACCCCGTGACACCCCTCATTATTTTTCTCTAGAAGTCCTAGAATAGGCCGACCCCCCTAATTTTTTTACCTTTTTTCGAATTTTGAGCTCTAGTTTCAGATTTTTGAACATAGCGCCTTTCGATACCTAGCGCAAAAGAAGCGCCTGTTTCTCCTCTACAAGACTTATATAGGCATTCCCCGTGACACCCCTCATTATTTTTCTCTAGAAGCCCTGGAATAGGCCGACCCCCCTAATTTTTTGACATTTTTTTTCAAATTTTGAGCTCTAAATTAAACAATGACATAAAAGGTGCTATAATATACAGGGTAGGACTACTTTTACATACGTTCTAAATTGAAGTGGGTACATTGGTGGCCCTACCCCTACAAATAATTCGTTGATAGGTGCAGAGTTATTGTGGTACTGAATATTAGCCTAAAAAGTTATGCGACTTGTTAAATCAATGGATTGGATAAAAACCATTTCAAAATTGAGTTAAAATTGCTATATTTTAACTGATTTTCTGCCTTTTTGAATATTTTTTTATTTAACGACCGTTGTTGTCTTATTCGGTTTTTTGGTTTCTCGATATATCGCCTTATTGTTCGCTGGCTTATTGTTCGCTAGCTATTGTTCGCTAGTTTCTGCCTGGTTCATTTTGTTTGTTGATTCCTAATAGAAAATGCTATTGTTTTGGTTGGACAAATTACACGCTCAAAAGCACCAAAAAAAAACACCAAGAGTTAGGTCAACATATTGTCTGTGAGTTGATGATTGTCTGACTACATCCGGAAAATAAAATAATCAAGAACCCCAAAACAGGACTTTTAGTATTTATAGTTTCTCAAATTAGATTTTCTTTTATAGCATTACTATAGCACTAAACTTTTACCTGAGCAATTGATAACCAAATTTTAGTCTAAAATGCGTGTTCTTCGTGTGGATCCTTTTATTGTTTATAGTAATTTTTGTAAGTGTAAATGTAATGCCCCTTCCGGAGCACCTGAAATCAACCCCAGTTTTCACAGTTTTTAGTTTTCTACGTTGGGTTTTGTGTCCTGGTACTGTTGCGTGTCTGTTTGTCTTTTTCTTATTTTAGCCAATGACGTTTTCAGTTTATTATTTGTGAGTGTGGATGTCCATTCGGTATCTTTCATCGGAATAACTTATTGCTTTACAATGTAGTAGAGGAAATTTAAATTATTCTATGTAATACTTATCATGGACAATCACAAATTGCCACATGAACATTTTAAAAGCGGAAATGCAATACAAAACATCATGTCCTCGAAATGAAAATGACATGATACGGCCTCATGGTTTCACTGTGGTATAGAATAATAGTCTCCAATCCGACAATTTAAACAAAAATATTTAAGGCTATAGAGTCAATTTAAACGGACTGGATGTAAAACTACGCAGTCCCGTCCCGTTTAAACTAAGGGCGAATGTAGAGACATGCTCTCTGCACGTGAAAGAACACTTGCAACAGCTATTTGATGGTTCATGGGAAGTCTATTATTGGACACATTCCACTCCTTGTCCAATATTTTTTTGTAGTTGTTTATCTATATTCTTCGTCCGTCATCGCTGTTAATATACTTGTCAGAAAATATATCCTTTAAAATGTATCATCTAATTCCGGCACTCCGTGACTCATAAATGTGTATATGTTTGCCACTGGGCATTAATCAAGCGCTATAGATTCGCTTATGAAAGAGACACGAACATCGTGTTAAAAATCTTTAAAAAATGTATCTGTTGTATCCTTACTTTTTCCCTTTACGGCCTAGCCAAGATCAGATGTGCATTTCATATTGGGTCTATGTTATAGGCTTGTAAAGACAAGAAGATAAACTTTACATAAGTAATACATCTTTGAACTGAAGAGGAGAATGTAGGGTTTCACAATGAATATCAAATATCATGTATAGGTGTTACCGTTTTGAAAAAAAACCCACTAAAATACACGCTGAAAATGGGCAAAACTTCACGTTATGTTGTTTCATTTAAAATTTCGCTGTTTTTATCAATTGATAGTTAATAAGTGAACTTAATTTGAACTACATTATTGGTTCACTGTTATAAACAATTTATTCATCTTTCTTTTACTGGTTGTTGCAACAAAAAATCTTCAGTGGTCATTTATCAAAATTGCAGTACCCTAGCTGGAGATATATGCAATCAAAGTTGGATATACAAATAAAGTGAAAAAAAATGTCTTGTCCGTAGACATGCATTCCCTAGTAAACTGGAAGCATAATTGCATTAATGTTGCATTGCTAAGTTCCTGTTCTTTTGTAGATATGAAAACACTACTAACATTTTTTTCTACCATCTATTAATAGAGAAAAAAATTCAAAAATATGTCAGAATGTCTTGTCCGTAGACATGTCTTTTTATCAATATTGCTTGGCTTTATAGGTCTTAATTAGTCCTATGTGTTGTTTACACTTAGAAATATCTTATTTTTAATAAATGATAAATAAATGGTAATTTAAGTGTTCTTATTTTTTGTAAAATTACTTTACAGGAGTGGTTTTAAAAAGTGTCAGATTATCAGCCATAAAAAGCATACCTTATTTTACTTCAATATACTTCAATATTGTTTATTCTAGTTGCTGCATCAGGCGCGGATCCAGAGGGGGGGGGGGGGGGTTCCGGGGGTTGGAACCCCCCCTTTTTTTTGGACGATCAATGCATTTGAATGGGGACATGTAATTGGAACCCCCCCCCTTTTGTCCTGGGTTAGGAACCCCCCTTTTTAAAATGGCTGGATCCGCCCCTGTGCATACCTTAAAAGATTAACTAAATCAAATGAAGAAAAAGTATTTCTCTCTCTCTAACTTTATCTTTTGCATTTCAGTATTAACAGCAGATGAGGAAGTGTCTACGGACAAGACACTTGTACATAACAAGTATTAAATTCAATTATTTGTCTGCTATGGAACTTAAATCATATTTATAGGTGATGAAAGTTATCTTTTCAAATTAAACCTCAGTATATTTTCAACATAAGGGAGCTACTATTTGATTTTTATTGGGGGGGGGGGGGGGGGCTAAAAAAAAAGGATGAAACATTTTGTCCTGCATTTTTTTTTTTAGCTGTAATCTCTGTCCTGCCTTTTTATTTTTTACTCTGTTCGGTCCTGCTTTTTTTTTTTTTTAGTTTATCCTGACTTTTTATTACCTAAATTGTAGTCCTGACTTTCTTTTTTTTTGCAAGTCTCTCATCCTGCCTTTTTTTTTTTTACTCAAAACTCCTGTCCTGCCTATTTTTTTCAAATTTCATCCTGAGTTGGTAGCATTCCTTTTCAAAAAAAGTGTTTAAAATGGGTTTTTTTCTCATTTTCTTTTTTTCCGGATTTTATCTGCTCTACAACCGGATTTGTTTAAACTTTATACGTGATTTCTTTGTCGCGTAAGTGTTTGAAAAAAGTTATCTTTACAATGTAAAAACAAGATGTAAATTTACGCTGAAGAAAAATAATATTGAAAAAAGCACGAGAGGTCATTCGTAAGTTCTAAACAAGACATTGGGAAATAGAAGCACAAATTATGATACACATTGCATAAAGATAAATTGTTTTCTGATAATCGAAGATTCTATATTTTCCTCTTTTTCATCACGACATGAAATAGAATATTAGCAGGGGCGTAGCTAGGTATTAATACACCTAATCGCTATTTATTCCATTCCGGATAAGTTCTAAAATTACACAACTTTTTCATCCAGTTGAAGCTATCTGGGACCCTGTTTAAACAATTCACCATGCATAATACTGTTTAAAGAGACATGTTTAAACTACCGTAAATACTTCAAACAAAATATTTTTTTACTTCAATTTTAATTTCGAAAAAAGTGGATCATACAATATCAAAGTTTCTTGATGATCACTTTCTTAAGTTTTTTCTTCCTCAGCTCTCTACTGATGACCTCCATTTTTCGGCCGGTGACCTCAAACAGGAAGTTGTATAAATGACTGTTTTTCCCGGAATGGACTAAATAGCGATAAGGTGTATTCAACTGTAGGCACCAATCGGCAGGGGGTATGGGGGCCGCTGAAGGAAAACGGTTTTCAGCGTTTTAGTAGTCCAAATAATTATGACGTCTGGCAAGGCTATTTTTAATTTTTTTCTGGGACGCCTTCCTACCACGTCATAACGCCGAAGCCATTTTTTACGTCTGGAGTTTGAGAGCAAATTTTGGGGGGAACTTTGACACCTAATTTTAACAAGAAATTTGTATTACCGGTTAGAAATTTTTACGTAGTTACAAAGTCCTACCTTTTTTGTGCTTATTGATGTAAAATATTTCCAGAAATATCCAAAAGAAAGGATAAAACAAGATACGATTCCATTTGAAGTGGGGGAATATTTATTTTGTTTGGAAATGATTTCCCACAATTACCAACGACACGTGACCTCCGGTGAATATAAAATTTAAAATCCGGTAAAATTTGACAGACCCGAATTTCCGGATAATGTAAATCGAACGTTCCGGAAATTCGGATCCATTAAAATTTACCGGATTTTAAATTTTATATTCACCTTAAGTCACGTGTCGTTGGTAATTGTGGGAAATCATTTCCAAACAAAATAAATATTCCCCCACTTCAAATGGAATCGTATCTTGTTTTATCCTTTCTTTTGGATATTTCTGGAAATATTTTACATCAATAAGCACAAAAAAGGTAGGACTTTGTAACTACGTAAAAATTTCTAACCGGCAATACAAATTTCTTGTTAAAATTAGGTGTCAAAGTTCCCCCAAAATTTGCTCTCAAACTCCAGATGTAAAAAATGGCTTCGGCGTTATGACGTCGTAGGAAGGCGTCCCAGAAAAAAATTAAAATAGCCTTGCCAGACGTCATAATTATTTGGACTAGCGTTTTAGCTGCAAAATTTTATGTACAAGAATACTAAATTTACTGGTTATCTTATCATGATAATTATAATATACATGATGAAAAGTTCGAAGAATTATGAATAATGTACCATAACATCTGACTGGTGAATTAAATAACGCAATTGGAAATATATAAAAAAAATAATTTACAATATATGCATTGCCCAGCGTAGATCAGCGTATTCCTTTAATTGAGCAGTACACCCTGTTTGGTATTATCATATCTATTCAGTTCTGATTGATATATACGTTTGACGATCCTTCATTAAAAGAAATATAGGCACTTAAACACTGATATTACTATATAATAAAACTATCATTTTGGTTAGACAGCAACCATCAATCTTTTGAATCTTAAACCTTCACCCTAGCCACACAAACACAGTCATAGTCGATGCCTAACAAAATTCAAGAAATTCGTAATTTCTTTATATCCTCTACTGTAAAATCCCTACCTGCTTAGGAACTTGAATAATTGTGGTCATTACACGCAAATCTGACAGTACTCAAAATTACTGGAAGCCAGTTGATTGAGTGATTTTTAAACATCCAGTGTCAAATATTTATTCAAGCTCGGGACAAAAAAACAAATTTACAATAAATACAACTTGGAGCTAGGTTCTGTAATAGGTATCGTCCAGGACGAAGGTCTGGAAATTTAAAGATATTGGATAGGAGCAGAAATTTTGCCTTTCAGTATACCAACTACGAACTCCTAAAAGAGTTGCATTCTCTCTACAACTAGGCATCGGGTTTAATGTCCTCATTCTGACCAGACGTGACTGCGTATTTATATATCCTGCACAGCCAAACGGACGAACAACATTGGCAAGTCGGGTGAAGACAAAGTGGAAAGCTAGTTGAAAACTAACTACTAATCAAAAAACTCATTTGTCTAAGTTGAGGATCATTCAAGTTATTGTTGATAGAAGTGAAATGATCTGAACCAAACTTCTAGTTTATAGTTTCTATATATAAAGTAAAATTGTAAAAACTATCAATTCTATCCAATATTCCATTCACTAAGGACGAGAGACTAGTGTACACATTCAATAATTAAAAGAGTTTTGACAACTTCACTGGATTTCATCTATAGATCATGTTGTTTATTTTCTTTAATAAAAAAAATATTTGTGAAAAAATTATGTGTAGGCACGTGCCTAAAGTGCCTAACGGTAGCTACGCCCCTGATTAGATAAGAAGATGTGGTATTGGCAATGAAACAACTCTGCAAAGAGACCAAATGACACAGAAATTAACAATAATAGGTCTCCATATGGCCTTCAACAGTAAAACCCATAACCGTACTTAAGTGGATATTGTCAGTCTTGTCTAAATTTTTTAGGATAATATGAGGCATGCATTACATGTACCTGTAAAAGGGGACGAAGGCTGTATGAATCATTTGTTTTTATTCAAAATAATCTAATTTTGGATGTAACACGTCTTCTGATTGGCTGACGTTATTTTGTTATCAGCCCATAGACATAATTAAGTCATGTGACCATGACGTCATCAACATTTTTTCATGATTTTCTATGGTTTAAAATGGAATTTAGAATTAGATTATAAGAAATGACTGTAATATTTTTCTGTCTATTCAAAATAACATAAAAAAAGTGGTGCACACTGTTAAATAACCTGCTACGCGCGTTATTCAGTGTGCACCAAAATTTTTATGTTATTTCTTCATAGACAGAAAAAATATTACAGTCATTCCTTAAATGGGTTAAAAAGACACGGAAATACCGTAACGTTTCTGATTTTGGTTCTGTTGTTAGGGATTTTAGTTGTGACTTAACAGGGATTGAAGTTCAGGTTTTGGCAATGGTAGTCCACAGCTTAGATTCTATAACCAATATATATAGTTCTATACAAGAAAAGCAGAAACTTTAGGAGCCCACATCAAATTTTAGGGGCCATTGGCGAGTGGGCCCCTGCTAATTTCCAACCCTGCTTTACATGTATTTATGTTATGACATCGTATTCAATGTAAACAAAGAAACGCTTACATCAAGTAATGTTTTTTCATATAAAAAAACTATTAAAAATGAAATTGGTATTGTGTTCCTTCTTATGTTTTATTAAACTGATAAATATATATTTTACTCAAAGTCTCCTGGCAAAGAGACCGTAAAAGGAAGTAGATTTCTGCGCAAATGCAGGAATTTAAAACAGTGTGAAAAAAAAAGGTAACGATTTCGGGAAGTTTGTTTTTATTGATGTTTCTACCGTTTGTCCCCATATTACTAACATTCATATGAATTCAATTAAAAGAAGATCAGTTACTTTTTTTACCGGGTTTAGACCCCTCCGTAAATTTAATCGGCCATTCAGCCATGCTACTGGAAACAATGGTAAAATACTAAATATGTTGACTGAAGAAGATATGAAAAGAAATCCAGAATCAGAACTGGTTCCCTAAATTAAGCGATCGAGACTTGAACAGAAATGTGTACAGGATGATTTGATAAGTTAATAAAGGATTTTCTTAATAAAATTTATTCAGGACTGACAGATAATTTAAGTTGCAGGACCCAGGCTATCAAAACACCTGCCATTGGTCTTGCACAAAAGCCCTATTTTCAGGACCTGCTCCAATTATGCACCCCTCAGGCCGTCAGGTTGGGATGATTACATTGTAGCTGTAACTCTGGGCATAAAAATGTAGATCATCCACCAATATTATATGTTATTCAGGTCTCAGACAGGGTATATAAAATGTACTGTGACATTCCCGGCTTAGAGTTTATATCCCCTGAGCCTAAGGCGAAGGGGATATAAGCCCTAAGCCGGGAATGTCACAGTATATACCCTTTCTGAGACCTGAATTACACATATATTACGGATTACCCCTGACTTAATGTTATTTTCCAGTGCAGGTATTTGTTGACAACACATATATATTGAAAAACCCAACCTGATATGTTCGGCATACGTGAAGGATTTTCTAATTTGCTGTGAACATAATTTTATCGTGTATGTTATAAACACTTTTAACATTAAATTTAAGTATTAAAAGTGTAAAATGCGTGATTTTGTATCAAAAATGTATTATTGACTGAAGCACGTCATTATTTTCCCTCTGTGAGCCTCTGACAGTCTGATAGCTTTTGACTACGTCACATAGTAACCGGTGTTATGATGACGTTTTTGAGGTTCCAATTGGGGATAAAAACGTCCTATATACCCCGGCAGTTTCCTGAATATATACTGACATCTCTGTGTTGTTATCCAATCACAAACCTCGACACATTTGTAATCCGTAATATATGTATATGTACTTGTCCAAATTATTAATAATTTAACCCATAGTGTAAGTTTAATAGATATCTGACAAGAATTGTTCCTATGAAATTGCTATCCAGACCATTTTCTATAAATTTAATATTTCCAAGGGACGCACATGTAACTCTTTAAAAAAAAAAAATTAATCGTTCACCATATAAAAACTTGACTTGTCCGAGATATTGCTGATATTAACCTATATAGTATAAGTTTTGTAAAAATCTGGCAAGAATTGTACCGATGAGAGCACTCAAGAGGCCATTTCTATATTTTAGGTCTTTTAAAAAAGTCTGACAAAAGATTTTTTTTTGAAGTGTTGTTTTCATTGTTTACAACACTAGCTATAGGTTGTGTTTAAGATTCATATGAATTATCATTTAACAAAAAATGTCTGTGTTTACACCACAAAATGTAATCTGAATACACACAATTCTGATGAACTTGAACTTGTTAAAACTTGACAGCAATCCCACTCAAGTTAACCTTATTTATTATTATCCAGAAGATTATCAATCAATCAAATCAAATATCTTTCTTCCTAAAAAAAAAAGGGGCCCATAAAGAGCATGTAAATCAACACAAATCACAAAGTTCATACAATATACACACAAATAACACATGCAATCTACCATACATAGGTATATATACTGATTGTTAATAATTAAGGTACAATGTAGCACAATACAAAGATTTGTTTACTTCCAATCACTAACCTTTAAAATGCTGTAACTTTCTTATGAATGTATAAAAAATAATAAAAGAGGTATATATAGATAGATAAAAGAATAATCTTTAAAATGAATGCAATATTTTTATTATGCAATCATTATGTGATCAATCATTATGTAATTAGTTGCAAAATCTCAGTCAGTTCACTTGAATGAATTTAGCTCTATCATCTCTTTAACTATACAGAAAGTTTTAACGAAATCTTAATCAAGACATCATGGGCTTCAAAAGAGTGTCTCAAATTGTCCCTATGGTATTCCATTCTCTCATAAATCTCTAATTAATGTGAACATCCTAACCACATAAAAGAAGATAATGTTTAATTAGGTGTAAAATTTGTTCTATACATTCTATCTGAAATCTGAGACACCTTTTTATACAACCCCAAAAAAATTTTGGGATCGTATAATGGTATGATGTTGTCGTCTGCGTCATCGTCCGAAGACACATTGGTTTCCGGATAATAACTTTAGTTAAAGTTAATAGATCTTCATGAAATTTTTTCAGAAGGTTCAATACCACCAAAGGAAGGTTGGGATCGATTTTGGGGATGATGGTCCCAACCCATTAGGAATAAGGGGCCCAAAAGAAGCATTTTTCTAGTTTAAGGATAATAACTTGTGTAAAAGTATTTCAATTGCTCTGAAATCATACCGCACTGTTTAAAACCACAAGTGGAAGGTTTGGATTCATTTTAGGGATTATGGGGCCAAAGTTTAGGAATTAAGGGCCAAAAAGGGGTCAAAACAAGCATTTTTCTAGTTTCAAGACAATAACTTATGTGTAATTGTATGGATCTCTCTGAAATTGTACCACAATATACCATATAACAAAGTGGAGACTGGGATTAAGTTTTGGGTTAATTGCCCAAAATATGTAGGAATTAGGGGCCAAAAAAGGGCCAAAAAGAAGCATGTTTCTAGTTTCCAAACAATCATGACAATAACTTGTGTTTAAGTGTATGGATCTCTCTGAAATTGTACTACAATGTTCAATACTGCAATGGAAAGCATAGGATTGAGTTTAAGGGTTATTGCTCCAAGGGGGTTTCAAAAAGTTGGGGGGGGGGGGATTTTTTGTTTACCATTTTTTGAAGGGCTTCCTTTTTTCATGTTTTTTCAAAATTTTTGAAAAGTTTCAAGAAGAAATTTTCAATTGCACAGTATTGTGCAACAGATTTGTTAGATCTTTGACCACATTAATTTTGTGACAAAAACCTATATTATGTCAAAAATTTGATCACAATCCAAATTCAGACAGAATCAAGCTTGAATATTGTGACCAAATTTGCCCTAACTGTTCAGGGTTCAACCACTGGGGTCGTATAAAGCTGCGCCCTGCGGAGCACCTGGTTGTAGATAATAGCCATATAGGAACAACATATAATAAAATCAACTCTCTAGGAATACCTGACCTACTTCGATTCGTCCAACTTGGGTTAACTCTAGTTGAAAGGTCAGTGCTAATGTGCATGTGCGCAACCGTTCCGAATCGAAGTCAAAACTCTTCCATCGAGTTGACTATTATAATGGAGGTGAAAAAAATAGTTTTTTGCTGAGCATTAAAATAAAATAAAATATTACATAGTGTTTCACAAAGAAAAGTCCTGATCCTGTTTGCTTTTGAAAAATAGTTTGTTAGTGAGTTAAAAAAAAAAATTGAAACTTTGAAAAATCGTTCAAAGAAAAACAATTAATTTCTATTTTATTTCCAACCACCACCAACAGCTGATAATAAACTCATCATGGATACCAGGAATAAAATTTAACATTTACACCAGATGCGCGTATTGTCTTCAAAAGACTCATCAGTGACGCTCGAATTAAAAATGTTATAAAAGGTCAAATAAAGTAAGAAGTTGAAGAGATTTAATAATCAAATACAGTGTATACACATGAACAAAATTGGCTAATTCCGAAATACAGGCAATAATAAATTCCCCTTGTCAGCTTTATTCTTCGGCTGTATTTTGTCAAGTACCAGTTTATTTGTATCACTTTTATTTGTTGCAACTACTTGACACCATCTTGAAACTCGACTAAACCTGCCCCGACCCAGGGTTGATGTCGAGTTAACTCTGGTTGGTTATAAAGGTCAAACTCAGGGGGTTCGGTTGTCAGTCGAGTAAACTCGATAGACTCTACTAACCCGAGTTGGCACGAATCGAAGTAGGCCCCTATGAAGAAGTTAATTTCAATTGAAAGTGGAAATTTGGGGAAAAATATTTTAGACACAGTTAACATTATAATTGGTTACATAATTGTTGCATAATACTATCATTGCATTAATTTGAAAGAGTAATCTGTTAGCTATCCATAACTACCACTTTTATAAATTTTCAAGCATTATTAACTTGGGAGTTGGGAGTTATAAAATCTTTGTATTGTGCTACCCTAAGGTGGTACCTAACACTACAGGAAGATAACTCTGTAAAATCAGCAGAACTTTTAATGACGTAATGTTCATAAGGGAATATTAAGCTTCTCAATGATCAAAATAAGTGTTTGTCAAACTGCTATATAACCAGTGTAATTTTTCTGATGAAACGGTTGGTTCATTTTTTTTGAAATTTTTATATTTTTGTCAAAGGGTATCTTCTTTAACTCATCGGTGACCTATATTTTTTTATTGTTGTTTTCGAAAAAGCTGTACATTAACTAAATAATTGTAAAATTTTAGCGATTTCTGTAATTTAGTTCTTTTTATGCCCCACCTACGATAGTAGAGGGGCATTATGTTTTCTGGTCTGTGCCTCCATTCGTCTGTGCGTCCATCTGTGCGTCCGTCCGTCCGTTCAGGTTAAAGTTTTTGGTCAAGGTAGTTTTTGATGAAGCTGAAGTCCAATCAACTTGAAACTTAGTACACTTATTGCTTATGATATGATCTTTTTAATTTGAAAGCCAAATTAGACTTTTGACCCCAATTTCACGGTCCATTGAACATAGAAAATGAAAGTGGGAGTTTCAGGTTAAAGTTTTTGGTCAAGGTAGTTTTTGATGAAGCTGAAGTCCAATCAACTTGACACTTAGTACACTTGTTGCTTATGATATGATCTATCTAATTTTAGAGCCAAATTAGACTTTTGACCCCAATTTCACGGTCCACTGAACATAGAAAATGAAAGTGGGAGTTTCAGGTTAAAGTTTTTGTAGTTTTTGATGAAGCTGAAGTCCAATCAACTTGAAACTTAGTACACTTGTTGCTTATGATATGATCTTTCTAATTTTAAAGCCAAATTAGACTTTTGACCCCAATTTCACGGTCCACTGAACATAGAAAATGAAAGTGGGAGTTTCAGGTTAAAGTTTTTGGTCGAGGTAGTTTTTGATGAAGCTGAAGTCCAATCAACTTGAAACTTAGTACACTTGTTGCTTATGATATGATCTTTTTAATTTTAAAGCCAAATTAGATTTTTTACCCAATTTCACGGTCCATTAAACATGAAAAATGATAGTGCGAGTGGGGCATCTGTGTACTTTGGACACATTCTTGTTTTGTTTCGAAATTGCTGCTATTTCTCCTATTAGTTGACAGAAAAAAGGACATTAACTAACAAAAATGTATGCTTCTTTTGAAGGCAGATTGTGAGCATAAATGAACAGTGACCCCATTTTTTTATTTCATTTTTCTATTAAGTATAAGATAAAGTTCATTTTTAGAAAAATACAGCGAAATCCTATATTAAATATAA
The DNA here is from genome assembly GCF_965363235.1 of Mytilus galloprovincialis. NCBI lineage: Eukaryota > Metazoa > Mollusca > Bivalvia > Mytilida > Mytilidae > Mytilus > Mytilus galloprovincialis. The sequence continues at coordinate 11,477,206 of NC_134841.1, read as the reverse complement.
AAAATGATTTAGAACAAATATGGAAACATGATTATAAAAAATATATGTACATGTTAGGAGAGAACCAGTACAAGAGGAATAACTCTATTAATTTATCTTAGCTTTTGTCTCTTTTTCTCCTGTCTGATCTGAATATTTTTATTTATGTATATACTAAAATCTGTATTAAAAACAAAATCTTCATTTCTCATTATCCAGATAAAGAGATTTTCTAAATTTATGTTTTTCAGATTTAGACATTTTTGAAATAAATTTTGTGAAAATTTAATTGTGATGAGCTATATAGAGAGCACTCTTAAACAGAATGAAGCTGATTTTCTATAAAATTAAGTGAATACTGGTAGTGTTTATAGAGCCTTTCGCATCAGGAAAAGATTTCATGATTTCTTGAAATAATATTTAGTTTGCTTCATGTCTCCCAGTTTCTATTCTCAAACTGTGGTTACTCGGTCTTAATTCTGTTAGGGTTTACTGCTATTTAACTTTTTTTATATTTATAAGTAACTTTCGCCATTGAAACCAAATTTGAATTTAAAATATGTGCTTAGCTTTCTAGTATCGTTTGAATAGCTATTTTTCATGCCTTAGTAGCCATGACTTAATAAAATTCTACTGGAGACATTTTTGTGAATACAATAAAATTGTATTTAGGTATAGATTAAATAATCGCAGCAGGTGTGTCAAATAAGCCTACTACATTTTACCAAGAGGATGGTTCACCATCTGGTAGAAAAACAAAGGATATGGGAGTATCTATCAATGACACAAAATCATCAAACAGAAAAACAAAGGATATGGGAGTATCCATCAATGACACAAAATCATCAAACAGAAAAACAAAGGATATGGGAGTATCCATCAATGACACAAAATCATCTAACAGAAAAACAAAGGATATGGGAGTATCCATCAATGACACAAAATCATCTAACAGAAAAACAAAGGATATGGGAGTATCCATCAAAGACACAAAATCATCTAACAGAAAAACAAAGGATATGGGAGTATCCATCAATGACACAAAATCATCTAACAGAAAAACAAAGGATATGGGAGTATCCATCAATGACACAAAATCATCTAACAGAAAAACAAAGGATATGGGAGTATCCATCAATGACACAAAATCATCTAACAGAAAAACAAAGGATATGGGAGTATCCATCAATGACACAAAATCATCTAACAGAAAAACAAAGGATATGGGAGTATCCATCAATGACACAAAATCATCTAACAGAAAAACAAAGGATATGGGAGTATCCATCAATGACACAAAATCATCTAACAGAAAAACAAAGGATATGGGAGTATCCATCAATGACACAAAATCATCTAACAGAAAAACAAAGGATATGGGAGTATCCATCAATGACACAAAATCATCTAACAGAAAAACAAAGGATATGGGAGTATCCATCAATGACACAAAATCATCAAACAGAAAAACAAAGGATATGGGAGTATCCATCAATGACACAAAATCATCAAACAGAAAAACAAAGGATATGGGAGTATCCATCAATGACACAAAATCATCAAACAGAAAAACAAAGGATATGGGAGTATCCTTCAATGACACAAAATCATCTAACAGAAAAACAAAGGATATGGGAGTATCCATCAATGACACAAAATCATCTAACAGAAAAACAAAGGATATGGGAGTATCCATCAATGACACAAAATCATCTAACAGAAAAACAAAGGATATGGGAGTATCCATCAATGACACAAAATCATCTAACAGAAAAACAAAGGATATGGGAGTATCCATCAATGACACAAAATCATCTAACAGAAAAACAAAGGATATGGGAGTATCCATCAATGACACAAAATCATCAAACAGAAAAACAAAGGATATGGGAGTATCCATCAATGACACAAAATCTGCTCAACAAAAAAACAAAGGATATGGGAGTATCTATCAATGACACAAAATCATCTAACAGAAAAACAAAGGATATGGGAGTATCCATCAATGACACAAAATCATCTAACAGAAAAACAAAGGATATGGGAGTATCCATCAATGACACAAAATCATCTAACAGAAAAACAAAGGATATGGGAGTATCCATCAATGACACAAAATCATCTAACAGAAAAACAAAGGATATGGGAGTATCCACCAATGACACAAAATCAGTATCTGCACAACAGAAAAACAAAGGATATGGGAGTATCCATCAATGACACAAAATCATCTAACAGAAAAACAAAGGATATGGGAGTATCTATCAATGACACAAAATCATCTAACAGAAAAACAAAGGATATGGGAGTATCCATCAATCACACAAAATCATCAAACAGAAAAACAAAGGATATGGGAGTATCCATCAATGACACAAAATCATCTAACAGAAAAACAAAGGATATGGGAGTATCCATCAATGACACAAAATCATCTAACAGAAAAACAAAGGATATGGGAGTATCCATCAATGACACAAAATCATCTAACAGAAAAACAAAGGATATGGGAGTATCCATCAATGACACAAAATCATCTAACAGAAAAACAAAGGATATGGGAGTATCTATCAATGACAAAAATCATCTAACAGAAAAACAAAGGATATGGGAGTATCCATCAATGACACAAAATCATCTAACAGAAAAACAAAGGATATGGGAGTATCCATCAATGACACAAAATCATCTAACAGAAAAACAAAGGATATGGGAGTATCCATCAATGACACAAAATCATCTAACAGAAAAACAAAGGATATGGGAGTATCCATCAATGACACAAAATCATCAAACAGAAAAACAAAGGATATGGGAGTATCCATCAATGACACAAAATCATCTAACAGAAAAACAAAGGATATGGGAGTATCCATCAATGACACAAAATCATCTAACAGAAAAACAAAGGATATGGGAGTATCCATCAATGACACAAAATCTGCACAACAAAAAAACAAACCAAAAGCGAATGAACATTTTACTGTTCTTTAAGGACTCTTCTAGTACAATTTTGATGTAATCATAAAAAAAAAAATTTACGAAAACGTACACTACACATAGTCATATTTTTAAATATTACATACTGGTAAGATTAAACATTAATTTGATAACATTATAGTTCGTCTGATTCAAATAATTTAGGGAACAGCACAGTACATGTACTCAAAAAGATACATTATTTACAATGGATATACATGTATAATAATGATAATTTTCTATTCAGTTTTAGAGTATGCTGTAAAATTTGAAATCCACACTAGTTTAATGTGCTGATGCTGAAAAACAGTTGGTAATAGTTTTCACCTGTTCTTTCCAAAGGTATGGTAAACATTCATTTAATTTTTTCTTAGTATCTACATGTAATGCAGTCTTCAACTGTTCAACAAACCTCACTCTCCTTCTTTCTGTGCCTGTCCTTTATCAGGAGCCTGTAAATCAGTGGTTGTGGTTATTTTCTGTATGCTATACATGTATCTGTTTCATATGCCCACAAGGACGCATTATATGGTTTACACTTTGTACGATGACTCAAATTCGCTTTTCATATAAATTTAACACAACATTTTTAATTGACAGAGGTAAGCTTCTTTTTCGATTTGTCATTCCAGGGTTTTATGAAACCTGGCCCTTAGATTTGAGGCAACTTTTCACAAGTCCCACTCTGACTCCAATATTTCTGAATTGTTTTCCTCAAAACTTTACAGTATTCTGGCAATTGAAGAAAGGAAGCGTTCTCATGATTTTAGATTTTTTTTCTGTTTGTTGTTCCAGAGTGACTGAACTTTAATTGTTACATTTAAGTCAATTTTTATTTCAATTTAAGTAAATAAAATTAGTTGTACAGTGGAATTACAAACTCAGAAAAATCTTTCTCTTGGAAAACCATGATTTAAGGTGTTATGGGTGTCTTCCGCCATATTGGATTGTAAAAAACAGAGAACCTAAGGTCCAGATTTTCTATCAAGTTAGCAAAACTTGATGCAGGAATGCAGATATTTAATGTGAATTTTCATTTAAAAGAACCAATTTATAAGAATATAACTTATAATTATTAATATGTTTACAAGTGTAGATTATTTGTGGTTGTTTTTAAATGTTTTTCAGTTGGCATTTTAAGGGGAGGTACATTTAACTCTAAAACTGCATATTATGAAGGAATCTACATGGAATTTTCCTATTTTGTATTCTAGCCGGAAAAAAAGTACGGTGACCCTATCTTTTCTTTTGATATTTTCAAAGCATTGTCTGAAAGCTATCTTTTCCTAATTTATATTACAATTCTATCATTTTGTTTAGTTTCTAATCACCAAATGGTGTTTTTTCCTGTATAATCCATACAAAATGTGTCATTTTGTCACAACCTGTAGCTTAAAAAAATGCACAGTGACCTATAATTTTTATTATATTTTTCAACAAACATCAATAGATGCCACGTTTTGGCAAAGTATGAACAAATTCTATCATTTTTGTTTTTGACTCCCATACAACCTTAAGAGATATGAATAAATGTTTTTATTGGTACTATTTCTTTGAAGCTTTAGGAACTCAATAATATTATTGCATTGCTTACATTCATCCCATATTTCTAAACATCAAAGTTTGAAAAATTAACTAATATAACCTCATGATCCTGTTAAAGTCTTTTCTGCAATTATGCAATTTATGGAGTATGGGAACAAGACAACACAATGAAGGTCACATGATAAGTTTTTGCTGTCATCAATAGATATTTGTCTGAGTTCCATTTGATCAGCAATACTTAATTTCACTTGCTTATATGCAGCACCATGCTAAAGTTGGAATGGTACAAACATGTATACTAATTTACATTTATAAATTTTTAGATGCCAAGGATTGCAGATAGAAGTAAATTCAATATAATACGCCTAGCTCTGCATGGTTGTACAAACAGACCTTTCTACCAAATTGTAGTATGTAGAAACAGAAAACCAAGAGATGGACCCTGTATTGAGAGACTTGGAAGTTATGATCCAATGCCAAATAAGTTTGGAGAAAGACATGTAGCTTTAGATGTAGATCGATTTTTTTATAATCTTGCCAAGGGGACGAAGATGACTAAACCAGTAGAAAAACTGTTTGGTAAGTGTCGGTTTTAATTTGAATTTTAGTTATAAGCATTGGTAGGTTTTGTAAAGGTTTACCTAACCACCCATGAAATAATTATGACACTACTAACTATAGATAGAAATGACCAAACAGGACACTTTTAATACAATTCAAGAGGTATTGATAACATCTGTTTAAAAACTACAAGGTACATTTATAAATATAAATATATCTTACATTTAACACTGAAAGAAACATATTTAATATATTATTTTGTTTTTAAAATGTTAGCTCATAAATTGCATAAATGTAAATTTACACTATGTAGGTCCATATGATATATTTGAAAGATAGTCTTACTTGACAATGCCATTATGGGAGACAACTCTAAGACATTAGAAATGTTTTCCTTTAATTTGCTATTAATATATTATTTCACAAATTTATAGCCACCCTGTAATTTAAATACTCGTCACTATAAAACAAAAGGAAAAAAAACATGATGATTTTTTACACGTTTAATAAATGTATCTATAGATCAGTCATCACATGCTTAATTATTTCTTTTGTGACAGAAATGTTTCAGGTGTTTTCCCTTTTTCCTTTCCAAAATATAGAGAAAAAAAATTATAAGGCTAATGATATGGAATCACAAAACAATATACTTTAATAGTAAACAAATAAACAAATTTAAGAATTACCAAGGTAGAAATTAAAAATTATTTTCAGTACATAAAATTAAAAGGCCAAGTCAAATGTCAGTTGACTTGTAGATGTCTTTAAAAAATGTTTCTAATCTATCTCAGTGATGTTTACCCTACTTTCACATGTACATCTTTTTTATTAATATCCATAGAGTAATTCATTGCTTTAGTTTAAGGTGATGTTTTTTTTTTAAGGTTTAAGTGGACTTTTACCAATACATCCTATGACATATATAGAAGCAGAAAGACTTAAACAAGGAAAGGATCAAAAACGTGCTGGTGTTCTCAGGCACTGGAATATGGATGTTTTTGAATATTATGAAGAACAAAAAAAGAAAGTAGAAAAAATAGAAGCTAGCAAAAAGGAAGCTGCTGAAAAAGCTAAAGAAAATGAGGAATCAGAAAATGATATTGACAAAGAGAGTGAAATTTCTTAGCATTAAAATTATCTAAATGAATTTATTGTTGAAGATGAAAAATTCTTATATTTCTGGTAAAATTGAAAAATGCAAAAGGGGAGGGTTGAGCACTCACAAAAATGTTTAACCCTGCCACAGCCACATTCCTTATGTGCTTGTCCCAAGTCATGAGCCTGTAGTTCAGACTCAACTTCAGTGGTTGTTGTTGGTGGTTCATGTTACATGTAGCCATATTTGTTTTACTTTAAAACTGTTTTGTTATAAATTAGGCTGTTAGTTTTCTCATTTGAATTGTTTCATATTTTTCATGTTGGGCCTTTTATAGCCGACCATACATGATCATGATGTTTTTTCCGCCTCATTTTTGAAGGTTGAACATCTGCCTATAATGGCTTTCATCAACTTAACTTTGGTGGATACTAGTCTCATTGGTTATCATACCACATCTCCTTATACATGTATTTATATGAAGAGAAAATTCATGTAGATGAAATTTTTATCAGTAAATTATGAAGAATCAGGGTTATTTAAACACATGAATGAATGTTGTAGTATTTGAAGAAATAAATATGCTTCAAGGAATAAGGCTTATCTCGCACAAGGAGGAAAAGACAAAAGATTCATATACACAAAAGAACGATGTTACAACCAACAAACCTATGCAATCACAAAATCTGGTCAATTGTAAATAGCATCTAGTAAAAGGACCATATGTAGTGTTAAAATTAGATTGTAATACCATGGACATAAGATGTGCCAATAGTAATACAGCTGCATACTATATATCATTAGCCAACTAAAAGTGGTTTCCCTTAGACTGACCTAATCACAATATTTTAACAAATCAACAACAGAGAAGTTTTAAAGTCAATAGACCTAATTTTAGTGGAAGAGGCCAAACAGAGCCAAATAAAGCTGCACCTCAATGTTTACCAATGAATCATGACAATGGGGTCATGGAAAAATCAGCCTGAAAAACATTTACAGCTTGCAACTATTTCATACACAAAATATGTTGACTATTATTAAAGAAATGAAATTAACAGGAGAAATTTAATATTGACCTGGGAACAGTTTATATATGTTTCTACTTTGACTAATGAAGTATGAATATAGGGGAAAGGTCTGATAAACCATGCCAGTCAAACATGTACACCTTACAGTCCAAGTGCAAAATATAGTTATAGTATCTGAGAAACAAACACGAAAATGACCCATGAACTGTGAAAATGAGATGATAGTAAGATGATACACTCGCGTATGTTTCAATTATTCCTATATATATCAAATATATATAAAAAAGAAGATGTGGTATAGTTGCCAATGAGACAACTCTCCATAAGAGACCAAATGACACAGAAATTAACACTATGTCACCATAAGGCCTTCAACAATGAGCACAGCCCATACCGTATAGTCCGCTATAAAAGGCTCCGAACCTGAGACAGTGGTATTTATACTCCATTCTTAATTAGATGTCATGAATATGCATATGTATATTTGATATTAAAACAACATCTGAGAGTATATTTTCATATGAAGGCAAAAATAATTTTAGGGGCCAAAAACAAGCATTTTTTGTATTTTCTAGAAAATTTTCTCAATTTTTTTAAGGGGTTTATATTTGGTTTTTTTTTCAAATTTTGAAAATTTTGAAAACTTTCAAAAAGAAATCTTTAAATGCACAGTATTGTGCAATAGATTAAGAACTTTGACCACATTTATTTTGTGTCAGAAATCTATATTATGTGGTGTAACAGTACAACATAAAAACGAACTATAAAAATCAGTTGAAAAAGGCTGAACTCAATCAGATGGATAAATTACAAATACTACAAATACATGTGAACGTAGCAGGGTACTTGTACATCCCAACAACAATAAGACACTAAGTACAGATCTGAGAGTACTTGCAGTTACTGACAGCTATTTCAAAGTCACTAACAACTAAAAAAAATCATGCATCTTAGACTAAATTATCAATGATATCAGTACACATCCAACATTTAATGGATTTAGTGTAAAGACGTCATAAACAGTCAGAGAAAAACATGACCTTGTACAATGCCAAGATACAGGGTGTTGCTAAACGGCGGAAACGGAAAACGGAACGGTAAGAAATATTGATATGGACGGAATTTGGGGGTGGGTGATGGCTAGAAAGAACTACGATGTTCAATGAAAACTGAAATCATAGGGACGGTATCATAGGGACTTGATTACAGGTCAGATATATTGCACGTTAATCGTCTACGTGCATTTGAAGTAAAAAAACGTATGCCCCTCACTATCCAACATTGTACATTTTCTTTAAATGCGCGTAGACGATCAACGGACTATATATCTGACCTGTAGTCAAGTCACTATATAGATATAGGAAGATGTGATATGAGTGCCAATGAGACAACTCTCCATCCAAGTCTCAATTTATAAAAGTTAACTATTATAGGTCAATGTACGGTCTTTAACACGGAGTCTTGGGTTACACCGAACAGCAAGCTTTCAAGGGTCCTTTATAGCTTGCTGCTCGTTTAAAAACCATTCAAACGAGAAAACCAACGGTCTAATCTTCATAAAAAAACGAGAAACGAGAAACACTATGAACCACATAAACAAACGACAACTACTGAACATCAGATTAGGAAAGGTGCAAACAATTGCAGCGAGATTAAACATTTGAATGGCATAAAACCTTCTTCCTTATCCGAAACAGTAGTGTATCAATTGGAATGGCTTAATGCAATCAAAAAACCGTAGTAACACAAATTAACACACACAAAAAAATGATCTATGATACAATGTAAATACAAAGTTAATAAAAATAAGGGATGAATAATTAGAGTAAAACTGAAATAACAAAATGATCGCACAACATGTAGGCTAAGAATAGGGTAGGCGATATCAAGAAAAAAGGAAACAGATTTGGAAATACATAACAGCTAAAAAAAAAACATGTCCTACATTTAGGTTTATAGATATATATTTCTCTGTTTGCAGTTTCCCTCTATCTTCTTTAGTTTTTACCAAAAACACAAAAGGGCGTAAATGTCTTAAATAATGGGCAATTACTCCTACTCACTATTTATGCAAGTTTGTAGAACCTGTAGTTTGTTGATCATTTTTGTTATTCACAGTTTCTATCTTTTTCACAATATGTATTTCTATTCGAATCCAAAGTACGATCTGGAGATAAGTCAACATGACCAAAATTGTCAATTGACCCCTGAAGACTTTATTGCTTTTTAAATTAAATTTTTCGTAATTTTTTGTAATCTTTTACAAAATCTTCTCCACTTTTTAAATATATTTGGCCAAATAGAATTAAACTTAGCCACAATTTTTCAATAGGGTATTTTGATTGTAAAATATAGCAGATGACAACCGAAAAGGCCACCATAAATAGAAATTAAAAAAAATAGAACATAGGGGTTTCCTATAAAAGTCTAAGGGAAAATTTGAAAAAACACAATTTCACATGATCACAACTTGAAAACTAATTTAAATAATGATAAGGGGTCTTCAGTAACTATTAAAAGACTAAAAAAAAAGGATGACCTGCTTTTGATTTAACTACTGGGCAAAATTAAACCAAACTTGACCTCAAACATTATTACTTTATTAGGGTATCTAATACTTTTTATTATGATTTTAACCTTTTTTTACATGATTTCCAAGATCACAGTAGATACAAGTGAGCAACGCAGGCTTTTGAGAGCCTCAAGTTATTATAGTTTGTTCTTTTGTTTTACTGTTTCACCACTGTCCTAGGTTAGGGGAGGGTTGGGAGCCGGCTAATATGTTTAACCCTGCGACATTTTGTATGTGCCTATATCCAAAGTCAGGAGCATGTAAATCAGTGGTTGTCGTTTTTTGCTGTGTTGCTAATTTGTTTTTCGTTCATTATTTTGTACCAAAATTAGGCCATTAGTTTACTTGTTTGATTTTTTTTACATATGTCCTTTAGGAGCCTTTTACGACTGACTATGCGTTATGGACATTGTTGAAGGCCGCGTGGGGATCTATGGTTGTTAATTTCTTTGTCACTTTGGTCTCTGGTAAAGAGTTGTCTCATTGGTAAAGATAACATATCTTCTCATTTATAAATAGCAATACACATAAAGCCTGTGTGCCAGACGAAACAAGCCCTAAAATACTAAAACAATCTTTTTTGATAACCCATCATTACTAGCTCAATACCTGAAGAATAGACAACAGCCGACATCTGTCAATTTTTCGATAAGGCTGACCATTTAATGAACCGGTAAACTACTGCTAAGTTTATTTATCTTGCATTCTCTGTGAGAAGCTCGAACTTATAGTATGCTCCGACATAATGAGTAACCTAAATCATTATAATATCATCAATGTAAAACAACATGCATTTCGTAAATATCCCATTCGCGAAACACAACTAAGTACAACTATTTACAGTCATCAATGATTGGACAAAACATCGACGGAGGACACCAAACAGACATGTTCATATAAGTATTTGAACAAGACGTCGACACAACCTAGCAGGATTTCTAGTACTTAAATCGAATTTATTTCAGTTAGTGGCTATATAAAGTAAAACACTATGTTGTATTGACTCATTCCTATGCTGCCGCAAGCACAGTCATGATATGTTCGCCGTTGATACTCGAGTTCATGAAGGCCCTAGACTGTGTCCTCTGTTAATAGTCTAAAAATCATTGATTTCTTGGATAATCGGATGTTTTTTTAATGAATTTTCAAAGAAGAATTTAGCGGCATGATATTCAAAACACTATATATATGGACAGATTGATGTTTAGAAACCCTAGGACAAGAATACAGCTACATTTCTTGTAAACATGTGATTTACAATATACAAAATGTCTATGAACAGATATCATCAAAAAGAATAGTTGTAAAATTCTTTTTGTTTCCGTATTCCGTTTCCGTTCCGCATTCCGTTCCGTTTTCCGTTTCCGCCGTTTAGCAACACCCCAAGATACAGGTATTGACAGATTGTAGATCCATGAATGAGTATTTGTGTATAACAATAATATTTTAATATTTAGTATGCTTTTAATTTACTGATAACAAAATCAATATTCATACCAATAAAAACAATTTTCAATGATCTAATTACAGTGTTGAATTGGTAACCTTTTAGAATAAGTTTATTTGAAGGATCGATAAGTTTATCTGTATCGTTTCTACATTTCCGGGCACGGTAAACAACATTTCCGTAAAAATGTGCTATCCCGTTTGAAATAAGTTTTCTACAGGTACAACCAAATTTTTATATCTATGGAAGAATTTAATAAAGGTTTTAAGTAATATGTGGTAAAGAAATCCGTAGTTTAATAATTTACCAGTAATACATTGATAGATTACGTTCGTTAAAATAAAAAACGTCACAAAAGAAACAGGCATAGTGAACGAGTTGTGAAATATAAACACCGTAAGATTGTGCCAGAAGGAACATCACCATCCAAAAAGGGAAAATAACCAATAGGGAACGAAAAGTAGTCCCTTTTGTCGCAAATTTTAGTGTGGAGTTTCCCGTTTAAAACCAAAATATATCTAGGAAAAGGACAGTTATTACCGTTTAAATTTGATTTATTTAAAATCAGTTCCTTTGGGTAAATTTCGGTAGTATTTTGAGAAAATTCTTGATTATTTAACAAAAAAATATCATCAAGGTAATGGTAAGTGATAAATGCAATTTAGACTGGTCTTTACTGAGTTTGATCATAAACTGTAAATCATCATACCTCCAGTAATTAAGTGTATCTAGCATATTTACCTTTCTCATTGGAGAAGAAGGCTTTAAATGAGTTGCAGCAAATATATTAACATTCAGATTTACCAAACGACCATTTAATTAAATAGGAATACTTTTGTTTGATAAGATTGTGTGGAAGTGTAGTGTAAAGATAGAAAAGTCAAACTGCAGATATAAAAAGTTGACCTCTAGCTTGTAGTACTTCCGAATGATCCCTGAAATGAGGTAAAGATCTTGGACATGGTAAATCTTGTTTTACAGACATTTGGATCACACATAATTGTTCTTTTTATACGACTGCAAAAAAATTTTGCGTTCGTAATAATGGTATGATGTCGTCTGCATCGTCGTCCGAAGACACATTTGGTGTCCGGACAATAACTTTAGTTTAAGTGTATGGATCTCTATGTAAATAAAAAGGTTCAATACCTCAAAAGGAAGGTTGGGATTGATTTTTGGGATAATGGTCCAAACCGTTTTTGGAATTAAGGGGCCCAAAACAAGTATTTTTCTACTTTCAGGATATCAACTTGTGTAATAGTATTTCAATTGCTCTGAAATTGTATCACAATGTTTAATACCACAGGTACAAGGATTGATTTTAGGGGTCATGGTCCCAAAGGTTTAGGATTTAGGGGCCAAAAAGGGGGCCAAAAATAAGCAATAAAATTGAGAATGGAAATGGGGAATGTGTCAAAGAGACAACAACCCGACCAAATAAAAAACAACAGCAGAAGGTCACCAACAGGTCTTCAATGTAGCGAGAAATTCCCGCACCCGGAGGCGTCCTTCAGCTGGCCCCTAAACAAATATATACTAGTTCAGTGATAATGAACGCCATACTAATTTCCAAATTGTACACAAGAAACTAAAATTAAAATAATACAAGACTAACAAAGGCCAGAGGCTCCTGACTTGGGACAGGCGCAAAAATGCGGCGGGGTTAAACATGTTTGTGAGATCTCAACCCTCCCCCTATACCTCTAACCAATGTAGAAAAGTAAACGCATAACAATACGTACATTAAAATTCAGTTCAAGAGAAGTCCGAGTCTGATGTCAGAAGATGTAACCAAAGAAAATATAGAAAATGACAATAATACATAAATAACAACAGACTACTAGCAGTTAACTGACATGCCAGCTCCAGACTTCAATTAAACTGACTGAAAGATTATGATTTCATCATATGTACATCAGGCACAATCCTTCCCGTTAGGGGTTTAGTATCATACCATCATAACATATATGAGAAGAACATAACCCGTGTCATGCCAACAACTGTTTTTAGAATAAATGTGTTTAGTTCCGACGCAAAGACCTTATCAGTGACTCAATATTAACGCCAAAATATGCAATCTTTAATGACTTGACAACAGTATCGTAATTATATCCCTTCTTAATAAGTCTATTCAAAGGTTTTTTAAGTTTCTGAGGTGAATACTGACACCTTTGTGCTTTATAAAGAATATTTCCATAAAAAATTGGATGTGAAATACCTGAACGTATAAGAAGTCTGCATGTTGAGCTATATTTACGAATGATGTCTTTATACCGATGATAAAATTTAGTAAATGTTTTGACTAGTTTGTGATATCGAAAACCCTGGTGTAATAATTTTTCAGTAATACATAAATTTCTCTCGTTAAAATCTAAAACATTGTTACATACACGAGCGAATCGTACAAGTTGAGATATATAAACACCGTAAGATGGTGACAAGGGAACGTCACCATCTAAAAACGGGTAATTAACGATAGGAAATGAAAAATCATCCCTTTTATCATAAATTTTAGTATTCAGCTTTCCGTTAGTGATATAGATATCAAGATCGAGGAAAGGGCAGTGGTCATTGTTAGTATTAGCTTTATTTAAAGTAAGTTCAGCAGGATAAATTTCATTAATATACATACTGAAGTCGTCATTATTGAGAGCCAAAATATCATCCAAATATCTAAAAGTATTATTAAATTTGTTTATCAGATGTTGTTTTGATGGGTCTTTGCTTATTTTTGTCATAAATTGTAACTCATAACAATACAAAAAGAGGTCCGCAATAAGTGGTGCACAGTTAGTCCCCATTGGAATTCCGATAATCTGACGATATACGGAATCCCCAAAGCGAACAAAAATGTTATCTAGTAAAAATTCAAGGGCATATATAGTATCAAAGCATGTCCAATTAACATAGTTTTTTTGTTTATTGCTACTAAAAAATGACCTAAAAGAGTTTGAACATATATATTCACATTCTGATTTTTTGAATGCCCATTTAATTAGGTGTGTGAATTTTTTCTTAATGAGAATGTGAGGCAATGTGGTATACAGGGTAGAAAAATCAAAACTTTGAATAGATTCAAAATCACCAATATAAGCATGCAATTTATCAAGTACTTCCAACGAGTTCTTGACACTCCAAAAGTAATTTATTCCACTATTTTCGAAGGCCTTATTTGAACAATTTATTATAAGGTTTTTAATTGTACCAAGTGTGCTGGTAAGAAGAATAGACAATTTAGTAGTTGAACAATGGCTTGAAGACGAAATAAATCTATATTTGTAAGGGGTTTTGTGTAGCTTCGGAAGCCAATACATTGTTGGGACTTTCATTGTATTTGGCTCTGCTTGTAAAGCGGTGGCTAAAAGTTTATGTTTGTTACAGATTTCGTTTTCTGAAAATGGAGTCAGTTGGAATGTTGGTGAATTGGTGATTTCCTTTTTCAGAACCTCAATGTAAAATTTACGTCAAACAATAATAATATTATTAGCAGCTTTATCGGCCGGGACAAAAACAAATTCCTTGGCTAATTCTTTTAGTTTATGTTTGATACGAGAAATAGGTTTATTTTGGTTATTGTTAATAGTAAAATGTTCTTTAAAATGTTGAATACGTATATCAACTATCTTCATTACTGAATTAAAAAAAGAGTCCAAAGATTTTTTGTCAGCTTTTTCCCGTTTTATCCATTTTATACAGTAAGTATGGAGTGAGTCGTGGATGATATTACGACACTCATTCCAATTAATAATTGACGGGGGACAATATTTAGGTCCTTTACTGAGGAATGATTTTAACTCTCGGTCTTGAACGATGTTAAGATCTCCTGTTATAACATGGAGTTTGTAGTTTTCAAACAATAACTTGTGTTTAAGTGTAGGAATCTCTCTGAAATTATACCACAAGTTTCCATACCATGAAGGGATGGTTAGTAATGACTTTGGGGGGTTATGGCTCAAAATATTTTGCAATTAAGGCCAAAGAGGGGAAAAAATAGATTTTGGACTAATTGCAAAAAAAGGGGGGTGGTAGTAGTTTTTTATTTCTCCCAAATTTGAAAAGTTTGAAGAAGAAATCTGTAATTGCACAATATTGCGCAATAATTTAATTTTTGATATAACGCGTCTTCTGATTGGCTGACGTTATTTCGGTTATGAGCCCATAGACATCATTTAGTCATGTGACCGTATTGTCATCAACGTTTTTTTCATGGTTTTCTACGGTTCAAAATGAAATTTAGAATTAAATTATAAGAAATGACTGTAATATTTTTTCTGTCTATTCGAAATAACATTAAAAATGTGGTGCACACTGTTAAATAACCCGCTACGCGCGTTATTCAGTGTGCACCAAATTTTTTATGTTATTTCGACATAGACAGAAAAAATATTACAGTCATTCCTTAAATAGATTTGTAGGATCTTGACATTTGTTTTGTGTCAGAAACTCAAATTATGTCAAAATTTGATCACAATCCAAATGCAGAGCTGTATCAAGCTTGAATGGTATGTTCATACTTGCCCCAACTGGGTTCGACCTCTGCGGTCGTATTAAGCTGCGCCCTGCGGAGCACCTGGTTCTCATAAGTAGACATTTATTTATAAAAAAATATAAAGTAGTTTTAAGGTAGATTTGGTATTTTTCGCCATTCTTGTATTGTCACAATAGCACTACACAATCAGTCTAGTTCTTTACCTATATCTGAGAGTTTTGAGATATTTGCAATTTGTGATGTGTAAGGCTGTTTATTTGAATGAAGAAATATAAGTTATTTATAGCGTAACAAATATCAAATATGTTGATCAAATATGTTGTGTTTTTAAGAATCAATTTTTCAAGTTAGCCATTTAGCTCCAATAGTAATTGATTATACTGAATTTTCTTAAATATTAAAAAGAAGATGTGGTATGATTGTTCCATGAGACAACTCTTCTCAAGAGACCAAAATGACACAGAAATTAACAACTATAGGACACCGTACAGCCTTCAACAATGAACAAAGCACATACCGCATAGTCAGCTATAAAAGGCCCCGAAATAACAATGTAAAACAATTCAAACGAGAAAACTATCGGCCTAATTGATGTACAAAAAATGAACGAAAAACAAAAATGTAACACATTTAACAAATGACAACCACTGAATTACAGGCTCCGGAATTGGGACAGGCACATATATATAGAAAGAGAATGTGGCGGGGTTAAAGCATATTATAAACATATCTTCTTATACATTATATCAAAATTATATCTAAAATATGTCTTTTTATTCACAAAAATGTGTTTTCATGAACAATGTATGCAAATTTGGACAATTTCGACCCATAAACTGTTTGTTTAATTTTAAAAAAGCGCAAAGTAAAATCTTCATTTTTACGAAGTAAAAGAAACGACTATCTTATGAGATATATACCGACGATCTACCTTAGCAGTCGCTGAACTGATAATGCTATAATGGCCACATAGGTCAATATGCCCCATTCATAACATAAGATCAACAGAAGGCATCTGTAGAAAAGGTATTTAGCATCTACCTTCTGAACCTAAAAGTTACACATATAATATAGTAATTCTTTTTTTTTTAAAGTATTAGTTTATGCTTGTGTTGTAAAATGTTTAAATTTTTCAGATTTCTGTGAATAGGCTTGAGTGTCCTTTAAGCACGTGCCCTTGGTGACTCCTGCATATGAACAACAATTATTTGCTCATATGCATCAGCCACGAGGAAGGACTTAACTCGAAGTTTTTTTTCTATAATGGATGTGATGCTGCTTCTGGTGCATGGTCAATAATCACTAAACATACAGGTTTTGATATGTGACTACATGTATTATTAACTCAATTTATATTTCATGTTTTCTGTCAAACGTATTTCTATTTTTATTTTTGTTTATTGTCTATTGCAATTGTGTGATAAAACAATCAATGTACTGATTATGCATGTAATGGGTCCACTATTGGAAATAAAATATATCTCTCTCTCATATAACTTACATCATCGCCACATCCATATGTGGGTTGCATTCTGAAATTTTTGTCGCAGACCGGAGAAAGTAAAAAAAAAAGGTCAATGATTTAAACAGAATGAAACCTCACAAGTTCTGTAGCGGTAATCAGTGAAAAAACAATTTATATAAGAGGGATATTTTGTCAAACCGTTTACTCATATTTTTCCAAAGTTAAAACAACTGTTCCAACTTCTCTCGTGTCCGGTGGTGGCCCTAGCGTAATAATGGAAGCTCGCCAGAAACAGAGACATATAAAACAATTTTGTAAATTGTATTTGGTCTTTTTAGAAACTGTTCTATTTCGCCTTACTCAGTGCCCTTGTTTATTTTCACCGTTCTTTTCTACAAAAATACACTGACTTGAAACTGACAGAAATTATTGTACGTTTGACTACTTATAGAGGTAATTAGCATGAAAATACGATTTTTACTTATATTTGCCTATGTTATCTCACTTGTAAAACTATGATAGTTGTGAAACAGAACTGAAAACTTTGCCAGTTAAACGAATCATGCTATTGTTTAAAGGAACATCCACAGAAGCACACACACATATATATATATATATATATATATATATATGCAACAAGCAATGTTGTCGGCTCTCCGGACATCCCCGAAGTCCTGCGTTTGATTGCCGAGTTTATGAGCTTCGGTCCTTGCTTGGAAGTTGATATATATATGCTGGGGCTACTACGAAAAGTCTAAATAGTGTGCCTCCAATGAGGGTCGGGATCATGAGGATCCTTCATTACTTTATTTCTTTTTAGACATTTTTTTCTATTCTTTATTTATCTTTATTCCTTTTCTCATTTCTGTATTTCAGTCTGACCCCTTTATTCTCTATTCTTTGTTTTCTCTCTTCTTTAATTTTTTGGCCATCTACTTCTCTTTTTTTTATTCTTCTTTTTACACAGCTTTCTCTGTTCTCTATATTTTAGTCCTTCATTCTACATTTGTGTCCATTATTCTATATTCTGTAAATCAGTTATATACTAGTATTTCCGGAAATAAAACGCATTCAATCCGAGATTGACAATAATTTATAGAAGGGAAAATTTTTGGAAAATCTTTGTTCCTATTTATAGTAACAACATTGTTTTCTGTTCCATGCTCTGAGGTTCCATGCATCAGGTAAGAATCTTACAATATATGTTTGAACGAATAAAATTGTCAAGCAAACAAAGACAGTGCTATCAACCACGATCAATATAGAAATTCATTATTTAATTTAGGTGAAAGTAGATTATGAGATCACTCCTGACCTCCAATGATGCCGGCTATTTTCGGTTTATTATAAATTCATGATTTTATAGATATTAGAAGATCTGGCATGGGTGCCAATGAGACAACTCTCTCATTCATTCAAGTAACAATTCAAGTTGTAAAAGTAAACCATTATAAGTCAGACTTGGAACAGTATATCTATGTACAATATATTTGTTCCTGGTACAGGAAGAGGGTACAGGTGACAGCATTGAGGTCTATTTCAATCAATGACACAAGTTTAGACCGACAGTTATGGTGCTTAAGATCCCGGGTTCGGTTCTGACTTGGGGCCGCTGGAATTTCAGGACGAAGGGTGGTAGTGGTTTTCATCCTTCCACACACATCTCTGATACCGCGGATAGAGTTGAAACATGAATTGGTAATTGATAGCCTCAGACTGTTGAAAAGAATGTCAATCTGCAGATGTCTCTTTTGGGTGTCTGTTCAGCTAAGCAGCATGGTGGTTCTCTCGGAGTACTTCAGCTTTCTCCACCTTAATAGCAGACTAACTTGTGTCCTAACACTGACGTCAACTATCCCTTTGTGTCGGGTTGGGAATTGCCATAAGTGGTTCAGTTGCTGAATATAAGTTTGTAGTATAGAAAAGCTGTCTTGTTTCAAACTACATGTTGCACTTTTTCAAGAAAGACTGAGTCTGTAAGACTCTGTAAACATAACCAAATCAATTACACATTCACAATTTAAAAATGTATTAGAAGACCTTGAGCAATGGACCTAAAATATGTAAATACCAACTGTGTGGAAACTAGTCTAAAATTGATTAATTGCTGTAAAACAATTCATAAACTGCGTCTAAAAATATCTTATTTTAACAATCAAATAGCAGTGTATACAATATAATTAAAAAGGAAGTCATAAGTTCTTGTGGCAACTGCAAGATAGAAACACAGTTAGTGGCCTTTGAGTTAAATTGATGGTACATGTATTAAATTTAGATGCATAATATTGTACCTACATTTATAATTCAAATATTTTCAGATATAATCGAGAATTACTACTGCATTAGTAGAATACACTTACTGGTAAACATACTCATGTTAATATTTTGATTGATGCTAGTTTGCACTGCATTATGAAAATTGCCATGAAACTGCATGCAGTATTTGCCAGTGAGTGGACGTCAATCAACAAACAATCAATCAATCAATTAATCAATCGATAAATCAATCAATCAATCAAACAATTTGCAGTTAAATCAATTGGGTGTACATTGCATTAATGCATGTTTTAAATCGTCTTGGGTTTCTGAAACACCTTTTCATATTCTCTTGAAAACAGAAGAACAAAGATGAGTAAGACAGCACCAAGTGTACATTTAACTTCCAATGATGTCCTTCCTGTAATAGTTTTTGTTCCAATCCTTCCAGTAATAGTTTTTGTTCCAGTCCTTCCTGTAATAGTTTTTGTTCCAATGATGTCCTTCCAGTAATAGTTTTTGTTCCAATGATATCCTTCTAGTAATAGTTTTTGTTCCAATTTTCATCATCAGTAACTATTATCAGAAGTCCTTCACTAGGTCCCCGGTTATGGATTCTGGTATTATAAATAATGAGCAAGGTATCCTGTTTTCATTCTAGCATGACGTGTATTTGTTGTGTTATTTCCTCTCTGCTCTAGCTATCAAATTCTATGGTGTTTCAAATCTTTATAAGTTTTTTTTCATAACATGTAGAAAAAAATTTGAAAACAACACGTTTACCTACTAAAATCAGCAATATTAATTTACGATGTCATTAAAATGATCATTAATTTTTATGTTACTTGAAAATGTAAACGATTAAATGAAACTAGCACTTTTGTGAGATTGAAGCTAACTTCTGTATAACTATAACCATATACTGGAACGCTCAAACCCGAATATTTGAAAGTCCAGGATGTACATTGATAACGCTAGAAGCTATTAGACCAATGGGTAAACATTTCAAATGTTTGTTATTCTGCATCAATGATGCTTTGGTATGTTACAATCTAAATAACTCAGATCTATCTTAGCATGATCACGATCGATTAATCGATTTTAATTTTGTTTTATTTCAGGGCATTTGATATGGAAATGAATTCAAGTGATGATGCACTAGATATTGACATTGAAAATGATGAACGACCGCCTTCAGTGTTACAATCTCTTATTAAAGACCCAACTGATGATCCACCATTTTGTGACATTCCGCCTTTACCAAAATTATTTTTAGAGAAAAACCTAGCTGATTGGGTAAGGTCAATAGATTCACTGTGGAATGAACGTGAAGACAGAATTCGATTCTGCGTTTTGATGTATGCTTTTGCTAACGGTGGCTCATTTTCCATAGATATGGTTCCAAAATCGTTCAAGTGGAGAGATCTTCCGAAAGAATTGGAAGAAGAGGCATGGATACGATCATTTCAATACGTTGCCAAGACTATGGATTTGGAAAGAATGTTTCTGTACCATGATCAGATTAAAACAGCAGCTGACAAACTAACAGAAGTGGATAGTGAAGGCCGTGGACCTTTTTTCTCAAAACCATCAACTGAAGGGGGAAAATATGCTTTCTTAAACGAATTCATCTTAGATGCAGTCACCCATTCTTACTGTGGTAAAAGACAGTACCGTGCATTGGCTCTAGCAACACCTGTATTTCTGTACCGATATTGCCACACTCGTCCACAAATCATGAAAATTGATGACTATGGTGATCGAAAAGTATCTGTTTCTATTGGTGAGCATGACGAAGATTCAGTATATGAGATTTTTATTGACGAGATCTGTAAAGGCCACGTCTACAATACTCTAGCTAATAGAATGTGGACTGACGACACTTTCTGTAACAAATTCTTTAAGTATATAAGTCGATATGCGGATGAACTGGCAGAGGAGGACAAAGAAAGAAAAATGTTTACCGTTGTTGATTTAAAGTCCACAAAAAAAAGACCTAAATCTTTTCTTTATTGTCTTGTCACACACTCGCCCCCTAGACAAAATATGTTAGCTCCGGTGTTGACGTTCATGACAAAATACTGTACAAAAGATTTCATGGAATTGCAGTATATATTGATATTAGAATATTGTTGTAGAAAATCGCTTATTGAGATCTACCTGCTTTTCGCTCCTAGAGTAAAGATATTTCCGTTTTCGTTCATTAGATCAGCCATAATGGGTGGTGATTCAATACTCCTTGACAGAGTGTTATCGCACCAATCATGGACTCAGAAACAACTGGATAAGACCATGCAATGGGTGGCTGCGACCGGGAAGTTTGACGATTATCTCCGACTGAAGCAAGCTGGGGCTGTGCCAGATAGTATCACATTATATGAAAGTGTCATTGGAAAAAATGCATCCATTTTTGAAGATCTGCTTCGCGATGGTATAGACTGCGATGCGGACGTGTATCAAGGGCGAAAGGTTATACATGCAGCCGCTAAAACTGGAAGTACTGAAATCGTCGACTTGTTGATACAGAGAGGTGCAGATGTAGAATCAAAGTCACAAAGTGGAGAATTGCCTTTACACATAGCAATTGACAATTATCATGAAGATTTAGCGGAACATCTTCTGATGCGCGGAGCCGATGCCAATGAACGTGATCACAGAGGTGCTACAGCGTTAATAAGAGCATGTGCAATAGGATTGTATAGGCTTGTCGAACGTTTGATGTATGTTGGGTCCGACACTAGCGATACTGATGAACAAGGTTGTAATATATTACATAAAGCCTATCTTAGTGGAGAAATAGAAATTATAGAATTTGCCAAATCACATGGCTTTAAAATCGAATCCACCGACAAGAACAATAACTCTGTCCTGCATTTTTCTGCACTTAGTGGTAACTTGAAACAATTTGAAGGACTTCTGAACCAGATGCCAGAAAAGATATCAGCATGCAACTCTTTCATGTGGAATCCGGCTAGCTGTGCTGCAGTATGTGGTGGATGGGATGTCTTTAATTTCCTCAAAAGGAATGGAGCAGACGTTCAACAAATAGCTAAAGATGGAAGTAGCATTTTAGACTTGGCTACCAGAGGAAAACAGCTACGACAGCTGAATAAAGTTGGTTATATAGATGAATTTCAAGAGACAATACGATTGGGTTCCATAGAAGATTATAACAATATAATTCAAAGTTTAATTGATTGAATCAATATATAATAAATGGATAGCTACGCGAAATGTTATCAGAAAAATCATATACTTTAACAATTATAACCCAAACCTAACTGAAAGGGCATTTATATAAATATGAAACTGCCTCCTATGCATTTTGTTTTATGAAATTATTGAAAACGCTTGGCATTAACCATAATAAATTGTGAGACTTGGGTTGATAATTCCTGATTTTGTTGTACCCTATAAGCCTTAAACACATTGTATCAAATCGAAAATTTGTTTTCACAAGGATTATTCTGATTTGAATCGTTTTAGTTGTGAGAAATATGTACAATTAACCGTTACTTGTGAAATTTCATTGGCTACAAATTCTCCGAGATCGGACTAGCGGTTACTTTTGTCTATATGATTATAGCTGTGCTTGTGCTTACTGTTTGTCTGATGACTCTAGACATTTTTCAACTAATTTTTACCGTTTTTACTTTCGTATGTTGAGCGGTTGTGTTGTTCTCATTGTTAAAGACCATACTATACAGTAACTTTAAGTACATCAAAGTAACCTGAACTCTTAAGGAATCAAGGATAAAAGACTCATAGTTAATCATAGAAATCTTCAAATTTTCAAAACATCGACCAAGTTTGAATTTTGGTGGCATTACTTTTTTTACCAAATGTTATGAAACTTAAATAAACAATGCTTATTACCACAAACCACAGATCAAGTTTGAATTTTGGTTGCGTCATTTTAGCCCTCCTAGAGTTATGCCCTTTACAAATGGAACTGAAAATGCTGATGTTTCGTTTCCGTTTTCTAACTAAAGTTTGCACTGACCAAATTTTATGAAACTTTACAAAATGTGTATATTATCAGATTATTACATGGCATTTTTCATATCGCATGTATTATCAGCCCTAGGTTCAATATCAGCCCAAGAGCCGCATGGCTCGAGGGCTGATATTGACCGAGGGCTGATAATACATGCGATATGAAAAATGACATGTTATGATCTTTTTATCATATGCTTCAACAGTAGAGAAAAATAACAGATTCATATATTGATCCTTCTACGTGGTTCCCGAAAAGAAGTTTGAAAGAGTAAAAAGTTCACGGACGTCGGACCCAAAATTTGATAGATTCAATATGAAATCTTTCCATCATATACCTCAACAGAGAAAAAAAAACAGATTTTAATATAAACGAATCGACAAAAAAATAGTTCAACAATATACATAATGAACATTGTTTGGAAAAGTCAAATTTTTTAAAGTAACTTTCTAAATTATGTTTCAGAAAAACTTAAAAAATGCATTTATTTAATATTTTTTTTTTTAAATAAAATTTAATTATTTTACACAATATACTTTCCAGTATTCAAATAATTGTTTTGTACACTACTTTGTAATGTTTTTCATTGAAAACGTAGCATTGAGGTGTATTTTCCGGAATTTGCCGAGTATCACCGGAATGCCATGTGATAACGTTACGGAAAGGCATGTGATAACAATCGAAGCATGTGATAAACTTTTCATATCAGCCCGCTAAGCACCAATTCGAAAAATATGGAAAATACTTTAATTTAATGCTATTATCATACGGTAAAAATCATATGTTATTTAGCCTAAGTATATGATAATATCAGATTATTACATGGCATTTTTCATATCGCATGTATTATCAGCCCTAGGTTCAATATCAGCCCAAGAGCCGCATGGCTCGAGGGCTGATATTGACCGAGGGCTGATAATACATGCGATATGAAAAATGACATGTTATGATCTTTTTATCATATGCTTCAACAATGGAGAAAAATAACAGATTCATATATTGATCCTTTTACGTGGTTCCCAAATAGAAGTTCAATGATTGAAAAGTTTACGGACGTCGGACCCAAATTTAGTACATTCGATTTCAAATCTTTCTACCATATGCCTCAACAGAGGAGAAAACATTGTTAATATGGACGACTCGACAAACCAAAAAAAAAACCAAAAAAAAACAACAATATATATAATTAACACTGTTTGGAAAAGTCAACCTTTTCAAAGTAACTTTCTAAATTATGTTTGAAACTTATAAAGAATATATTTATTTAATAATTTGTTTGTTTTTTTATTTGTTTTTGTTATTATTTTACACAAATTACTTTTCAGTATCTAAATAATTGTTTTGTACACTATTTCGTATAAATGTTTTTCACTGAAAACGTAGCATTGAGGTGTATTTTCCGGAATTTGCCGAGTATCACCGGAATGCCATGTGATAACGTTACGGAAAGGCATGTGATAACAATCGAAACATGTGATAAACTTTTCATATCAGCCCGCTAAGCACCAATTCGAAAAATATGGAATTTACATTAATTTAATGCTATTATCATTCATATGTTATTTAGTCTAAGTATATGATAACAATGAATATAGGTAAAGTCACTCTTATCGTTCTCGAGTTTTGTCCCTTTATAACGTTGTATGCAATCAGGGACATCAAATGTGTCCGAAGGACACACTCCCCATTTAATTTTCTTTCTTTCCAATATTGGCACTTGACAAGCTGAATGCATCGTAACATACGGATTTCAGTATGGGTTTGATCAATATCGACGAATCGAATAGTTCAGGAATTTAAAAAAAATCAAATACTTTTGATTTACACCATGTGATGATGTTCACCAAACGTCAAATGCCATAATGGAGAAAGCTTCAAAGGGTGTACCTAATCTGACCAGTACTTATGCATGTGGTTAGAAATATAAATTTCAGACGGGCGGAGAGATGGACGTCAAAAATTGAACTGATGTAAATAGTAAACTGCAAAAACAAAAACCATGCCTATATAGTTATCCGAGATATGTTCTTCAGATTCTTTCCCTTTAAACTTTTCTTTACAAGTTTATTCAAATTGTATGACACTTCGCTTTCTTGAGCTTTTTGTTTGTGTTATGATTTACTTTTAAGTAAACATTCTGCTATCATAATATATGTCTATTTGTCTATTTTATTTACAAATTAACTAACTGTGTGTAACTAGTAGTCTACAAAACAAAGTTGTCGGAAAAGGCGAAAAATAAGAATACAAAAAAAAAATGTTTGTTCCTGGTGATCTCTCTTGAAGAAGTTGACCAAATAATATTAAAATTCCTAGAAGATGTGTTATAACCACCAAAATGAACTGAGTTGTTGAATCCACGATAAAATTGCTATGCCTCGACTTTTCAACTTCGTGTTAGAATAAAATGCTTCGCTGAGCACAGCCTGATACGATCGCAGAGGTTGAACCCTGAACAGTTGGGGCAAATTTGGACACAATATAAATTATTCAAGCTTGCTACCGTCTGAATTTGGATTGTGATTCAATTTTTGACATAATTCAGTTTTCTGATACAAAATAAATGTGGTCAAACATTTTTTCAAATCTATTGCGCTATACTGTGCAATTGAAGATTGCTTCCGTTGAAACTTTTCAGAACTTCGAAAATTTTGAAAAAAAATATGAATCCCTTTTAAAAATTGGGACCCCCCCCCACACACACACACACCCACACTTTTTGAAACGCCTTTGGAGCAATAACCCCAAAATTCAATCCCAGCCTTGCGTTTGTAGTATGGCACCTTGTAGTACAATTTCAGAGAGAACCATACACTTACTTAAACAAGTTATTTTCTGGAAACTAGAAAAATGCTGGTTTTTGCCCTTAATTCCTACATGCTTGGGGCAATTAACCCCAAACTCAATCCCAACCTTCGCTTTTGTTATATGGAACCTTGTGGTACAATGCCAGAGAGATCCATACACTTGCACACAAGTTATTGTGTGGAAATTAGAAAAATGCTTGTTTTTGGCCCCTTCTTTACCAAACTGTTGGCCCCATAACCCCTAAAATGAATCCAAACTTTCTACGTGTGGTATCAAACATTGTGGTACAATTTCAGAGCTATCAAAATATTTATACACAAGTTATTATCCTGAAACTTGAAAAATGCTCGTCAGTTTGGGACCCCAATTCCTAAACGGTTTGGACATCATCCCCAACTTTCCTTTTGTGGTATTGAACCTTCTTTAAAAATTTCATGGAAAACCATTCACTTCAATTAAAGTTATTGTCCAGAAATCAACGGATCTTCGGACGACGACGACATGATACTATTTTACGATCCCAAAAGCATTCGTATAAAAAAACTAATGATAAACCGAAGAAGACGAATTTGTAATCAATACAGTTGCTCTATTTTACACATCTATAAT
The DNA here is from genome assembly GCF_965363235.1 of Mytilus galloprovincialis. NCBI lineage: Eukaryota > Metazoa > Mollusca > Bivalvia > Mytilida > Mytilidae > Mytilus > Mytilus galloprovincialis. The sequence continues at coordinate 11,450,375 of NC_134841.1, read as the reverse complement.
TGACCAATATATAGTTGTAAATAGTTTTCGTTTGTTATTACGAAAACTTAATATAAACGTTCATGGTCACTGAACCATGATAAGGAGGCTAATGTGAATGAACCCTGCCAGACAGCAATGTCTCGCCTGTTATTCATATCATTGATTTCATGTTGAATGTCAGGAAAAGGAAAGTTTTTATACAAGCATCATATAAATTGAACTGTTTCAATGTTCTATGAAAATGAGGTCTGAGGAACCATGCCAGACAGACATGCACACCTAACAATCATTCCATAAATACATTCATCAAAAAGGCCCATCAAATAATGACTAGTCTTACCGCTTCTAGTAGTAATTGACAAACAGATCAAACTTCCCACTAACCAATGAACCACGAAAACGAGGTCACTGTCATATAATAAAACCTAGCCAGACAAACATGTAACATGAAAATCGTTAAACATTGTGGCCCTTTTTTAAGTATTCGAGCGAATCTCTAAATCTAAACACTGACCAAAGAACCCGGAAAATTAGTTCCAAGTCATATGAACCCTGCCAGCCAGACATTTTACAAGCATTCCATACACCAACTATAAGTTAACCTTTCGCTCAAGTATCTGATAAACGCCAAAATGTCAAAACCTTATCATTGACCAATGAACCATGAAAATGAGGTCAGGGTCATATAAACTATGCCATACAAGACCATAGAAACCGAGGAATCGTTCCATATATCAAATATAATTCACCTAGCTATTGTTTAAAATATCCGAGAAATAAAATATTTTCCAAATATAGTTCAATGAACCATGGAAATGAAGCCAGGGTCAGATTTCAACTGACAGATGGACATGAACACCTACATAAAATTTTAGTAGATCTATTGCTCATAGTAACTGAGATAGGGACTTGACCACGAAAACAACCTTGTTTACCAATATATATACACGAAATGATGTCAAGGTCAAGTGAAAACTGTCTGACAGTCATGAGGACCTGACAAGGTATGATCATACCAAATATAGTAATCATATTACTTGGGTATTCACAAGGGAGAAGCTAACATGACAAAAACTTTTAACCTCCTTCCTTAAGTAGTTATGTGAACCTTTAAAATTAGGTCAATGAAAAAGGACATGACAGATTAAAACTTCAGAATATAAGGCATCTGTATACAAAGCATCCAGGTCATCTACCTTCGGAAACATTCAGCTTAAAAGTTACTATGTAATGCCGCTTCAGTCGTCGAATCAATATCCCGATCTACCTTTTGTCTTGTTTTCTGCAACAGAAGTCACAGGCGAGACAAAAACCCCAAAGACGAAAGTGCAGATGAACCTCAATAGATCGACATATAAACCGTTCACAATAATTTCCATATTGAATAAGAATATCTAAGTAACTTGCCCCATATTTGTCCAGTCAACCATGACACATGGTAAGATTGCAACAAATGTAGTTGAATCTATTATTCATAGCTAATAAATAAAATCACTTGCTTAATACTGAAGTAGACATGCTGAAATTTCTTACCTACATACAGATTGCAATCAATTTCTTGGTTGTTGCTATAAATCATTTCAAGGGTTCAAGCGAAATATTTAAGACTTTTAGGCATCTTTGAGGATGACATAGAGTATCAGATCCAATCTAATCAAACTAAAGGTTCTGGTCTACAATATGCTGTAACCCAGCTCTTCTATCGTTTGAAATAAAAGCTTCCTTATTTTCTAGATTGTAACTTTAATGAAAGCTACTCATTTCCAGCTACAAGTTAACTTGCTCGAGGAACACGACCAGTACCTCATGTGCTTCACCTTCCTGAGCCCCATGTTTTCGGTGGGGGTTTGTATTGCTCATGCTTTAGTTTTTTATGTGATATTTTGTAATGGTTGATTGTCTGTTTGTCACTATTTTTTTTTTTACCATGGTATAATTTTTATTAGACTTATCTGAATGACCGCTTGGTATCTCATGTTTTCAAGCAACAACTTTTTGTAGGGGTTCATCAGGGCGAACTACAAACATATCCATGCTAACAACTTGTAACCAAAATAACTTGCATTTTCTCTCCATCAGCCAACTTTTCAGAGCCTTCTATCTGTATAGTTGAATGGTTCTCATACTAATTATTTTATTGACATATTTGCCACTGTACTGAAGTTCCAGCAATCATTCAATCAATCTTTTCATAACTGTTCAATGAACAGAAATATGGTTATCACAAGGTTTTCTTTAAACAGGCAGTAAAACCAGAGCTAAAGTGAGGTGTAAAATGTTTACTAGTACCTGTGAAACAGTCCAATCCATATACTCTAAACATTGACCAATGAACCTTGACAATGAGGTAAAGGTCATATTCAGTTAATAATTAACCCTGCCAGACTGATATGTACATCTTAAAATCTATATACCAACTATAGGTAACCTTTTTCATATAATATCTTAACTGCCAAAAAAAATGAAAACTTATCATTTGAAAAATGCACCATGCAAATGAGGTCAAAATTATGAGAACCCTGCCATACATGAACACCCTACAAAGTTTAATACATATCAAATTTAATAAACCTATTTTTTTATCTGAGAAATAGACCACAACCATAATAACTAATCATTATCCACTGAACAATGAAAATGCGGTGAAGGTCATTTGACACCTGCCAATTTGACATATAAATTTTATAATCATTACATACATCAAATATAGTCAATGATAGTAGACCTATTGCTTATAGTATCTACCTTGATAACTGGTAAAATAAAGGAGGTTTAGGTCAAGTGACAACTATCCGACAAGCATGAGGACCTTGCAAGTCCAGCATCTTCAATTTCATATCATAGAGATGTGGCGAAAATCTTTGTACGACAATATTTCACTTAGACAGGTCAATTTTTGTTATTGTGAGATAAAATTACATCCTGTCTAAAGACAACAAGCCAATCAAAAACTTTTAGTCATAGTAAAAATGACAGGAACCTTAAATGTATATGTTTTTACTCTTAATATAGTAATTAAACAAGGTAAGTCCTAAAACAGAAATATTTGACCTTGTAAAAATTTTATGTTGAAACTGTTTATCCTGCTGTTGAAGAACAAAGTTTTACATGACAACATGATAAGTTTCAAGTAAGATGACAATGACATATTATCATACATGATTTAAAAGCACTATCAAACGATGGGAAATATACAAAATGATTCTCTTATACATACATACAATGATACAATGTGTATATTACACACTTTTTCATGATTACAAACAGAATTCACCACATACATGTATATAATATACAATGTAACCTATGTAATTCACAAACTGCAAGTTTAATTAGGCAATTTTACACCATTTTGAAATCAAATAACATGTGCTTCAGGTTTCGCAAAAAATATATTACAACAAAATTATTCTCCACATGGATTGTGGAACTCAATAAACAAAAAGATGAAACAACCTAGCAACACAAAAATAAAAGCCTCCTTTTTCTAAATATTTTCCCCCAATTTAAACTTTTGAGCTGTTATTGCATGTGAGTCAAGAGGCACTTTTAACAAATTCCAACCAATTACCATATAAAACTCTATATACATTTCAAAAGATTTCTTCAAGAAAATATATCCACCCGCTAATCACTTACTATTAAGTGCCTTCTGAAATGCTTATATAATTATTTCTAGACCAGTCCTTATTCAGATTTGTTGAAATCTGAAGCACAAGATATTTCATTTGTCTTCATAAATAAAGTATTTTGATGACTTGTTCTAGACAGTAAAAGAATTACAAGAAAAAAAATCAAAGTGCAGTTGTATTATTTTCTACAATCTTTTTATGAAATAAATTGAGATCTATATTTCAATACTGTAAATTAAGAATTTAATGCATGCCTTTAATATTGTAAATTGTAAAAAAACAAAAAACCCTATAAAGCAAGTTCAATAAAATGTTTCCTGTATATGTCTAAAAACTAACAGGAGAAATTAAATGGGAATGTCTATTTAAAGTCAATTTCAAGCATTCACATTTATTTACAGACCCCCTCCCTTTTAAATTGATAAAAACATTGCACAGATTTCTGATTTTACAAAACATTATACCACATACATAAATTTAAATCCTATTATCAGAAACAAATGTGCAACAAAATGCATTTGACACTCTATGTTCTTTACATCTGTTATTTATAGCAATATTTTGTTTTGTTAACATGTTTGTAATAGAAGAATTTTTATTTGTATTTTCCAGGCAAATTAAAAATTTGAGTTGGAGTTACCTTCCTTTGTTCGTGATTGTACATTTGTAGTTGAATCTATTTTTTAACATAAATTTAACAGATAAGAAAAAACTAACCTTTTCTTTCACATCCAATTATTGTCAAATGGACCAGAATCGAATTTTCAAAATTAAGTGGGCTAATGCATGCACATTTTTATAGGAAGTTTTTTGATTAAAAATAATATTTTAGAGAATAGAAAAACTTTCTACATACAAGAAAAACAAGAAATTTTATTTATAAACATATCTTACACACCACTAACATGAATTACATACCATCTCTCAACAATTTACTAACAAATTACAAATCAGAAAGATGGAAAGCATTCTGTTGGACCTCCTAGACTTTATGATCTCTGATGATTAAAAAATAACAAAAAAATAAAAATTAAATGTAGGTAGAAGTATAAAACACCAGAACAAACAAAAATTATTTGACTTAATCAAAATTCAAAAAAGAATCTTTTGCTTTGCTTTGCTTTTCTTTTTTACTTTCCTTTGTAAGTCTGATTTAATGACATTAGTATATTCATAATTGAGCAAAATACATGGTTCCTTTTAATATTCCAAAGAAAATGTGGTGTTGGGTGCTTTTCATCTTTCCAAGTGTATTTAGTTAACAAGCAACAAAATATAACAATAACATTAATACCTATTGAAAGGTCGTCTGAAGGGACGATAATTATCATGATATGGCCTCTTTGGAGGAGGACCACCATAGGGGTCTCTAAAATCAGGAAAATTAGGCTCCCTTCCATACGGACGTTCAAACCTAGGAGGAAATCGTGGATGAAAGAAAGGTTCATGATGAGGAGGAGGTGGCCGAGGATGTCTGTGAAATGGCGGCCTAAAGTCTTGAGGAGGAGGATGATACGGCACTTCCTCATACTGTTCAGCTTCTTCAGGCTGCTGTTCATATTCATTAGCCTCCCCATCATATGCTTCCTCAATAACCTCTTCCATTCCTTCCTCTGGATCATACTCCTCCTCCTGATCAGTATAACCACTAATTGCATTTAATGAATCATTGTTTACTTCCTCTTCTGCGCCATTTTCATTCTCATTTAAGTGATTATGATCTGGTTCATCAAAGTCTACGGGAGTTATAGTTGTTAAATTAGGTCTTGATCTATTTGTAGCAAACATCTTGGGTTTATTGTTATTTTGTACCTCATCAATGACTGGCGGTGAAACAAGGTTTGGTCCTCCCGCTGTCTTTCGCTTTAGTTTCTCTAAAAATTCTCTGTGGTCATCAGCCACTTGACCACCTGAGTCAGAACCTGGCTTCATAAATTTATTTCGACCTTCAATTGGACTTGGAGGTTCTGAAGGAGGCTCTGGATTAATTGCCATATTGTCATTTTCTACCAAAGAAATTTCCCTCAAACTAGAAGCCCGGTTTCTTAAAATGCTTTTCGGTTGAACTGGAGGAGACACCATCTGAGGTGGTGGCGACTGTAGATTTGTGTTATGCCGTTGATGTTGAAATTCTCCCCACACTTCATGTCCATCATGTGGTTGCAATGGTGGCCTCACAGGGCCCTGAGAATTTGGGGGAGGTGGTCTCCAAGGAGGGGGTGACAACATGTGGTCTCCAGCTCCCATTCGCACTGGCGGTTGTCCAGCAAAAGAAGGAAATGGGGGTCTTTGTAGTGGGGCAAGAGTAGGAGGTCTCCAGGGTTCAGGAGGTCCGCCAGGGTTGGAATTAACCGGATTTCCATATGGGGTTGACACTGGACCATAAGGATGCTGCAACTGGGGTCGAGGGTTTGCAGTTGACAATATAGGAGGTGATGAAGGGACATGACTTTGAGATGATATTGGGATCTGGGAGTTGACCATAGGAGGTTGGGAGCGACTCAATGGAGGAGGTTGTGACATAGGAGGTTGAACCATCTGTGGGAACATCGGAGGTGGTAAAATTGGTGGAATAGCTCCTGGCGGCGGCTGTTGTGTTGTATTCTGAGCTTTCCATTCTGCCCATGACCCTGCAGATTGTTCTGACATGATTGGTTGATTGTTCATAGTTGTAGTATCTTCCTTTTTATGTTGAAATTGTGTCTTGACAGTGTTCGTTAATAATGACAAACTTGCCAGGAAATTTGACCCACTTGCTGTTGTTTTGGCTGTATTTGCCAAGATCTGTGTGAGAAAGTCAATAGGATTTTGATGTTGTTTAGCTGGCGGAGGAGAGTCCTGTTTTTCATCCATTACAGGAGTAGAACTGCCTTCATCTTTCACAGGCGTCCCTTCTCCTTCTTCTTTCGACTGTTTAGATAAAACCTTTATAGCACTAGCTTTTGGAGGAGGATTATAGACGGGAATTTCTACTCCATTAGTAGATTTTCTCGGATCATGTCCGTTGTAAGTGGATCCCTGGCTTGGAGCTACACTATGCTGTGATGTCATCATTGAAGATATATTCTGTAAAGTATCTGTATCGGCTGTAAAGATAAAAATATTTGAATACTAGGTGCTTGAATTACATGTAATAAATTCAATTTAGCACATGCTTCTGTAAGGATTCCAAAAGTTTCTTTGAAAGTGATATGTTTGAAAATATTAAGCCAGCACAGCTTAAAATATACAACCAACAAAGGCTTGGACCTACAGAGAATGTTATGTTTACCAGTGTCATGTCATGGATGTGCATCTTTCTATTCAATGTAAAATGTATTCCTTAATAAGCCAATATTAACAATGTCCTTTTTTTTTGTACAGTAAAAATGTAAATGAAATTCTAAGTTCATGAAAATGCCTCATATAGTTGGTCAACATATTTTTAAAGTGTTTTTTCTTGGATTTAATTGAAGGGGAAAGCAATTATATCTTCAATTTTTAGAAATAGAAATTTAAGTAGTCCAAAGGTCTGGAATATAATTTTTTTCAATATATACATTACTACTCAAATGAGTATACAACATACCAGTAAATGGTTGTGTGAATTGTGGCTGTGTTGGTAGGTATGGATCAGCTGCAGGATCATAACTCTCGTCAGCATCTTCTAATACAACAGAGGCAGTTTCTGTTATTGTCTTAGCTGTAGAAAAACAAAAAGAAACATCACAAACAACTCTTCTACACTTTATTCACATTTAAAATTAATTCATAACTTTAATATGAACGGAACTTTTATAACAGTTATTAGTATACTTCTCTAAATAGAAATTGTATTGCAAATGTGCAATGCTTCAAAGGGGAACAACTGTTTACCAAAAGTGCATAAGGACTTATACTTGGTAATTGTAAAATTGGCACAAAATGTAACTAACTGAAATATTGAACTTTTCTACTTTAAATTCTGTGACACCCAACAAACACTGCAAATCCTGTATAAAATTTTAGGTGGGATGTAATTAATAAAACTTACGTATAATGCTGTTAGATGCTTCATCGTCCAGATCCATATCTACTGATTCAATATTATCAAGGGTATCCTCAGGCGGTGTATTCCCTGGGGAGGGAGCGTCTCTAGATGGTGAAGGTACAGGACTTGGCAAGGACTTGACTAAATCTTCTAATCTCTTTCTTAAATTGTTTATTCTTGTTCCAAAATTTTTGTATGCCTGTAATGTAAAATATATTTAGTTGTAGAATCTTGTTTTGATCAGGATGTTACATATATTACATGTTCCTCTTCTACGTAATAACCTTGATAAGAAGAATAAAATTACTACAGGTTATCATGATTACAGTGACGAGTACCAGTATGCTATATTAAGGTTGTTCAATTAAAACATGAATAGTTCTAAGGGCCTTTGAAATTACCTATAGATGAAAATTTAAATATTCCCTTTCAATATATTTTTACTGAACAAAAAGTATCTGAAACCTATCCTTTGACAAGATTTCACAGTGCCTTCCCTGTTTGGGAACGAATGTTTAATAGAACAGCCCTTAATAATGAATTTTCAGCAATATATGCCTTGCCACTATGCATTAACTTTCTTGGAAATAATTTCTTTTAATATATTTTTATGGGATATAAGTTTCATAAAAATCTGTTAAGAATAAGGATGCAATTTTCCATAGAATTAATGTTTCCAAGTGGGCATAACTCTATACAAAATAATTGATCGCCTCTGTAATCAATTTCATCCAAGACATTGCTGAATAATATGAAATGATATAAGTTTTATCAAAGCTGGCAAAAACTGTACTAGTGAGAGAGCTAACAAGACTGGACGGACAGATGCTTGGTTTTTCTATTTCCCTCTTCAAGGTATTCCCTGGGGACTATAAACACTCAGTAACTGCACTCTTGGTCTGCATCTTCAATTATTAGAATATTGGATAAGTCAATAAAACTTAAAAGGGCACTAAAAAGTGTTTCCATGGACAGAACATTTATCAGAATACAACAAAGGTGGTTTTTCAACAGACAAAACTTACATTAACAAGTGAAACTGTGAGTTTCTAACTGCGAGCAGAAGCTCGCTGATAATACACCCATCCAAACATTTCAGTAAACAATAAATTGTTGGGTGATGAGTCTCAAAACTCATCACACAGTATAGCTGACTTATATAAACCCTGAAATCAAAATTTCAGAAATCCTAATGGTGTAGTTCCTGAGAAAGATGCCACGAAAATATTCATTGGATGGACTTACTGGTGGATGGAAGTACAGACAGACTGAGGTAAAACAGTATATCCCCCATTTTTAAAGCTGGGGTATAATAAATATCCTCAAGTTACTTACATTAGCGATGGAAGTACAGACAGACTGAGGTAAAACAGTATATCCCACTTTTTTAAAGCTGGGGTATAATAAATATCCTCAAGTTACTTACATTAGCGATGGAAGTACAGACAGACTGAGGTAAAACAGTATATCCCACTTTTTTAAGTGGGGGTATAATAAATATCCTCAAGTTACTTACATTAGCCACAATTTTAGCTTCTTTATACTGCTCTTCATAAAACAATTGACTAGTTTCTAACATCTCTATAAGTGCTGCTTTCTCTAGGAGGTCTTTATTGGCACTGGAGACATAGTCTTCTAACTTGTTGCATGATTCTTCAAACTGCTTAGAAAACTGGTTACCATGAGCCTTGTCTATAAGTAATTTAAAGTTAGAATTATTTTCAGATGACTAAATATCTGACAAATAAACAAATGTATACTATTTCCATTCTTTCTTATACATTTTTCTTTCCAAGGGGAAAGAGATAACCAAAGACATTTCAATAGTGTAATGTGTATGATCAGAATCTTGATGGGTTATCTGTATACAGCTCTGCTGTAGAACAGTTACATTCAAAACATTTCCAATATTTATATTAAAGTATTTATTGACTTTTTAGATAAATGCACAGCCTAACTAAGGCCACACCAATTTGATTTATAGTTCTTTGGAAAAAATATGGGGCAGGCGAGCGAAATTTTTTTTATTGTAAAAAATTCTTGAAAATGAGTTTTGTCGAGGCAGGTGCTATACAAGTGGAGCGAGTGGTATAATTTTTTTTTAAATTGTGCAATTTAGAAATTTGTGTACATGTTAAAACTGGGTAACTTCAAAGAAAAAGAAGGAGAAACGTGCTCTTATGCATATAATTTGACGTATTTGTGCCTGTAGTACAGACTTTACCATACCCAACTTTCTGGTTTACTTTGGTTTAGTATAATTTTGATTATTTTCATCAAATAAGCTTTAACTGTGTGAATTTTTATCTAAATTCACACATATGTATATAATAAGGAGGAAAAGCGGATAAAGTTTAACTAGAGGACTTATGTTAGTTTAATAGGTAAGTATATTGTAGGGAATACAATTAAAATATGTGCATATATTCCAAAAAATGCCCTAAAAAATATTAAAAATCTTTGATACAGTTGTTTTCATATATAGAAGTGATTGTTTATTGGCTGCTTGGCATCTAGTTGGAACTATTTATCTATAAAAGGATCAACATAATGAGTGAGGTGAATATTTCAACACCAACTTATATTGCTATGTATGTTGATCTCAGTCCCTTAAAATACATTATCTCCTTAAACAACATTCACATGCATTATTCTGATTTGGCAAAATACATTTTCCTTTTGTCCCTGAAACCTAAATGTATCTCAAACTGGAAGTGATTGCACCAATAATACATGCATTATTATTATTTGCAGGCCACCACCACTTTGGTCTCGAATATTGGAACTCTTAAATTGTCCATTACATAAGAGTTCGGAGTGCATGTCAATAGACTAACAAGGGGATATATGGGTTTTTATCAATTTGAAAATAAGACTTTTATGCCATTTTTTTTTTAAATCTGTGAATTTAATATCAATTTCATCCAAGACAGATAGCTCTATCTATGTCTGTTGTAGTCCGAGATTACTCCGACGTCCAACGACTGTTTTGCCTGACAAGCTGGGGCCGTTGGACAGCACCATATCATGTCTGGCTAAACAGCCGTGGTTGTACGTCAGATTAGTCTCGGAATATGTCTGTTGAAACAATGATCGGGAATAACAATAGTTTCTAACGAGTACTGTCGTGATTGTGGTCGTCTAACGAAAGACTTTTTTTATTTTGTCTTCTAAAACAAGTCTTAATGGGTAAAACAAAATCAATTTCAAATAACTGTGTGTTGAATAACTACTTGTCCTATGCAATGATCTGACACAACTTCATGTTGGCATCCCGATTTTTGACCTTTTATTAACAAATCGATTTATTTTGATCTTTTGATTTTGATTTGACTGGAGCGATATATGCACAAGAAAAACGTCTACGAGAAAAAAAATGTCAAGGATAAACTAATTATGGAGCGGCATGTAGCCCAAAAATTAGCGGAAGCGGTAATTATTTTTTTTTTATTGAAAAGTCAATTTCTCCAAAACAGGAGCGGGAAAATCCAAAGAACTATTAATCAAATTGGTGTGGCCTAATGTATGAGTGATGAAAAAAAAATTTTTTTTTAGAGTGTTTTCGGTGTTTTGATATTTTCGAAATATTCAAAAACCATCCACCAATTGTTGTCTTGTCCGGTTATAGGATTTTAGAAAAAAATAGATAAACATGCTGGAGAAACCAATTATCTCCCTAACTTACAATACATTATTTTTTTTTCTTAATAGGTAAATTTTAGATTTATAAAAATCAAAATTATTCTTAACTCTCTTTCATCCAAAAAATAATCTTTTTTTTTAACATTTTCTATGCTGCTTGAGTATATTGTGTTCTCTAATTTCATGTTGCATATTTGTAAAACATGTCAATGTTCAAAAGGATATACAGGAAGTTTATACAAGACAAATCTAATCAATATGTGGTTTATCAAACTTAAAGGGGTACTAGCTACGAGATATATAAAAAATCTAAAGTATGATTTGTTTTTGTTCAATCAATAATGAAAGTAAAATAGTGAAATAATAATCACTTTTACCAGCCAAAATGGTTCAATTTTGTCAAATTAAGCTAAATAACATTGATAATGAATTATTCACTTGCAAGTGAATAATTCAGCCTCATTAATTTCGTATTCATGTGAACTTCAATTCAACCCCTTAAATAGAGATGGACAATGCATGCATTGTATGTGTACTTGTTATTCAAAGGAAAAGAATGTCAACATTGAAAGTGAAACAAAGATAAAATGTTTGATGACTGATTCGATCCACAATTTTTTTTCTTATACAGGTAAAAATGATGAGAAACATATATCATTAATCTATAAAATAAAATTAAAACAGATCTATAAAAATCCAATTGCACGAGCTGGCTTAATCTATTTATATCTATATTTATGTTTACATCACTTTTAAGGTCATCTGAGGTCAACTCGATAGTTAATTAGATGGTGTCTGAACTAAAATACACACAAAACAAAACTACATATTATCAACCCTATGCTCTGTAAATTGTTTACTTTAGACTTTTGATAGTTTGGATAAATGTTTAACATTGTTATAAATAAAATATAAGAATTTGAGTCCAATCGGGACCATGATTTTGACAGCTAGTGCCCCTTTAAAGAAATAATTTTAGCCACCTTGCTGAGTGTTATATAATAAGTTCCATCAATGGCAGAAATTACAGTTGTCAGTCTAAATCATCACCTTTTAATTGTTTGATTGCTTCTGTACTTGAGGCATCCAGTTTCATGTTAGACAATTGTTTTCTTTTCAGTTCTACCTCAGCTTCAAATCTCTTGTAGTTGTTAATCTTATCTATTAGACTCTGGGGCTGTAATAAGTCAACAATTATGAAATTAATATCTTTATTCATGACAACAGAAGCTAGCATAATGTGTTAAATAACATGATTTATTTTTTAAAAATTGTCATATTACCGGAAGTTAAACTAGTTCTATATCTTAAAGCACAGCAATTAAAAAAAGGCAAGTACAATTTTTTTTTTGTCTTTCATTTTTTGAGTAAATGGGGTGCAATTTCAGAACAATAGATCCACAAAATACTTATGAATAAATTGCAACCCTAATATGGCATGTATTTTGTAGTATAAGTCCACATCACATGTGTAATTCAATGTGTCAAAAACTTTAAACAGGAGGGACGGCAAGTTTCTGTATTGAAATTGTCATGAATACATTTTCAGGTAAATAAATTGTGCATCATTCTTTTCAGATTATTTGGAGACCATTTTTTCTGTTAAGGTTAAACAGTTCTTTCTTCATCATTGTTGTTTTTTTAGTACTCACCTTAAATTCTGCTATAAGCTGTGGATCTATATTGACTGGGTATGTAGCAACAGGTTTAGGAACAGCTACCGGCTGTTGGGTTGCTGTTACTGTGGGAGTACTAGAAGAACTATGATTAGCCACAGGTGTAGGAGTACTGTGTGTAGAACTTTCTTTTGATTCTGAATTGAAATGAGAATATCCATCAATTTTGCAATTCTCACATAATTTTAAACTTTGAAACATAAAATTTTAGACTTTTTTAAAAATCTTCTTAATGCTAAGTTTATTCAAAAGATCCCAAAAATATTTTCTTTAAGGGAATTTAGTGTCTATGGCAGATCTTTTATTATCTCTGTAAAATTTGTTTACTTCTTGTTTAAATAAAGGTTAACTTTGAGCTTGACACATTGTTGAGACAAGTATCTTTTAATATAAGACTGTACGTTCACATGTCTCTTGTTGATTTTTTGTGTCTTTGGGTTACTGAAAAAAAAACATTTTTATATGACATGATCGGTTTCATAAAAACTAAATAACACATTTAAATAGTGACAGCATCATTTTTGTGAGCATCATTTCCTGAAATTACAATAACATCAAATTTAAGTTCATAATTACAACAATTACAATAATAAATGCACACACATTTGTTTTTTTTTTTAATTAACAGTATCTCATTGATGTTTCCCCCAACATCTTCCATTCCTGTAAGTCAATGTATGTGTGAAGTATTGACTACTAAGATTCTTTAACTGTCAGAATTTATACAGTACAATTCAGCAGATTTCTGTTTAAAACAAGTTTTATACAATACAAACCATAAAGTTCTGTAATCTCTGCTAAAAAGTCTTTAGGAAAAATATGTCTTTCTCTCCATATCTTCAATATCCTTGTTACATTTTTAGCAATTGATTCCTCTCTATAAAACATGACAGTGAATATGAATTGGTTACATAATTTTTTTTAATTTTTTTTTAAAAATGTAGTAAAAAAAAATTTTTTAATTTCAAATTTTATATAGAACTTTTGGGCATGCTTCAAGGTGTCTTTAAGTAATTGAAAGAGTTACCCATTTCTTTCAAAATCAGCAATCTTTCAAGCAAACAATTTTTATTTTCTATTGATCATGTTGATAATTTACAAATTTTTAAATGCATAAATGTGATTGCACAAATTGAAACAAGCTCACTAAATACAGCAAATCAATTTACTATAAACCATAAAATATACATAGCTAAAACCCAAATAGAGAAAGATCTTTCCCTAATTTGTCTACCTAGTCAAAGGCAATGCATGATAATCAGCTTAAGGCATGACATTTAGTTTCCAATTTTTCTGGAATATTCCTCTAGATCATATTAATCCAACTGATTAATCTCCTTCCCATGATGTGTCAAAGAATTCCTACAGTGTTACAAAACGGATATAACAAGTGGAGAAGGATCTCCTAAAACCTCCTGGTATACTGGCAGTCACCCCTGCTTTTAGTAGTTTTGTTTTAATAGTTTTCTGCATAGTGTATTGTGGACTGACCTTTCTCCATTTGTTATAGGCCAAGGTGTCGTGTGTTATTCTTACAGTGCTTATCCAGTGACCTTTGGGGTATCACATTTGCAAAGACCAAACCAGTTTACCAAATTGCAGTCAGATTTCTACTCCAACTAACTGATCAACTAGTAAAATATTTTAGCAGATTGCTCAAGTGAAATGTTGTTAGTTTGAAGTGAGTGCTGCAAAATAAAAAAGTTATACCTACCATCCAGATCCAGTCAGTTGTTACCTTTGTCAATCATTTCTAACACAAATAATATCTTACTATAGTATGAGTCACTGAATAAAATGGTCTAATTTTAACATGGAAACTTCTATCATAAATAAATATTATAAATGAATAGTTCAAAACATTGTTTTGTAGGTGTATATTCTATAGCTTTGTCTTCTAAGATGAAGTTATTGTGCAATTGTGATTCGAATAACATTTTCTATGCAAATTACTGATCTGCTGTCATTAAAGGGAAATAATTTATATTGAGTTCAAATGTACACATAAAATTTAATCAATGATACGAGGCTTATGATTTTGCCTACAAAAGATTCATAAAAAAAATGAAATGCAAAATTAGTATGAAATTGAAGGGCATGTAAAACACAAATTAGAAAGGTTTTGCAAAATACTGCTTATAAGATATCTTGTACTCCTTGGTAGACAATCCTTTATACTTTGAACAATTCAACATTTTGCAAAACAGCTGTTAATCGTCTTTCATCATTAAATAAGTTTCATTGTTCGTTTTAGAACAGAGGATAAAAGTTAAATAATAACAGAAATAATGTTACAACAAATTAAATGGGGAAATTTGATATTTGTCAGACAGAACAAAATTTTGCTGATTATTTGTAATGTAAATTATTTCCCTTTATTGCCAGCAGATCAGTAATTTGTATACAAAATGTTATTCGAATCACAATTGCACAATAACTTCATCTTATAAGACAAAGCTATAGAATATACACCTACAAAACAATGTTTTGAACTATTCATTTATAATATTTATTTATGATAGAAGTTTCCATGTTAAAATTAGACCATTTTATTCAGTGACTCATACTATAGTAAGATATTATTTGTGTTAGAAATGATTGACAAAGGTAACATCTGACTGGATCTGGATGGTAAGTATAACTTTTTATTTTACAGCACTCACTTCATACTAACAACATTTCACTTGAGCAATCTGCTAAAATATTTTACCAGTTGATCAGTTAGTTGGAGTAGAAATCTGACTGCAATTTGGTAAACTGTTTTGGTCTTTGCTGATGTGATACCCCAAAGGTCACTGGATAAGCACAGTAATAGTTTCTTTTTTTCTGTTTCTTCTGTAAATCATTTTGTGATTGACATTTTCCAAATAGTTGAAAGTGTTTAAATCTTTTTTAATAGTTGGTATACAGGAGATTTGATGTTTATCATTGTTAGCGTTGTAGACATGTACATGTACAGCATTAATATTTTTACCACCATCTTTAGAAGGGAGTTAACTCATCTTTCATTTACAGAAAATACAGTAGTCTGTTATTCAGTAAGATCTGCTATAAATTTATCTAACTTTCAGAAAACTTCACAAGGTCATATAGATAAGTAATGAAGCAACCTATTGTAATTTAGATAAACAGCTCGTTATTTACATCCACTTCATTTGAACTTTGGTGCATAGTTGTTGGCAGTCATTCAACATTTTCTTATTAACATCTTTGTAAAGGCATGAAAAAGGAACTTAAAATTAATTTATCCCCCCTTGAATACAACTTACTTGACTAGCACAATAGCATCTCTCAAAACATCCTTATAAACCTCAATGTATATTGAAGCCTTCTTGCGTTTTCCATTCTGGACAATGTCATTACAAAGATTAAATAATGCCAGTTTCTGCTTTGTTTTGGCTGAAAAAATAATAAATTTGATGGTTCATTTTCATATATATATAACTTTGTATAATACAGACTTAAGAGTAGACATTGTTGACCTTAAGCTTTGGTATGTTCAACTGTAAAATCTTTAAAAACATTTGTTTGTTGAATATGTATAGTTCCTGTACATGTCTTATTTAATACGGAGACTATATATATATATATAGCTATGAAAGTAGGAAGGTCTCATGTCAAACTGAAAAAAAACTGAAGACAATAGTAAGTGTGATGTCTAAAAATGATTTCATTTTTGTATGCTTCAAGTGCATACCTTTATACTCATTTTGATACTTTACAGAAATAACACACAGATTTTTTTTTTTAACAAAACTTACTTCTGGATACTATCTTAAATGTCTTATGATCATAAACAAGCTTCTGTCAAAGTTTGGTAGAAATCCAGGATAGGTTAAGAAAGTTATTAAAATTTCCAAAAACTTTAACCACAGAGTGAATATTTGTGAACACCGCCGACGACGCCAGAATGTAGGCAGTGGCGGATCCAGAACTTTTCCTAAGGGGGGGGGGGGAGGGGTGGCCCCGCTCCAGTCATGCTTCAGTGATTCCCTATATAATTAACCAAATTTTTCCCACGAAAGGGGGCCCGGGCCCCCCCTCCCCCTGGATCCACCTATGGTAGGATTTGCTATGTCTTGCTTTTTCGACAAAAGTCGAAGGCCGGACAAAAAATTGTTTATTTAATTTAAAAGTTTATGGGGGCATGCTCCAGCCCACCCCCTAGAAAAGGTTGAGCCTAGCCATGTACTACTACAGTGAAGACATCATGGATAGGAAACCTATAGCTATAAAAAGCTAGTTAAAATTAAGAATTTCAAATAAAAAACATACGGATATACTTCTGTTAGACTGTGTGGCCCTGTTTGGAGGAATTATAATTTCCAATCAAACCCTCAAGCGAAATACATGTATACATGTATGAATCAAAATAAGTTGATTACTTTTCTGATGTTGTAATTATTGATCATTTTAAACCAGTTTATTGCCCCGTACCTTTCTTGACAACCTTCAACCACATCTCCACGATATGTTTTGCATCTGTTTTGTGGTGAATAGCCCATAATGAGAGACTCTGTATGCTGTCTTGTGTATTTGAA
The DNA here is from genome assembly GCF_965363235.1 of Mytilus galloprovincialis. Lineage (NCBI taxonomy): Eukaryota > Metazoa > Mollusca > Bivalvia > Mytilida > Mytilidae > Mytilus > Mytilus galloprovincialis. The sequence goes on along the minus strand of NC_134841.1, from coordinate 11,432,893 downwards.
ACACCCTGTAGTTTACGCTCAATATTTTCAACGTTCACGGACGCCATGTTGGCCTAAAATTTGCAAAGTGTCTCTACAACCTAGATTTTCTGCTTCAAATGAAGCTGTGGCAATTTCAGACGACAATAAGGTTATTTTTTGCTTGTTTTTTTAGATGCATTAAGTAAACAAATGTTAAAACAGGTCATATTTTGCAGGAAATATAGGCGACCACATTTCAATGTTTGGCAGCCATTTTGGGACCTCACGTTGTCTCGGGTTTTTATTTTTTTTAATTTGATGTTGAATTATATTTTAAATCTAAGTGGGTATATTGATTTTTTTACATAAATATAAACAAATCTGTAAAAAGGATAAATATATACGGTAAAAATAAAAATAATTTTGTCAGTTTAATGAAAACACGCGAAACATTCCGAAAAGTACGGCGGTTGTTGCTTCATCTATACCGGATTACACGTGGATACTTACTCAGTAGCCCGTTTATGTAAGATCCGCGGCAAATATATAATTTGATAAACTTTAAAAAATTAAGTTAGTTAATTATCAGACATATATCTTAAAAGGAAACTTAAGAGTAAACTAAAATGGACAAAGTAACACAAAAAAGGAAAATTCAATATTTTAGATTTTAAAAGCCTAAATTAGTAATGTTTAATATTAAATATTTTAGATTTTATAAAAGCTCTATGATTCCTTTGAATCCACTTCTATTTTAACTGAAGAATAACTGGTAATATATGAATATAATGAAACAAATTCTGCATATTCTGTACAGTAAAATAACAGTTTACAGTGGCGGATCCAGAACTTTTCCGGTAAGGGGGCCCGCTGACTGACCTAAGGTGGGATGTACCAGTCATGCTTCAGTAATTCCCTATACAGTCAACCAAATTTTCCCCACGAATGCCCACCTGGATCCGCCTATGGTTTAAAAAAAACCAAATGATTTATTATTAAAAGAGGCTTTCAACCTCTCAAATTATGTCTCTTCATGATGAGCAGAAAAAAGAGGCTGGTATACAAGTATTCAAACTCAAACTCAAGTTCTTTAGCATCAATAAAAATTATGCACTTAATTTAAAGACAAGGTTAAACTTAAAAAAAAAGGATTTAATATGGCAAACTGATCTAAATAATGATTTAAGATGCAATAAACACTATGGGTACAAGCTTAGAACTTTTAGACTTTTTAAAAGCACGTTTTGCTTCGAAAATTATCTTTTGCAGGAAAATTTTTACTTATAGACATAACTTAACAAAATTCCGTATCAGTGCTCACGATTTGGACATTGAGAGAGGAAGGTACAAAATCTGACAGTATCAGAACATATCTGTGAATTGTGTGGTACTGAGGTTGAGGATGAAATTCATTTTCTTCTTCAGGGCCATACATTTTCAAATATTCGTCTTAACTTTTTAAATGAAATAAAACAACGGCTTAAAAATGTAAGTATATTAGATATCGAATCACAAATCAGGAATATGACAGTTGTTGTCCATTCGTTTGGTTGGTTTTATCATTTGATTTTGCCGTTTGATTAAGGGACTTTCCGTTTTGAATTTTCCTCGGAATTTAGTATTTTTGTGATTTTACTTTTTTCACAAATACCTTGTCCTTTTCTGGAAATCAGCGAGATTTCTCCATTTAACAGACATACATAAAAGAAAGTCATACCATTCCCATCTCAGGATCAGGGTATTAACTAACTTCAAAAAAGGATGGTTGGGTCGGGTCAGTGGTTGGGTTTTTTTTGTCATGTTTTGATTTTTTTTTGAAACTGCCTGATTCTTATAAAGAGTCACTAAATAAGAAAAAAAAACCGTATATTACACGCTGTAAAGTTGTCCTAAAATGGGAAATGTGAAGCTGATCAGAGAGAATTTTTCATCTATTTAAGCATAGAGTCCCACCAACCATAAGTACTGGTCATTTGAAACATGAAACGGAGGATTGAGCATTTTTGGGAATGGAAATGGGATATATATATATATTCTATATTTCAGATGAGATATCGAATAAAATGTACAATATTTGTATTTCAAATATGCAAAAGTTATAGCTAATTTGACGATTGATTGCTTGTTGGTGTTTTAACGCAACTAATGGGTTTAGTCTGTCTTGCTCTCTAGTAGATGTGCAAAACGAATGTTGATAGGACGGTATTATAGCATGGTTTAAACTTTTAAGCAGCAATGATATAAAGTTACGTTAAAACTATACTTATTTAACTAAAATTATCAACGAAAATGGAAAAATATATGTATGAATAGAGAGCTTGATGATAAAAGAAGAGAAAAGCAGTATGGATTTAAAAATCAAGACGTACAATAGAAAAAAGGGTGTGGTATGATTGTCAATAAGACAACTCTTGATAAGCCTGAGACCAATGACACAGAAATTAACAACCGTATAGGTAACCGTATAGCCTCCAACAATGAGCAAAGTCCACACCGCATAGTCAGCTATAAAAGATTCCGAAATGGCAAATGTACAACTATTCAAACCAGAAAGCTAACGGCTTAATTTCTGTACAAAATAAAGAACGAAAATAATATATAACACAGCATCATACGACAACCACTGAACTACAGGCTCCTGATTTTGTTCTTCGTTGACTAAAGCTGTATGTAGCAATTTAGAAACAGATGACTTAGTGCGTATAATCACCAGACTTTTATGATAAACTTGCAACAATGGTTGCCACCAGTAAAACAGGAATTGCTTTCTCCCCCAAAGATGAGTTCAACTATTGATGGTGAGTTGATCAATCTTAAGTTTATTATTTATAAAGTGTTTTATAAACTTTTGTTTGTCTCTCTTTTTCTTTTAGACATGGTATTTTCTGTCAGTTTTCGGCTTTTCTTTTGCTTTTCACTGCCTTTTTTATGATCTTCATCCTTTTTTTAAATTTGCAATAGGAAATTAGAACAAAGACCTATAGTACATAAATTTGGAATTGGTGTCCATGTTTTATAGTTTGAGAAAAGACATATATATATGCGTTTTTCAATAAAAACGTGATTCCTTGTCCCAGCCACTTTAAAAAAAATGTGTTTGGTCTTTACAAGTAATTTTTTGTGCAGTCAGTACATTGAATTAGATTTAACATTTTTAGAGGGATTAATAAGATATTGATTCCTAAATGGTTCAAAATGACCTAAATGGCATGTCCCTAGACCTCCTGTTCAACATTCATACTCTAAAATATTGTAAAAAAAGGAGAAATAAATGTTATTTTTACTTAACATAAGTTCTTTAATTATTCAAAAGTATGTTTAGAGCCAAAATATTTTAATAAACATATTATGACAAAGGATTTTTAAACTTCGAAGGTGTGTCCCTGACATTCCTGACGAAAATGTCCACTACGAAACGAAGTAATTAAATTTAGCTTATAAAAAAGTTTTATTAAATCAATGTTTGCAAGAGATACAAACATTAGCATGATTAGGGTCTTACAAAAGAAGTGATGCTTTTATAACAGCAGTTAAATTGTTGGCAAGAAAAATGAGCACATCAAATGGACCAGACTGATATATCGTATTTTTGTTAATGTCCACTACGAAACGAGTCAAATCTCCTTCAGTATCTGGTTTTAAAATTATGAAAAACATTTTAGTGTATAGCTTAGTACGTGCTTTGATGAACAGTATCATTCTTGTTACTATTGCAATATAGGGATTGTGGGGGGAAATAAAACATGTGAATATATCCACTACGAAACGGTCACCTACGAAACAAGTATGGGAGAAAAAACGTTTAATTCGTAGTGGACACTACCACTACCATGCAGTTATTCCTCTTTGTTCAATTATATTCGTGCAAAACAAATAACAAGGGTTATGTAATTTTCAGTATGTTTTTATTAACATAGAATAGTAGGGTTGCTGTCAACTACGAAATTTTTTGTCCACTACGAAACGGTTTTGTCAACTACGAAACTCATCAAAATGTCCACCACGTAACATGAGTTGTACCTTCATATGTGAAGTACTGTCTAATCTTTATCAATAAAAAATGGTTTACACTTTACACCACTAAAAACAGCACGTCGTTGATCTAGAAGCGAATTTAGAGTACCAGGGAGCCTCCCCGTTTATGAAAAAAAACAATGATTGATTATATAGAGAATCACTGAAGCGTGACTGGAACAGGCCTAGACGGTTTGTGCCACCCCCCTCTTATGAAAATTTCTGGATCCGCCACTGGATGATCCACTACCATTTATTAACTAATTAACTAAATTGGATTATTTTTATTCCAAACAGTTGACTCTGCATGAAGCGAAATATCTATATATTTCCACTGTGAAGTTAGCGTTCAAGCAGTATATAACCAATTTGGCCCTGAATTCATTTCAAGGAGGGGGGGATTCACGAAAAGTTTTTACTGAAATTCGTACCACATCAGACATTCGTTCTACTCAATCAGATTATACTTGTAGAGTATTTTTTTAAAACAGTGTTCTAAATTATAATATATATAAGATGGCGCAAAACTATTTTTTTAAAGATATAAAAAAAAAATGAATAAAAATGTCAGATATAAATAGGATGTGTGATATTAAATCATTAGGATTTGTATAGAATATTTATAATTGTATATAGATGCGCTAAAAATAATGTTTATGTCTTATTTTAGTGACAGTAAATTATATGAAATTAAAGCTGTGGCCAAGAGATAAATTATAATATATATATATAAGTGTCCAAGATTACGGTGACAAAATGACTGACATTGATAGACTCATAAATTCTAAATCGATGGCAAAAAGGTTGTGTTGGATAGTTAATCAACTCAAGTTGACTTTGGATAGTTACATAAGCAAGGTAAGACATGACTGACGTTAATTAGTCCATCATATAATTGCAGACATTTTAATATTATATGTATATTAGCACATGCAGAGACATATATTATGTGTCTCTGGCACATGTATATAAGTTACAACAAAGTCCAGACATGTACTTGACGGCTCAGACTAAAACTATTTTCTTTGTTTTTTTCATTGTACTTAATGAAAGAAAGATATAAGAAGTTTTGGGAGGTGTAACGATATTTATCTGTTTATGATTTTATTTCCATGCATGTGTTGTCCATTATTTGTTCTTCAGACAAAGATATTTGAGACAATTGTTTCCACCCATGTTTTACAGTACGTCATATAGGCTGATCGCAAATCAAATGATAGATGATAAGTATAGCACGATTGTGTAATTAGGGAAAGCAATTAGATTGGATGGGATACTTTGGAACAACAGCAAAAGAATACATCATCGTCAAAGACTCATGGTTTTGGTCCTAACACAACTTATATCATTATCAAAAGGCATATAGATCATGTTGTTGATTTGCAAATCGGAAGGATTGGTTTATTCAACATAATTTTTCATATACTATTGTATAAAGAACTATTGATTTATAAAGGGACCAGTGCACATTTGGTCTATATATATATTGATAGATTGAGAGGACCTAGAAATTTCAACTGGTATTTTCTCACGTATCTTTAAATTGGATACTTTAAAAATTAAATACACGTAATTTATATATTTAACTTGTTTAACACCATTTGGGTATCGGCGAGTATATTTGTTGATGTTTAACGCTGCTTTCAGCGATCATTGGTGGTCAATGTCACAGATAGTAGGCTACGTGGATAACCACCGACCTTCGACAGGAAAACTGGCTATTATTACTACATCAGTGTGCACTTCTCACTATATTCACTTTCATACTTCTTTGGTCTGTTGGGTGCAAGTCTCACAGAAAACCATGCAAAATGGTCCGAAAGTACTTTTTAAAAAATCAAATGAATTCTTTACCAGATAGTACATATGGAAAGGTTAAACGAAAACACAAAATATTTTTCTAAAATTTTATTCGAAAAAAAAATATGAGGAGGTGAAACTTTACATGCCATTTTACACGTGGAAATAGCCAAAAAATCACGATTTTCACCATTTTTGACCTTAAATATTCGTTTACCAGTAAACAATGATACATTTTTTTAATTGTTTTTTTTCCAGAAGAACTTCATTTAATGAGTCATTCCAACAACAACAAAATGTATTATCTTGAACAATATTCTGTCAAAATAATTTCAAAATATCTATATAAAGGCACTTTGCTCAGAAAGCTAAAATGTCCTGACCCTATTTGATTTCAGTTTAAGCTGAATTAATGTAACCCTTTGAATTGAAATATATGAACAAATCAGGCAGTTAGTTTTCTCATCTTAATTGTTTTACATTTGTCATTTCAGGCCTTTTATAGTTTGTCTAGTTTACCCCTTCCCTTTTCCCAAAATTCGTTTTTTGCTTGTTTTTGTTTTTGTTTTAATTTCAATTATTTGCATATTGTTATGTACTTTTATTTAGAACAAATATAATATTGTACATGATATATATTATTGTCCCATATATAATATAATGAAAATCTATGTGGATGATAAAAAAATTAAACTAAGAATTGAAAGTAAATAGCAAATATAGTCATACTATTTTTAGTATATTTAATTATGTTGATATTACCAAACGTCATAAACGGAGGCATTCTGAAACTGGAAGATGTAGAAAATTTAAAACAAACAGACCCTTTTTGACTGGTACAAGATCTATAAATAAAGAAGGGGAAAAGCTTAACATTGATTATAGTACCAGTCTCAACTTTACAACTGGTATCAAAAACTAATATATTCTAAGAAACCAGATGATAAGAAAAATTCGGACGACCTTTGACTTTTAGCCCCCTCACCTATTTTCTCAACGGAAGTAAATGATTTCCATTCATAACGAAACATGTTGTTCATTGAAGTGAAAAGCTTTGATGTATTTACAGCTAGGCAGAATAAGAATGGATAAAATTTACTTAACTTTCTCGTAATGATACGGTAATCTTAATTTTCTTCTTTCATTTTCTGAGTGAAAATTTTATAAATACATTTATTTATTACAATTTTTCAAAGAACATGATTGTAAAAGTTTTGCTTCGCATAGTAATGAATAAATAAAAGAAATGTTAAGCCGTCTGTGAACCTATCGACCTTTTAATCAGGCGATTAACGTATGATAACCACAACACAACAATGGGGTATTAGCTTTCTATTTTTTATCTAATAATTTATAACTATTTTGTTGATAAAGTGATTATACAAGGGTAAACAATGAATACAGATGATTAAAAAACTAAGTTAATTATTTTATCTACTGAGAACATATTACATGATATAGGCCAATTTGGAATGTTTTTCTTGACAGACTTGGTCTTGGGGAATGTGGACCATGGGTAAAAAGAATGGACTGAGAAGACACCATTTTGCAGGAATTCTGTTAGGATTATGCTTTGGAATAATTTTGTCATCTTGGTGTAGACATAAGATATTACCATGTGCACCATTGGCAGGTAAATGTTGTCGTACAATCCATGTAAACTATCATGTCAACATTGCTGTTGATCACCTCGAATTTCACAACAATCATGCTTTACCAGAAGTTGTTGTAAAGAAATCAAACAAAGGCTTAGATTTAAACAGTTACATCAACAAAAATGACAAAAATTTCCTTCTTATTGGTGTGATTACAGCAAAAAAATATCTTGATACCCGAGCTGTTGCTGCCTTTAATACTTGGACCAATTCTTGTAGTGGAACCTGCAAAGTAATCTTTTTCTCCAGTGAAGGATCAACAACCGAAAAAGAAATTCCACTGGTTAGTTTAGACGGTACTGATGATTCTTATCCACCTCAGAGAAAGTCTCTTTTGATGTTGAAATACATGCATGATAACTATATAAACAACTTTGAGTGGTTCATGCGTGCTGATGATGATGTTTTTGTTAAAGGGGACAAAATTGAAAAATTTCTACGCTCTGTTAACAGCTCTGTTCCCCATTTCATTGGTCAAGCTGGTTTAGGAAAAAAGGAAGAAATAGGGAAACTTTTTTTGAACAGACATGAAAACTTTTGCATGGGAGGGCCTGGAATTCTGTTCAGCCACACTACCTTGAGGCATGTTGGCCCACATGTACACAGTTGTATTGACAACTTGCTGACAACTCATGAAGATGTTGAAGTTGGTAGATGTGTTCGCAGATATACTGGTTCATCCTGCACCTGGGCATTTGAGGTTAGTATAAATGTTACGCATACATGTATCTACATTGTAACCAAAACCTTTGATTTCCTTTTACCTGGCCGAGTGGCGTTATATGTACTGTGGAATTAATTTGTTGGATTCTAATTTTTCATGGATTTCGTGGGTACAGGGGAAAAGCGAATTTATTCAATGAATTACAAATTTTCTAAAGGAATGTACAATGTATACAGACATTGCCAAAACCACAAAATAAAATATCCATGAATATGCAAGTTTTCTTCAATGATGAACATTGGTACCCACCAACACCGATGAATCCACTGTATACATTTTGTAAACGTCTTATACATGGCCTGGTATTCCCTACATTGTACTTTAATATCACTCAATCCCTGTCACTATTTGGAATATTTAAGAAAGATATGCTACAAAGGAGTTATTCTTTTATAGTTTTTGATATCATGAAATGTCTGTTTAAGACCTTTATGATTAATTTTTATCTGACCAAAAACATTAAGAGTGGTTAATTTTCTGCATGTAAATGTATAAAGAGATAGACATGCACATGACAGTACAAATGTACATGATCATTACATGTATAAGACACTAGCTGACTTCAGTTCATGATCATTACATGTATTAGACAAAAGCACCCATGCTTTAAATCTAATTACTAGTAGTTGTCAAGATGTCTGTTAAATTGAAATTTTTATTACATATATATTTTGCATTCATTTGTATAAAAATTTGAATACACTGCTTAATTCCATTTCTTTTCGATGTATAATTTGTAAACAGGTCAAATTACACATTGTCCAGACACAATGCCAGAAGAACCATTTTTAATAAAAAAATTAAAATTGTCCATATGGTAAAGGGAAATAACCTTTTATTCAATTTATCACTTAAAGAATGACTTTAACAGTTACATACATGAACAATGTACAAACATATGGTAGATAATTGACAGGTGCTTGTATGTATAAATGTATTTTTACATGTTTTCTAATTAGGAATACCAAAAATAGATTTCCAATTCTACATGTGTCCCGTGCAAATTAATCACCTGTATTGTGGTTTACATGTTGGACCCACTGATACTGTATCTTATTGTATCTACAATACATTGTAATGGGTTCGTTGTCCTGATTGATTCATGAGGAGATACAGAATGTTAATTACATAACACATTGTAAAAATGTTTTCTTTATTACTACAAACAATAAGTCGCTAATTGATCATCATAACGTCATCATTCATTAACATCTCAAACGATGATTCGGCACAATTTATTTTGAAATTTGCAGACAGACCCTATTTAGGCAGACTTCTCAAAAGAACATGTGTCTGACTAAAAGAGCTAGCTTTGCATGTTTTGTGGATAATATACTTTACAAACATTAAGTTAGACATTTATAAATTTCCGTTGTTAGAATTCTGCGTGAATAAATCAAAATTTTATGTTCTTGAGTGAGAAAACTTCACTAAAACTGCCACATACAGTACTCATACATGTTTCAAATTATTAACTTTTTTAATTTTTCATAGTGATCTATGTCCAGATTTTAGACAAAGCTTAGAATATGAACAGTAAAATTTGAACAAGTCAAAAGTGGGAAATACTTGTCTTTTTTGCATATTAACCTTATAGATACGTAATACACTAACATGAAAGAAGTGGTGCTCAAAGACATGTCTTTCCAGAAATTAAACATACACTTGATTTTAACTAGTGAACTGCTAACCCATGATTTAAAAATAGTTAAATAGCCCACCAAGTATGATATTAAATTGAATGACTCAGCTCACTATCACTGTGAAAAATCACCACCAAGCTTAAGAGTGATATTGTAATGACTGACCCACAATTACTACAAAAATCACCATCAAGAGTGATATTTAATTGAATCACCCAGTCACTGCAATTGCAATGGCATTACGCTGTCAATTAGTCTTTGACTTATGAGTTTGAATATATCTTTGACTTATGAGATTGAATATATATCCTTTTGAGTTTTGATAACTTTCCCCTCTCTTTTAAGTTAACTGACTCACTGTCTGTCTGTTTGTACTGTACCTGCAATTACTCTTTGTTTGGATCAACTTTTTTGAACGATTATGTGCCTCATTAGAGTGAATAAGCCCTTCAAAAAAACTAAGGCATATTTGATCAATGGAAAACCTGTAAATCACTTTTCACATGCACATGATGTACAGTTATTGTTATTTTTTCACTTTTTCTGCATATTAAATGTCAGTTTCTCATAATATCATAAAGCTTTGTGCATTAATTTGAATTTGATCTATTATAATTCATTTGTATTTTATAAAACATCACACTAACATCTATAAAAAAGTGTAATTTTAACAATTTGGTATACAGCTAGGTTAAAATTATTTTATAATTTGTAAATGATACGTGTATAAGCATATAAATACATTATACTGTTGCGTTACAATTAGGTCTGGTCTTGCAATGTGCATTGAGGAGATGAAATGTCAGACATCTATTTGTCTATGTCTCGCTATCTTTCTCAGGCTTGAAAGTTCATGCTTTCAGTTTTGATCTGACAATTAAAATTTCCAACAGCACTTCTTATAGCATGTTTATATTATAAAGGCTGGATCTACAAATTTATCTATATATATATATATTTTGAGAAAGGTTCTCTTTATAAAATTAAGAAGATGTGATATGATGTCCAGTGAGACAACTATCCTACAGAGTTTAAATGATGGATGTACATGTAGTTAAACAATAAGTCCGAAATGGAAAGATTTTGCTAAAAGTGTATTTTCCTCACGATAAACCATCTTTATATATATTTGAAATACATACATGTCTTGTTTTACAATGTTTTATGTGAAAATAACTTTGGACAATGATTTGTCCATCCCTAAGATTTGAATTGATAATGAAGTCTTAAAAATATCCTCAGGTTAAAGAAAATATTCATGAAAGTATTTATTTATTTTAAACATTGTTAAAAGTGTCATTTTGTCAGGGGGCATTAAGAGGTCATTAAGAATTGAGTGGATTTATGTTTACTTGTACCAATAGACCATTTCCGAAGATAAATTAAATATAGTTTTTCATATATCCATAACTATTAAAACCTTGACTTAAAAGAAGGGGTTAAATTATATTGCAAAGTTAACTTGACACCTTTGTCTAGAAAAGGTCTGATTTCCAACTTTTTCAAATTTGAAAACTGGATTGTTAAAGTTTTGGGAACAGATTGTTTCTTGAGTAATTTCAGGTTAAAAGTTTCTTATTTGTTGTTGTCATTTGATGGACACTGCATTCATATGGTATTGAAAGTTTAGAAATTTACGGAAATTTGAGTTAAAAAGTGGATCATAGAAAGAAATGGTTTGAAGTACATGTAAATTAAAGATGTTAATTTTTGATGGGACAGCAATCTAACAACACATTTGAAAAACAACTCATTATCGTTGGATATGAATGAGTAAACAAATTTACTGAGTAATTACATCTACAGTACATTATTTATAAGTAAGTAACAATGTCCAGGCAAGAACTTCATTAAATTACAGAAAGAGTTCTTTATAACAAACCTTTTTAAATAGATCTCTGATATGTTCAAATTCTGTCAAGAAGCCATTATGTCAACCCAACCCTTGAAACAGTTAAATAAGAATCAAATCCTGATAAGTCATTGGAAATATAAAGCTTCTGAAACAGTTCACTTCTCTTGTTCTTTGATTGTACATGTATTTCATGTATTTAAAGACTGAAAAGAAAAACATATATATAATAAGTTTTCCAGTCATTTATAAATTATATTGTACTAAACTTTAATGCTGTTAATATCCACTAATTAATCACATGTTGATATTTACTGAAACCTGTCATAGCTGCTCACACACACCACCCAACACCAAGGTTTGATAATTCTTTCCATAACTACATCCCACATGGACACAGAAAACCATTTTGGAACTTGTGCTAGTGAGGTGGATTGGTTCTGTGAATTATCTGAGAAGGGCAGTGATTCCTTTCAAATATATTTTTATGATTTAAGTTAATCAGAAGTTATCCTAAATTTTTCATAACTTAGGATTTTTTTTGCTTTTGAAATTTTTTGTGAAAAAGAGCCTGATTCCCTGCTTAGCACCTTTAAACCTATTATACTGATATGCTGACTATTGGATGATCCATTAAAGACGAGTAGAGACAGGTACAATGTTACAATATTCTCTGTAGAGCCATCTCTATGAGTCTGAGAAAGAGAAGAGTCCCTGCTGAACACCCTTCCTATGACCTAATATATTGATATACTGTCGGATGATCCAATAAAAAAACAAGTAAAAACCAGTACAATGTATAGTTACTGTTGATGTATCTCAATGATTCTGAGAAAGAGCCTGATTCCCTGCTAAGCACCCTTCCTATGACCTAATATATTGATATACTGTCGGATGATCCAATAAAAAACAAGTAGAAACAGGTACAATGTATATTCTCTGTAGAGCCATTCAATGAGTCTTAGAAAGAGAAGAGTCCCTGCTAAGCACCCTTCCTATGACCTTATACATTGATATACTGACTATCGAATGATCCAATAAAAAACAAGTAGAAACAGGTACAATGTATATTCTCTGTAGAGCAATCTCAATGAGTCTTAGAAAGAGAAAAGTCCCTGCTAAGCACCATTCCTATGACCTTTATATACATTGATATACTGACTATCCAATGATCCAATAAAAAACAAGTAGAAACAGGTTCTATGTATATTCTCTGTAGAGCCATCTCAATGAGTCTTAGAAAGAGAAAAGTCCCTGCTAAGCACCCTTCCCATGACCTTATACATTGATATACTGACTATTGAATGATCCAATAAAAAAACAAGTAGAAACAGGTTCTATGTATATTCTCTGTAAGCATGGTAAGAGGTAAGAGAAGAGTCCCTGCTAAGCACCTTATAACCTAATATTCTAATCTGCTGACTATCGGATGATCCAACAAAAAACAAGAAGTGATTTGTCATATGCTATGTATATTCTCTGTATAGGTATCTGAAGGATGTGATAAACATCAAGAAAGATGATCATATAACATCCAAATGCCATAACTCTTTTTGAAGATTAAGATCTAAGAATAAGATAGTCTGAGAATGCGGATTAACTAATCCTACACAGGCCCATAAATCTTCTGCTGTTGTGAGCTTGATGACTTTGCATTGTCTGGTAGGTTCATATAACCTGACAGCTGATACACTACTGGAAGAAAAATTACCGGGGGTTCATGTTACTAATATTTTGAAAAAGCATCATGCCTGCACATTTTTAGCTTACATGTATCTGTCAATATGAAAAATATATATTTGTGACAATTATTAATTGTCATGAGTTTTATAGTTTTGTTTACTGCATGTTAATGGTCAGATAAAATAAAACATTCTTATATTAATGCATAAATATTTTTATGAATGTAGTCAAAAGCCAGAAAAAAGCGAAATTTTAAATAAATAAAAAAATATAGAAAGACGAAAAAAATCATTTTCATGATTTCACTGTAAATATTTCAATAAGATTTATGTAATAATTAAAATTGAGAATGGAAATGGGGAATGTGTCAAAGAGATAACAACCCGACCATAGAAAAAACAACAGCAGAATGTCACCAACAGGTCTTCAATGTAGCGAGAAATTCCCACACCCAGAGGCGTCCCTCAGCTGGCACCATAACTAATATATACTAGTTCAGTGATAATAAACGTCATACTAATTTCCAAATTGTACACAAGAAACTAAAATTAAAATAATACAAGACAAACAAAGGCCAGAGGCTCCTGACTTGGGACAGGCGCAAAAATGAGGCGGGGTTAAACATGTTTATGAGATTTCAACCTTCCCCCTATACCTCTAGCCAATGTAGAAAAGTAAACGCATAACAATACGTACATTTAAAATTCAGTTCAAGAGAAGTCCGAGTCTGATGTCAGAAGATGTAACCAAAGAAAATATAGAAAATGACAATAATACATACCGGTAAATATCAACAGACTACTAGCAGTGAACTGACATGCCAGCTCCAGACTTCAATTAAACTGATTGAAAGATTATGATTTCATCATATGAATATCAGGCACAATCCTTCCCGTTAGGGGTTTAGTATCATACCATCATAACATATATGAGAAGAACATAACCCGTGTCATGCCAATAATTGGTTTTTTAATAAATGTGTTTAGTTCCGATGCAAAGACCCTATAAGTGAATCAATATTAACGCCAAAATATGAAATCTTTAATGACCTGACAACAGTATCGTAACTATATCCCTTCTTAATAAGTCTATTTAAAGGTTTTGTTAGTTTCTGAGGTGAATACTGACATTTTTGTGCTTTATATAGAATATTTCCATAAAAAAATCGCTTACATACAATGACGTATTTTTGTTTTCTCTTGAAATTTGTATAAAAATTAAAAAATCTGAATAAATCAAATGTGGAAAAAACCCTGTTGTGTTAGTCAGATCAGAAAGAAACATTTTTATTCATTTTAAAACAATTCATTTTTGTATCAAAATAGATCATTAGGATATTTCTGCTTCTTATAAGGACATGTTATTTTGAAGTTAATAAAAATTTTATCCATTAAAACACATTTCAAATGTTAATTATATAAAAAATAAAAGGAAAAATAATTTAATAATCAATAATAATAAATGATGTGAAGAAAAGGAGAGGTTGGGTCTAATTCATTGAAACAGTAACCCAACTGAAAACCTTAAGGTAGATCATAAATATTTTTTGAGACAGAATTTTTTTTGTACTTAGCCAAAATGAAGATTTTACTATAATGCTCTTTTCAAAAATATAATAAAAAGTATGGGTCACTGTGCTATTTTTCAAGCTATATGTCGTTGAAAATTGCCTAAATTTGGTTAGATTGTTCATGGAAAAGCACATTTGTGTGCATAAAAAAAATCTATGAGATAGAATTTTGAAATAAATTGTGAAAAGATAGTTTTTGTAATATATTTTAAGAAAATAAAAGAAAAAATGCATGGTGTCACTGAACTTATTTTCTTGCTACAAGTAAAAAGAAAAAATTCCCTAACAGTCCAGTATTTATATAATTTTTTTACTAAAAGAGTTATCTTCCCTTAAATGGCCCATTTGAAAAAAAAAATGATTCTTAAAACAAACAAAAAAATGATATTTGTTTAAATATTTTGAATTATACAAAAAATTACCAAGTTTTCTTTATATTATTAAACAGCCTAACCTTTAAATTGGTAAATCTGTCTCCAAATTTGCAGATTTAGGCAAATAACTAGACTGATTTTTTACTGTGATTGTGCAATCCAAGATGGCGGTATACCATGTATCTACCTTAAGACATATATATATATATAGACAGGCACAAGTCTTCTTCTTGCTACAACAAAATTAATAGAACTGTTCAAAATTAAACAAAGGTCCCAGATGGATAAGATCTTAGAAGAAATATTGTGCATGTAGACTTAGATATGTTTTTAATTTGCTAAATTCTGGCAATTCATGCCATTTTATATCCATTCAAACATTTGGAAATTGATTAGACTGTATTTTAAAAGTTGAGTCAGGTGTGCACATTTCAGTGGGGTATTGCAATAAGTAAAATCTATCATTTTTTCTTTGGTTTGTTATGTCATAATGACATTGGATTACAGTGTAACTGAGCAACCTCTACACAATAGGCAAACGTCATATTACTGTTAAATAGAACATAAATCTACAGACATTGATCCACGTCTCACCTTTTCAATGTAAGATTAATGCACTGTAATTTGAATGTTTAATCAAGTTTTTTCCGAGGTTTACATTGCACTTTTTCCTGTTTGCTTTTCATCGTTACTCACCAAGTGTTGGTTTAATTTTATTTTCTAACTTTCACTGACCTATCCTTAAAAGTCAGATTGGTCTCAAGAAGGAACACAGATTTACTTGAAGGATATTGGTTCAGCCAGGAATAAAAGTCATCAAATATATACCAGGCTTACAATTAAAAATGTTCATTTAAAGAGGAAAGCAGAGAATGAAAAACATTATAAAGCTCTTCTGAGACATTTAGAAGCTGTTGGGTATGAGCCTAGGCTCCATGTTGAAGACCTTACTTTGACATATATAATGGTTTACTTTTATAAATAGTGACTCAGATGGAGAGTTGTCTCATAAGCACTCATACCACATCTTCTTATATCTTTACAAAATGCAGAAATTCAGCAATGACGATTATCTGCTGATGTACATGTATTTACTTGAATTAAATTGTTCTATCAATGTTACACATAAAAAATGAGAACATTTAACATCAAAGTATATTTTTGAAATTTTTGCAAAATTGGCTTATAAAACCTTATGTTATTTATTTCTAGAATGAATTAGTCATGTTATTATTAATAGCTGTAGTATAGACCTGAAAAAAGTCCGTTAGTGAGATAGATAAGGCAACCTTTAAGAAGGTATTACATACATGTATAGCATGAACAAGTGGGGAGGGGGTAAAATAAGATGTTCATTACAACACTGATTTGCATTACTTGTAGCATTTAGTTGCAATGGACATACATATATATATAATGCATTATGGTGCATTGCTGCAATCTTAGTTAATTGACCATGTATCTTAAATGTATACTTGTATATTTGTACTCTCATGTATGGATAATGGAAACTTGTTCCTGAACTGGGACAATTTATTTTCAAGTGTAACAAATTGTTATATATATATTTGAATTGGTTACATGTACAAATGTATGTGTATTTGTTTGCCTATTTAACCTTTGACAGTTAAGTACATGAACATGTAGTTTGAATATTTACAAAAGTCATGTTGAAAGTGGACCATTTTCTTAGATGTCTTTACAAGAAACCTTATAAATTGCAAATATTTGAAAATTGATTTATTTTCTAACTGGAGTTTTACTGTTTGACACACTTAAATAACATATTTTATGCTTTTTGTGATGAAATTAATATCTATAAAGCTCACAATGATAATTTTAGTATTAGAATGTTTAATTTTTTTTTAAATTTTCTAAATAGAATTGTCATTTAAAATCATGCATGTATTAGTGGATTTTGCAACTGTAAACATAGCATGTATTTTTTTTAAAGATTAATTGGCACAAACACATAAACTGTGGGAAAATTCCCCTAAGGAATAGTTTGTACAAATCAACAATTTTGATGTAAAAAATGCACTTTCATTCGATGAGCCAAATTTACCTCAGTGCAAAAAGTTTATGCACCACAAAAACAATTATCCCATGAAAAGAACCATGTTAATACAATATTCCTTCAAATGCTTCTACTTTTATATGATACTGCATTTGCCTTAATGTCTTTCAAAATGACTAATCTGCTATTCAAGTACAACCGACTCAAATTTTTCCTGAATTTGACTTAGATGTGCTCCCTCAAATTAGAACCTCAGACTTAGAAAGGTCAATGCCCTTATGTTCTTATCTAGCCTGGAATCTCATCAGCCTTTATAACATTTCACATTATCAGTTGACTTTTAGCATGCTTGAAAATATAAAATAAACAGCATACAAACAATGACGTTATGCACAAATTCCAGTGGCAAATATTTCACGAAAAAAGTCACAGGAATCAAAACATTGCTTCTTGACTTAATTTTTATTTCTGAAATATTTTCTAGCTGATGTTAGCACCATTTGATCTGAAATTTTGTATTATGATGCACTATTGATTATCATGTGACGTACATAGTAACCTTATATATATATATATATATATATATATATGTCTGCTTCGTGATCTTCTTGAATGGTTGCAGATTTTAGATTTTTTTTTACCAGCTTCACAACTATTTGTTATTGTACATTTTGGAAAGTAATTAATTTATCATTAGAATCGGCTGAAAATTAGGTCAATAAGATCCCTTCAGATTAATATTCTTTTTGAAGTACATTTTAAACATTTGTTGTTTTTGATCTCAAGTGTAATTATGTATTTTTAATAGATTTCACTATTTTTATTAATAATTCTCATATAAATGACGTGAGGAAAAGTCATAGAACTATTTACACTCTTTGAAATTCGGTTGAGTTGTGCACCCAAAATTGTTATTTTACTATTTTACTACGCATTTCAATTTTTATACCTTTGGGTTTAATTAAGATGTCTTGGTTTGATTTAGATGTCTTCTGTTCTCATTGCATGTCCCATAGTCATAAAGTTATTTGATATCTTTGAAGTCTGTTATTGTGTAATTTATTTAGTATTGTTTGCAGTTGAGATGTACTTTATGCTGTCTATACATATACAAATTTTGGGTTCATTCACAAATTGTTTTAAAAAAGAATAACTTGTTGTATAGTTTGTGTTTTGTTAGCAGATCTTTGCATTTACTCTATGATATCATGATGTGGTAACTGTAATACATGTAACGTGTACATACACAAATAAAATATATAAAACTCATTCACAAGTATTTTTTATAAAGAAGGCATTTAAGTAAACTCTTATTTTAAAACTTATTTGTAAACAAAACTTAAATATTAAAGTATACAGGTCATGTATACTTTATGAAGTCAAGATATATAATGCTCATTCACATAATATTTTAATGAATTGTGGTTAATAATTAGTACAAATATCATGATGGTACATGTATATAAGTTCATTTCTCTTGAACTACTTGAATATCAAGATGATTCAACTGTCCAATATGGTGTGAACCTATAGCTGGTATATACTAGTTTGTGACTTTGTCTGTCTGTTTATTTATATTATATATTTGTTTATATCAAAGTCAATACTAGAGTGGTTCTTTTCGACTGTTAAGGACTTTGATCTTGTCAGATTTTTGCCAGTCTCTATTGAACTCATTAACATATATAGTCCCTAGTTCCGGATGATTTTAACATGTATGCATTGTTATTGTTGATAACCACATGTTGAAATATTTTTGTTTGTTACATGGTTCTTACGGGTATATATATATATATTTATCAAACTTCTATTGTTTACTGATAAGAAGGAATAGTGAGCAACGCTCTAAGGCTTAGTAAGTCAATGTCTAATGTCCCAGTTAACCTTCCTGTTGGTCCACTTGTGTTTTTATCAGCTCTTTAACACATATAGTTGGGTTTTAGATTTTCAAATATTTGTGCCTCATCACCGATGAGACATTAATTACTTAAATGTGCATTTGGTGCTGTAAAATCACTACTGTTAATGTTAATTGAAATCTTCCCACTGCTTTTACATTTCAGGGAGGTTTATAAAATTCCCACTGCTTTTAGATTGAAGGGAATTTAAAGAGGTCCCACTTTATTTGATTAAAGGAAAGTTTAAGAA
The DNA here is from genome assembly GCF_965363235.1 of Mytilus galloprovincialis. NCBI lineage: Eukaryota > Metazoa > Mollusca > Bivalvia > Mytilida > Mytilidae > Mytilus > Mytilus galloprovincialis. The sequence goes on along the minus strand of NC_134841.1, from coordinate 11,413,452 downwards.
AAAGATAAACTCAACCCGTTAGCATATGGCCTGGTGATGTGTTAGGCTCAGGCAATGTTGTTTGAATCAAATTCTACTGTGACTAGAATGTCAGTGCTGACTGTTGAGGTATTGAAAAAGAAATATTTATCAGGCATATTAGTCATAAGGCTTACCTTTTGGAAGACCTTTAAGAAAGAGGTGTTAAAACCTTGACTGGCCCCTGATCAGTTTACAAGAATTTAACATTTGTACTCCTGTCTGTAAGCTTTGTTCATTTCAGAAACATGCTATTTTGACAATTCATATTATTGTAACAGCTGAAAAAAGTGATCAGTTTGGATAAGGTGTACATTTTTGGCAGTTGCAGATGGAATTTGCAAGCAGACATCCTTACTTAGAAATTAAAATACTGAAATGTTTACATTCATTCAAAAATAACAGGCTATACATTTAAACACACCTGTTTTAAATCTGTCTATTCTTAATTTTTTATTTGATTATTCAGACCTATTGATAACTGAAGAAAAGGGTAATAATTGTAAATTTATCACGAAAGCTATTAACCTACTTGATAAAATATTGGGTTAAATGTTTGTGAAGACATTTTCATCTAGTTATTGGCAATATGGTTTATAATAAGGGATTATAATTCTCATATATCTAATAATTATGGGGTTCGACGACTTACAGAAAAGAGCGACGATTTACAGAAAAGAACCGAAAAGGACCGAAAAGGACCAAAAAGAACCGAAAAGGACCGAAAAGAACCGAAAAGGATATCGACTTTTTTTTGTAATCGAAGGAAATAAGCAAATTGCAAATCATTGAAAACCTTATACTGTGACAGGACTAATTTTAACCCACATGTATGTGAAAAATTACAGGTAGGGTTGGATGCCTATCTTATAGAATAGAAATATAGAAAAGATTTTTTTTATTCAACAAATAAGGGCCCCTAGGAGGGCATATAGCCATACAAACAATAACATATGCAATACACAGACAATAGATATGTAATATGAGTAATAAAAAAAATACTCCAGGAAACACGCAACAAAATAATAGCAATATACTATAATTCAATTAATACTAGTGTTGACATTGACTTATGCGCTCCAGGTTTATTAGTGTATTTTACCTATAAAAAGAAAAACAAGAAGTATAAGTAGTTAGTGCTGAGAAATATATATACACATATAAATACATTGAATTACACACAGTTTGTTTTTTTAAGCGTATAAGGTCCTCTCCCTATTACTGCTCTCCGTAAGTCTTTATAATTAGCCTCTACCATGTCTGTCATCTTTATCACAAAGTCAACTAATGACTGAGGCTTCCAATCAACAGCTATCTTAAGAACATGATTGTAAGATTCACTATTGTTGTTAGTCCACTCTCTTTCAATTCTTCCCGCATTTTGCGGCTCATGTATTTTCCCTTTAAGTACTGGCTTCAAAACCGTTGAAAAGTAGCCTTTCAATGATGGAAATTTCTCCTTACAGAATTCTTTGACTTCTTCACACTTTTTTTAGTATTTTGTTTTATTTGTTTGCCTTTGTTTGTGTTTTGTGTGTGTGTATTACATGCATGTTAAATTAATGTGTATTAATTATGACTTTGATACGTTAAACTTGTCTATGATTTGAAATCGTTAAAGATATCCCGTTATCTCCATGCACAAACTTATCTAAAATAGATACATGTAGCGTAGGCCAATATTTATCACTATCGGACATCGTTTCGCTAATCTACATATCTGTTTTAAGTGGTTTATTAGATAAAATAGATAGAAATCCACAGGTCATTAACTTTTTCGCACCCTTTTATCTATACGCTAATTATAAGGTAAACAATTAACAATTATACCGAGAACGGGTGAGCTTTTCATTTATTTATATTTCCTATGAAAGACGAAATGAAAAGATTATAAAATACTAATAATTGGGACTATTATACTAAGTTAGTATCATAATCCGATCGAATACTGATGTCAATTTTTTTTATTAATAAATCTTCTTTTATTCCCATGTAGCCCTTTGTTTTATACGAATTAAGAAATTGAAAATAAACAAGAATCTCGCAAAGTTTGGCAAGTTTTACATGTAGCAGGACTTGAAATTTCGGCCAATAATTTTATAATTCTATTTTCTAAATATTTACCTTAACAAGGACTGTTGGCAGTCAAAACTTTCCTGATCAAAACAGCAAAATTTTAGTCCTCTCGTTGCCCATTGTTTTGTTAATATTCTGATTGCCGAAACAGCCACTGTGCACCCATTTTCCACACCCAAAGCAGAGGAAGGATTCTGTACATTCACAATCCTTACTACAGATACAGCAGGGGTACTGTTTCGATATCGAGATTTACAACTACGTGCTCTCACCATTTTTTGTAATTTTGAAAACAAGTGAGGAAACAAGCCTTTTTATTTTTGTTAAAGTGACGATTATCGTGATTAAATGTAACAAATGTATATTTGACATTTAACATCCGAGAGGAAATGGTGATGCTGACATGTATATTTTTTATATTACCATACCTAATGCCACCCGGCAATATGCATCTTAAATATAAACAAAGGAAATATTTTTTTTTTAATGTAAGGAAAAAACATTTGTAGTACGATGATATTTGCTTTTCATTTATTTTTACTGTGTAATATTAAAAACATGTAATATGCTAATTAAAACGTTTAAACCTGCTGCATTTATATTTGCACCTGTCCTAATTTAGGAACCTGATGTTCAGTGCATGGTTGTCGTTTGTTGATGTGGTTTGTGTTTCTTGTTTCTCGTTTTTATATTGATTAATCCGTTGGTTTTCCCGTTTGAATGTTTTTTTCAATAGTCATTTTTGGGGGCCCCTTTATAACTTGCTGTTTGGTGTGTGCTTCCTGTTGAAGATCGTATTTTGACCTATAATAGTTTACTTGTACAAATTATGACTTTGATTGGGAGTTTGCACACCTTCTTATATCTATAAAACAAATATTTAAATGATAAGATTAAAATCCTTGATGAAAAATAAATGATGATTAAGCATACATATATTTAAAAAAATATTACTAAAAAAACCAAGTTATATTGTTTCTTTTTTGTAAATTCACATATCCCTATAAATGCACAATCTAAATTTTGAATTATGCATTCAATTTTATTATTACGAAGAATTGTTAACAATATAAAAAAATCCGTGAATATACATGGTTTTAACTTTATTTAATAAATATATATGTATCCTCTTTTCGGTTCTTTTCGGTCCTTTTCGGTTCTTTTTTGTCCTTTTCGGTTCTTTTCGGTTCTTTTCTGTAAATCGTCGCTCTTTTCTGTAAATCGTTGGACCGATAATTATGTACCATGGTACTTGAGGTCAGATGACCTGTCATAATGACCTCATTTTATTGGCCAATTTGCATAGTGGATAGAGTTATCTTAACATAAGTGTACCATAGATATAATAGCATATATATCTATGAGTGAACGATTAAAAAAATATATATGATAATTTTGTAGTTCAATATTTTTTTCTAGTAAAGAAAAATTCAAGGAATCAAATAATGTTAATTAATCATGTTAACATAGAGAACTTCAAGTTCTGGTAATATCTGTCAATTTGTTTAAAATATCTTGAAAGTTGACCATTTTTACGGAATATATTGACTAGGATGAATGTAAACCAGGTCATAGTTTAATACCTTCTGACTTTGTTCTATATTTGTGGGTGTGTCTGCTTACTTTACAGATAAAAGTTTGTGAGAAAACATTATTTTTATACGACCGCAAATTTTGAAAAAATTTTCGTCGTATATTGCTATCACGTTGGCGTCTGCGTCGTTGTCGTCGTCGTCGTCGTCGTCGTCGTCGTCGTCGTCGTCGTCGTCGTCCGGCGTCCGGCGTCCGAATACTTTTAGTTTTCGCACTCTAACTTTAGTAAAAGTGAATAGAAATCTATGAAATTTTAACACAAGGTTTATGACCATAAAAGGAAGGTTGGTATTGATTTTGGGAGTTTTGGTCCCAACATTTTAGGAATAAGGGGCCAAAAAGGGCCCAAATAAGCATTTTCTTGGTTTTCGCACCATAACTTTAGTTTAAGTTAATAGAAATCTATGAAATTTTGACACAAGGTTTATGACCACAAAAGAAAGATTGGGATTGATTTTGGGAGTTTTGGTTTCAATAGTTTAGGAATAAGGGGCCAATAAAGGGCCCAAATAAGCATTTTTCTTGGTTTTTGCACAATAACCTTAGGTTAAGTAAATGGAAATCTATGAAATTTAAACACAATGTTTATGACCACAAAAGGAAGGTTGGTATTTATTTTGGGAGTTTAGGACCCAACAGATTAGGAATTAGGGGCCAAAAAGGGACCCAAATAAGCATTTTTCTTGGTTTTCGCACTATAATGTTAGTATAAGTAAATACAAATCTATGAAATTTAAACACAAGGTTTATGACCATAAAAGGAAGGTTGGTATTGATTTTGGGAGTTTTGGTCCCAACAGAATAAGGGGCCCAAAGGGTCCAAAATTAAACTTTGTTTGATTTCATCAAAATTGAATAATTGGGGTTCTTTGATATGCCGAATCTAACTGTATATGTAGATTCTCAACTTTTGGTCCCGTTTTCAAATTGGTCTACATTAAGGTCCAAAGGGTCCAAAATTAAACTTAGTTTGATTTTGACAAAAAATGAATCGGTTGGGTTCTTTGATATGTTGAATCTAAAAATGTACTTAGATTCTTGATTATTGAAGTTTTTTTGGTCCAGTTTTCAAATTGGTCTACATTAAGGTCCAAAGGGTCCAAAATTAAACTTTGTTTGATTTCATCAAAAATTGAATCCTTGGGGTTCTTTGATATGCCAAATCTAACTGTGTATGTAGATTCTTCATTTTTGGTCCTGTTTTCAAATTTCAAATTCTACATTAAAGTCCAAAGGGTCCAAAATTAAACTAAGTTTGATTTTAACAAAAATTGAATTCTTGGGCCTCTTTGATATGCTGAATCTAAACATGTACTTAGATTTTTGATTATGGGCCCAGTTTTCAAGTTGGTCCAAATCAGGATCTAAAATTATTATATTAAGTATTGTGCAATAGCAAGTCTTTTCAATTGCACAGTATTGTGCAATGGCAAGAAATATCTAATTGCACAATATTGTGAAATAGCAAATTTTTTTTTAATTAGAGTTATCTTTCTTTGTCCAGAATAGTAAGCAAGAAATATCCTATTTGTGCAATAGCAAGAATTTTTTTTAATTGGAGTTATCTTTCTTTGTCCAGAATCAACTTAAATCTTTGTTATATACAATATACAATGTATATACACTTTTTACTACCAACTGATAAATTTAAATAATCTTTACCATTCAGTGATAACAAGCAGGTTTTTTACATCTTAATATTTTATGATGTATTTAAATGAGTAGTTATTGTTGCAAACTCCATTAGAAATTTGAATTGATATCAGTTTTGAAAAAGGGAAACGGGGATGTGAAAAAAAGGGGGGGGGGGGGTTAAATTTTTCTCATTTCAGATTTCATAAATAAAAAGAAAATTTCTTCAAACATTTTTTTGAGAGGATTAATATTCAACAGCATAGTGATTTGCTCAAAGGCAAAAAAAACCTTTTAAGTTCATTAGACCACATTCATTCTGTGTCAGAAACCTATGCTGTGTCAACTATTTAATTTTAGATTTAAAAAGTTTGAAGAAGAAATCTTTAATTGATTTGTAAAATCTTGGCATTTGTTTTGTGTAAAAAAAAACCATGTAATGTCAAAAATTTGATCACAATCCAAATTCAGAGCTGTATCATGCTTGAATGTTTTGTCCATACTTGCCCCAACTGTTCAGGGTTCGACCTCTGCGGTCGTATAAAGCTGCGCCCTGCGGAGCACCTGGTTTACATTACTTCCCTATGGCATCATAGCCTCTAGGACTAGCCAGAAAGGTACTTACCTATATTAATCATGTTGTTATTTTGATTTTTTGTTGCCTACGTTATGAAATTGTATAAGTAAGACTGCAAACTGTTTAGAGGTGGTTAAAACCATGAAGGTTCTACGATGTAGAGAGTAATAACTATAGTAATGATTATGATTTCATTCATATGTTCCCTGCCTGCATCTACAACACCTGTTTAATACATAAAGAGGTTGCTGTCCTCAGATGATTGATGTTTTCTGTGTCTGTACTGCTTACACAGGTCACTGATTTAACTTAGAGGTCAACTAAGGTGGTGTCTGTGATAATGCGGTCAGACTTCAAAGCATTCTGAACTGTATGGTATTCTTGACCTTTCCTTTTCCACTCTAAACCTCTCCAAAGGTACTAATTAAGTAGAAATACTTACACAATTATTTCACAATAAGACAGTGATTAAAAAAGATCAATCGTGAATTTGCTGAGAACTTATGAATACTTTGCAGTTTTTGACTGGGAGTAAAACATGTAGCTGAATCAATGAAAATAGTGTCATGGATTTCTCTAGTGTCAGTATTGTTTAGTGTTGTTGCCATAAATAGAGTGGACATAGGTTGAAGAGGGAAAATATTCTCTTTGCGAATATTACTTACATATATAAATTATCATTATAATTGTGTTATACATGTATATTAATTTGCTTGTTAAAAATTAAATGTATCCTGCAAACATACTTGCAGTTTAATACCCTACTTGAATCTTTAATCTTGCCTTCATTAAAGCTGTCATCACAAAGATCTTTTAATAATTTTTTGATGATTGTTTCTGTATAATGTCTGTATACTTTTATTTCCAATTTGTTTGATTTTGGTATATACAAGTAGTGCAATCTGAACAAGTGTATGTGGTATTGTTGCCAATGAGGCAACTATATATAACATATATAGACAATGATGTACCATAGAACGAAGGAAGGAAGGATAAGGATTACTAGATACCAAAGAATGAAGATGATGTATCGCTGCTTACTACATACCATAATTGTTTGTTTCATTTGGCTATTGAACATGTTGCTGCACCTGACTATCTTTTTAAGCCAAATAGATTACATAATGTTTTGTTGTGATGTGAATTTTAGTCTGAACATCTTGACATTAACATAATGAACAAAAAGGAATCTAGTAACTAAAATTGTTTGATCCTTGGCACACGGCCAGTAGATTAAGATTAAATCATTTGTCTGTTATAATGGACTTTGTAATATATGTTTATTTTCTCTCTTGTTTTAAAATTTCCTGTTTAAGTTAACTTTGAATATAAGCGTATTGTTGCTTTCTTTTAGTTTGATGTAGTGTTTTTGTCAGGAAGTAGCTAGTGATTAAGTATGATTCCATTAGGATGTCTTTTATCTAACAACCAGGGAACCTACCTATTAAGCTCACCTAGTCCAAATAACCATGTGAGATACTCACATTGTCGTTGTCCTCCATAAACTTTTCAGTTTTACAAAATTCTCCTCTGAAACTACGTATACTGGGCCATTTGACCCAAACTTTGCCATAATCATCCTTGTGCATCTAGATTAAAAGATATGCCATGATCTCGCCAGTCAACCAGGATGGCATATTTACCTTTTATTTTGACAACATTAAAATAGACACTATTGTCAGTTGTCTTTTTATAAGAGTTATTGCCCTTAAATGGGATTTTTTTTTACCCTTTTGAGTGGGGGATCCAGAAATTTTCAAAAGGGGTGCCCACAGATTGCCTCCAGTCATGCTTCAGTGATTTCCTATGTGTAATCAACCAAAAAATCCTGCCCCCCCCCCCCCCTCTTAATTCACCTCTGTTTTTATGTGTTTTAGGAAAAGAACTAAATAAGATATAGGAGAGGGAAATGTAAACAGATAGAATGATCAGCAATACAAGATCAATAAACAAAGATTTTATTCATGAATTATAGTCTAGTCTACGTTTTTAAGAGTGGTCATTGTAGAAGGTGCACCTAGACCTATAGGTAATTAACTCTGTCAAGCCACTAATAGATAGTAAAGACTATCTTCAAAACTTCATTCCCATATCATATCTCTTTTGGGATTTAGATGCACCTAGCTAGACCTAGTAAACCAACTCTTTAAAGCTTCTCATTTATAATTACGATTATCTAAATGACTTCATTCCTATATCATATCTTATGTTTTACTGCCAGAAAATGTTAAAACAGTTAATTATCAAGTATTACGTAGTGGGCAGTCAAATTAGAAAAAAACTGCTGTGGGTTGAAAATCCTGCATATAAAAATGACCTTTCTCCACGTGGTGAATTGTCACAGGTTGCCATTTGTTGAAATTACCTGAACAAAATCATAACTTTTGAGAACAGTCTTGGTAACTTATTCTCATGTTCCTAATGGAAACTGTGAGAGTCCGAAAGACATCAGATTGCTGTGCACACAGTTTTAGAAAAAAGCTTGACATGAGTAACACAAGTCAGTTACCTACATGATAAACAGCCTCATCATCATTAGGATAAGTAAGATGAGATGTTTTGTCATGGTCTGGTTAAACCATAGTCAGAAGCTGTACCCTTCACATGAACCCATAGTATTCAAAGTTCACAGACATGTAACCTTATATAAATCTTAACAATAATAACTCATTTCCTATAATCTACATAATTAGATGTCCAGGTGTATAATGACCATATCAGACCTCTCAGACCACCAGCTGTCATGTGGTAATGCCATTATATAGAGGGTTGACCCTAAAGCTCTACTATCAGGTCGCTATTTAATGCTTGTTTAACATGTGTTCAGTTTGTCTGGGTGTTAATTGGTGCATTTACATCATAACAAATAACACTTACTGGAATGTAAACACAGATTAAAAACAGAATATGTTGTGATCTGTGTTGGGTTTAGTTTCTATGATGATAGGAAGACAGGTTCCCATGTTTCTTGATAGACTTAGGATAGATGATCATACATCTAATATAATTCTACTTAACTTCTTTTGATGTACCCTTTGACATCTACCAAGAAAGATTTTTGTAGCTTTCATCTTGACATAGTGTTAGGTAATTTAATTTCAAGATTAAATGACATTTAGTCTTGATTTAATTAGTGCAGTATATGTACATATTTATTAGACAAAGAAAACATTTAACCTGAAAGACATACATTCTTAACATCTGTCACAGGACCATGTGAAGAAATCCATAGGATATTCTCTAGATTCATTCTCTCCAATTTACTTTCCTTATATTAGAATTGGAAAAGAATGGATATGCGATATCAAATCCCATAATTTTACAGTGAGGTCTTCAACACAAAAAAGCTCAAACCGTTTAAAGTTCGAGATGACCCCTTTGCACCAATTTTGACAATTCTTGATGTCACTCTGACACATTTTATCTATATAATGAAGAAGCACATTGTGATTATAGATTTTATTTAAACCAAAAACAGTTGATTGAAAACCACCTGATCAATATTATTCTAAATTGCTGATACATGTATGACTTTCCTGGTATGTCACATACATGTATGAACCAATGAATTGTTGTACAAGAGTTATCTTTCCTGGCACTCACTCGCTTATCATTTATGAAATGATCAGCTTAGAAATTCAACAATCCATTCTTTTATATTGTTTTGGTCAATCCACATCCTTCCAAAACAGTGCTTTCCCATAATGTATCATTTTTCCTGAGTTTCTCAGTTAGTTTATATTGTACATTTTCACTTGTGTCTAGGATAAAAAAAATGTTGATGTTTATGAAATATGACCCTGAAATTTTGAGTTTCAATGACAATGATTTCAATAATAAGATTGAATTATTGAGTTTGATTCTGGAGGTTTGTACTCAACAAATTTTGGTTTGAATAAATTCTGATAAATTGAAAAATTGAAAAGTAATTCAAAGGTTGTATTTGTGATAAAGTGGGAAATAGTATAGTTGACAAGAAAAGACAGCAGTAAATGTGTATATGATAATTTGAGAAATTTGAAGGACTTTGATATATATGTTGCTATAACGATTAATGAGTATTTTTAATAAAACTATGTTTTTCCAATTCTAATTGGAAGCAAACATTTCAGTGGCGGATCCAGAACTTTTCCTAAGGGGGTACCCGCTCCAGTCATGCTTCAATGATTCCCTATATAATCAACCAAATTTTTGCCACGAAAGAGGGGGCCCATGCCCAACACCCTGGATCCACCTATGCATTTTGTAGAGTTGGTGCAATTGAAATACTATCATTGCAAATTACTGTACAAATTATAATTTATGAGACAATATATATATGGTGTTTTTTTCTTCTGAAGAACTGTTTATACAACTGTAAAATATCTAAAAGTTTTTGTCATATACATAATTATATTGATTGACTGCGGAAACTCTTTAAAATAAGATTTATGCAACTCATGCTATGATTGCTTAGTGATCTTCTATAAGCCTCTAGTTTTTTATTCATACAAATTTTATTGAATGAAATAAATTAGACATTAAATCAATGAAAATGCGTTTATTAAGTTGTTATGAAAAAATGTTACTCTCTATCAAAAAAACATATCACATTAATGCTAAACTATATTTTTATTGCTTATAATTTTGTCTGATCTGCACATGTTCACAGTAGTATTAGATCTAGTTCTTTTCATCTTAAAATATGTGTGCTACTTTATGACTTATTGGGTTAATGTGTATTCTGTCTGATTTATGTTATTAATATTCTGTACTTGACAATTATAGGACAAAATATTTTTATTTCCATCACACTTAAAGCAATCTGATAAATGGTTTCTAAACAACATTTTTGTCTTGTAATAATTTGTTAGGTATTTAGTAATGCTTTCTCCATCCTCCCCTGCAAATATCTGAAGATAAGGTTAATTTATTTATTCAATTTTATGTAAATATTTACTTTCATACAATTTATAGCAATTACCTGCATTCTTATTAAGAATAGACTGCAATAAAAGTGCAACTATTGTAGTCTGTGTCACTCTGACCAACTTGTTTCTCTGTCAGGATTTTTACCTTGCTACTGGGTCACATGTCTAGCAACTGATCAGGCTCTGACAAAGTGGACATCTGAACAAAGACTTATCTTTAACTAATTTCTTATTTGACCTTAGTCAACTTTGTACAAACAAAATATTTCAGACTTTCTAAATTCTGCATTCTAAAATACAAGTCGACATTGAACAGATATTATTGATGTCCAGTTGAAAATCAGTGATGTAAAAAGGGGGATGGGGTGGAAAGAGGGACACACTGAAAAACAAGTGAAGGGCTTAGCAGACTAAAACTTAGAAAATGCTTTAAAAACAAATAAATGACCTGGAGCTCCTCCCTCCCCTATGATGTCTCATTATCAATGCTGAAGTCAGGCTCAGAAAGATGCTCTATATGTTTGAAATTTCTTCTATTGAAATAATTTGACTTATATTTTCGGCATAAATGTCATGCTGAGCTATTTAAATTGAAATTAGTTATCTTAGATTAAGAGTCTTTTATCTTACAAGTTGTGGAAGAAGAATTCGTTTACTCGTGATTTCTAGCTTAAGAACTAATTTGTACTGTTATAAGTGGTGTCACCTTACCAACTACTAAATATGTATTAGTTAATGGAGTTCTACAGTCGTGCAGTAACAGTTTACCCTATTTACAGCACAAGGCCCCAGATAATTTACTCAATATGTTGGGTAATAGTTAAAAAAACAATGTGTGTAGGGTGAGAATTTTAATACAAGTACCTAGTCAGTTGAATTGGCAAATCATGCTTTTCAAAAAATAACTTTTTTACAAAATAATTATGTTCTTAATGACATTCAGACAGTCATGACATTCGGAAGACAAATTATATTTTCAACAAGACTTTTTAACATGAAATTGAAATTAAACAACATATCTATGTAGCAGACACTTTGAACCCTGTGGTTTTCACACTTTGATGGTATGTTTTACTATGTGGTAAACAACTAATAAAACATTATGCATTGCAGTAATTTATCAACAATTAAACAGTTAACAGTTCTGTTCTTCTCATGGTTATCTGTACATTTATGGGCATGTAGTACAGAAGATTATTAATTTATCTGTCTGTAACTATATTTAGGTTTTGTTTCAGACTTTACTGAAAAGACAAGTGAACAAAAAATTATGTTTTATTTATAGATATGGTAGAAAGGGAAAAAAATATGTAATGAATTATAAATACAGTTTATAAACCTCTGTTATCTAGCATTACAAGTGTCTTAATATACTTAATCAACTGACATAAATAAGATTTCTAGAAAACAAAACTAAAGTTTTTTAATTTTAAGGATATTTTGTTTAATGATTTTCCATGGATTAAAACACACGCTCCTTCTATGAACAGGTGCTTGAAAGTGTTATTCAGGAAAATAGTTTAGTATAACTTTATCTCCCACTGAGCTGTATTATAATGATGGTTTATACTGGTCACATCAGAAAATGTTACATAGTGATGATACAACAAGAAATACAGATTACATTTGTCAATACAGCATAAATATACACTAGTAACAAGTGAAATAACAAAAATTCCAAACTCTGAGGTGAAAATGATAAAAATAGGGGACAGCAGTCAGTCAGCATTATGTTATATTCTTAATCATGTTAAAAACAAGCAAACATGTCAAATAAAGGCAACAGTAGTATACCGCTGTTCAAACTCATAAATCCATGGACAAAAAACAAAATCAGGGTAACAAACTAAAACTGACGGAAACGCATAAATATAAGAGGAGAACAACGACACAACACTACAATGTAACTAACACACACAGAATCGGACCAAGCATCAGACAAAATCCCACGAAAATAACAAATATAACATCAAAACCAAATACATGAATTTGGGATAGACAAGTACCGTGACACGTCTCATCGCAATGTCAATTTACACTCAAAAATAAGAGAAAACAAACGACGCAACAAAAAGATAAACAAAAAGGCATACAGACAAAGCACATTATCAAAAACGAAAGGCAAGTAAATATACAACACACCAAAAAAAATATATATATATATATTAGATATATAGCATATTCCTGACATATAAATAGCTAACAACTCTTAATGCAGCATAGAATAAAAATTTATTTTGCAAAACTTTGAAATAAAACACAGCATTCTGCTTGTAGTTTACTGCAGATTGATGGAAGGAAACACTACTCAATAGTTTTTCACATAGAATTTTTGATAACTTAATGATTGCTATTATAATGAGAATTTACTGTTGATGACAATGTCATTGGTTTACATCTTCTTTTATTCATAAACATTTTTCAAATACATAGTTCAAAAATTCTTGAATACCTTTTAGAGTTCACTGACAAATAACAATACTTCAGATTTAATGTGTTTAATCATTGTTAATAATGTTTATTATTAAAGGTGACAGGTATACAAAGTATGCATGGGCCTCATCCTAGTCCTTGGGTATCTGAGGGATAGTTGTCACATTTTCAATCTAACCACATAACCTTTTTTCATGTTTATTTTTGTTTATCTTTTTTAGATGCAGAGTTTATTTTATCAGAATTATAAAGAAGAGAAAGGATCATTTAAAACAACACTTAAAGACAAATCAGTGAGAAAAGCATTAACTCTACACTCTATAAAGGATCCACAACACCAGTACAGAATACAAAATTATCTTCATTCCTCTCACATACAAGATCTCCATCAGAAAGAGCTTTATTTACAAAGAGAGATAACTCAAATTGAACAAAATTTGGGCATTTTGAAACCTGCAGATAGTATTACAAGACAAGGGATGATGCCTTCATTGACTAAATATAAGCCAAAAGTAAGAGATGAGGTGTTGACATGGGACTTCCTGTCTAAATCTATGATGTCTCATCATAATCTAAATCCTAAACGTGGTATAAATAAACCATTAAAACATGCTTTAGAAGATAATATTAATCAAGTTTTACAAATCATGAACAAAAATGCACGACAGAAAGGGAGGACAATAGACTATAAAGATTTATGGTATGGATATCGTAGAGTTAGTCCCCTTTATGGAGCTGACTATATTTTAGATTTATTACTTACCTACAGGAAGCATAAGGGTAGAAAAATGACAGTCCCAGTAAGAAGGCATGCATATCTTCATCAGACATTTGGGGAAGTAGAATTCATTGAGGATCCCTCGACAGCTTCCTCAAACATTGAGCACAAAGAATCAAATTCACCATTTACATTTAGTAGTTTAGGTAAAGGTGGAAAATCATCAGAAATCATTCATTTCATTTTGCCACTGGCTGGCAAAGTTCCCGTATTTAAAAGATTTATGCAAAACTATGAGGAAGTATGTCTCAAAACCAAAGAAGCCACACAGCTTCATATTGTTGTGTTCAATAGTGAGTCAGACTCATCATCAATTAAATCACTGATCAGTATTGTTGGTCAATATCAAAAAAGGTACGGCGGTGCTGACATTGAAGTCATTTATGCTGATGGTCCATTTGCCAGGGCAAGGGCGTTGGATCTTGGAATGTCTCAGTTGAATGAGGACTCGCTTCTTTTCTTCATAGATGTAGACATTTTATTTGATACAGATGCCTTGTTAAGAATACGCTTTAATACAATTAAAGATATACAAGTGTATTATCCTATAGTCTTTAGTCAGTATGATCCATCGTTAATATGTTCAAATTCAAACTCATGTGACATTAAGTGGACCAATTTCACTTCAGATCTTGGATATTGGAGAAGCTTCGGTTATGGCATTGTTAGTACCTACAAACAAGATCTTATATCTGTTGGTGGGTTAGACACTTCCATCAAAGGATGGGGAAAAGAAGATGTTGACCTTTATACAAAGTTTGTTGAAAGTAATTTAACGTTATATCGTAGCATAGATCCCCGGTTAGTCCATGCATTCCATCAGGTCATCTGCGATGCTAAACTGAATGATGCACAGTATCAGATGTGTATAGGATCAAAAGCATCTAGTTTTGGATCGCAATGGCAGCTTTCTAATATTGTATATAGTTTACCAAACATTTTAGACAAGAAAGATGGAAGGAGATAATATTGAGTTGTTTTATTAGAAATTTATTGTTATTTTTTTTAAGGATTTTTAGCAATTTTAATTTCATTGTCATTTTTCACACATGTATACATTCAATTAATATATTTTGTTATGTAAAAAAACATATATGTGAAAATGTGATGATGCATACAGGCTTATGTATTTTTGTAAAAGTATTTTTAAATGACTATAATATTGTATACTTACCATCCAGCATTATCAGTATTTTATCCATCAAAATGTGTATAATGATGTTGTATGACGTCAGTATTTTTGTAAATACATGTGTTTTTGTCATGGTTGATATTTTTATATCATAGCCAAATGTGGTGTATAATGGTTAGTATGCACGAAGCTGCCAAATTATTTTTATTGTATTTATTTAATTGTTGAAATATTTTTATAGTTTGTAAATGATAGTATGTCATTTATAAGAAGGATATAAGACTATTTTTGGTGCTGACACTATCCTTTTGAAATTAAAATTTGTGACTTTACAGACACAATTTACCAACCGTCTTCAAATTGTTCATAACTTAGTAAGCTGACTGACCAAAAGGGGGTGGGGGCCTGATTCAGTCCCGCTTCAGTGATTCCCTATTTAAGCAACCAATTTTTTTTCCCATGAAAGGAGAGGGGCCTATGCCAAATTTCACTGTAGGAGTAGGCAACTGTAAAGTGTAAGGCAAAGAGACATTTACATTGAGATGATTGACTTGTTTTCCTTACTCATGATAGAGTTCAGTCAAACTTTTATCTAGTATCAAAACTCTTATGAACTATATAATCATTTCACCAAGTATTTGATTTGCATTATATTTTATTTCTTTTCAACGTCATAATATTTTGGATGATATTCTCCTTACTATTTGATTGACTACACTATAGTTGTGTGGTAATTATAAAGTTACATATTATTCACACCATCCGTTTTAGTTTTCCATTTTGGGACCCGTGGTGCACATAAATCTGTATGTACAGTGAAGATTTATTTAGATTGTATAATTGCCATGTTAATTTAAATTCTTTATGATGGTTTGGTAGATTTTCTAGAACTAGAGCAGTTTCCTATGGGCGTCTCATTGGGGGTGCCGATCCCGGATCCCGCTTACTGTTTTGTCACATTCCCGTTTCCCGCTTACACTATGTACGTAAGCAATTCTCCTTTTTTTGTCATTTCCCGGATCCCACTAGACCTCATTTCCCGTTTTCAGGACACAATAATTTGACTTTCACGTTTCACGCTTACAAAAAATCGGCAATCCTGCGTCATGCTTAGACCCCAATGAGATCCACTCCTATATGATAGTTTGCATCTTGAAAGTCAGTCATGTAATATTTTAACTACAAATAAATTTCATTTACTTTTCTATTCTTGGAGTCAGAAGACATACATGTAGTTAGTATAAATTTTACATAATTGATCATTTAAAATGTACACTGCTTGGCTTTGTAAAAATCATGAGATGGATAAAGAAAGCCATTTCAGTTTTCCCAGAAATTGCAATGAAATATTGAATAATCAAGAAATGTTCCTGTATTCTAGCATCAGTTTGATAGGACTAAGTTTAGATTTCAGTTTATTGATGACATACCAATTAAAACAATAAACATTTATTTAAAACCATATTTTAATGAAACAAAGACTGGTTTTAAAACTTATTTTACACCAAAAATGAGTTGTATACATAGCATCATGGCATGAATAATTTTAATAGTAATTTACCAAAAATATTTGAAATTGATGTGAGAGATTCTCACTATGGTCATGATGATTCAAAGCTAAAATATCTTTACAATATTAAGTGTGTCTGTTGGAATAGTTGCGTAAAAAATCTGATGTTTGTGTGTTTGTAAATACAATTGTTTTAATGTGTATGTGTATGTGTGTTTTAGTCAATGTTGTGCATTTGTGTCATGTATAGTATTGTATTGTATAAAGTATTTTAATTTGTAGACCAAGTATGGTTGTATAAACTTGTAACATGGCCTTTACAGAAAGTATATTTTTAATAGCATTTAATTTTAGTATCAACTTTCCTTCATATTGTTAGTTGTTGATGGTAGTGTTGCTCTTCTGACCTATCTAAATTGTTGAAATCATACTGAATATGCATTAGATAATTACCATTTGACATACATACTGAATATGCATTAGATAATTACCATTTGACATACATGACATAGGCAAATAACAATCAACTAATTAATCAAATAATTCAAAGAATTCAAAGAATTAGAATAAAGCATCTGAAAGCATTGGATGACATTTTGAATACATTGACTATAATATTTATTATATAGTTTTTAACCTTGTCAGTACATATTTGTGTGCCTTACATAAATCATATTTAAAAGAAATACAGTCACATAGGTTTTAGTCTTTTCTTCCTGAAATCTTTTAATTTTCATTGTTTTTACCTTCCATGTAGTCAAGAGTTGTGTGATAGCCTTTTAAATTAAAAGCTTCCAATTTAATCAAATAGATTTATATGCATTGATAGCCTTATAGTGAGAACCAAAATTGGTATCCGCCTTATAATTAATTTATAAACATTTACCCTGCATGAAGTTTTTTTTATCAAGCAACATGTCTATTGTAAAAGACTTAATTTTTTTATATAAATAAGGCCGTTAGTTTTCTCCTTTGAATTGTTTTACATTGTCTTATCAGGGCCTTTTATAGCTGACTATGGGGTATGGGCTTTGCTCATTGTTGAAGGCCGTAGGGTGACCTATAGTTGTTAATCGGTCTCTTGTGGACAGTTGTCTCATTGGCAATCATACCACATCTTCTTTTTTTTATATTTGTTAAACATTAGATGACTTTTTGATTCTCTGTGTTGTTAGGTCGCTGTCTCATTGACATTTCACACATCATCTTTTTATGCCACTAAGTGAAAAAGACAATATTTTTTACATTTGTCTGTTTGTATGTCAATGCAATTTGTATGTATGTCCCGAAAATCGGTTCCCCTTCTCCAACTTTACTTTGCCTCAACCAAATGTTAAAAAACTTATACACAATGCTAAATTCCACCAAGCACAGATCAAATTCATATTCAGGGCATATCACTTCCAAAGTTCTTGAGTTATGTCCCTTTGTAATCACTGAATTTACGGTATATTTACATACAGGATATCTTCTTTAATTAGTATATAAAAATATATCAAACACTTTTATGAGAGAGAAATCAAAAAATCTGTTTCATTGTTTATTCTAAGCTTAGTTGTTAGAACAAGTTTTGTATAGATGTTTTCTATATAATTACAATTTTGAAGCTGTGTGCAATGCTCTATATTATTTTATAGATTTTAGATTGAAATATCCCACCAAAGTATTTTTAGCTGATAATTCTTAAGACCAGCTCTGTGATAGATGAATTGCATGAATCTTATTTAATTGTATACATGAACTTACAAGTTTTTAAATGTCTTTTATCATCCTAAATGTTTTCTACTGTAAAATTATGCTATCCTTCATTCATTGATCATCAATATCAATTTGTATACAAATATATGTACATGTATTTGATTCCTTTCTTTGTTTTACCAGAACAATCATTTAATGGACATTACATGAAGAAAAGGACACAAAATCTGTTTGTTTTCCTCTTTTACTTGTCTTTTCAGTCTTAATAAGGTGAAAATTCTGATTTGTAATAATGAAACTAAAATACTGCCATAATCTTTCAATCTGTTATCAGAAAGAATTGCTTATCATTTTTCATGCTTTTCAATATTATGCATTAGATGTTAACAAATTTATGTAACACCATTGTTTAATCATTATCAAATGCTTTAGCTAGCTGACATGTTGTTTAAGCAAAAAAGTAATTCATTAATAATTAGATTAATTTAAATATGGATTGTAAGAAATTCAACATTATTAACTTAAATTTCTAAATGTAAGATAACATATTATGATAATCAATGTGATTAGGTTTTATATAAGTATCTAATTATTAAAGGGAGATAACTTCTTCTTTAGAGGTTACAAAATTTGAAAACTAGGTGCATCTGATTTTAATTTAATTTTAGTGATGTCCATCATTATGATTATTTAATTTTGCCATTATAGTTTTCAATATGGTATGGCATGTGTTTGAGTATGCTTACAATCAATTTTAGTCACAGGATTTTTTGTGAAATGTAGGCCTTATAAATTATGCATATTGTAAACTAAGATTCTTGAT
Organism: Mytilus galloprovincialis; assembly: GCF_965363235.1. NCBI lineage: Eukaryota > Metazoa > Mollusca > Bivalvia > Mytilida > Mytilidae > Mytilus > Mytilus galloprovincialis. The sequence continues at coordinate 11,394,272 of NC_134841.1, read as the reverse complement.
TAAACCAGTGCAATGATGTTTTATGTAAATTATAATTTAGCTAGTGTGAATCTCACTAAATGTTGGCATTATAAGTTATGTGATGACCATGGAATAATATTGCAAGTTTAACGGCTAACATATATTGCTGTTTTTATTTTATTTTTTACCACATGCTATTTATTACAATCTTCCACCTGATTCTTCATGTCAAGTTGTCCACCTCAGAACTTATCATCCTTAATTACTTTTATTTTTAGGTAAACCTTTTGCTTCAACAGTGATTAAAAGTCATGGTCAGCCTATATCATTTGATTACAAATAAAACACTAATACATCCAGACATTAGGTGGAAATTAAAACAACAAATGTTATTTTAGATGTAAATTACAACAACAAATGTTATTTTAGATGTAAATTACAACTACAAATGTTATTTTTAGATGTAAATTACAACAAATGTTATTTTTAGATGTAAATTACAACAACAAATGTTATTTTTAGATGTAAATTACAACTACAAATGTTATTTTTAGATGTAAATTAAAACAACAAATGTTATTTTTAGATGTAAATTACAACAACAAATGTTATTTTTAGATGTAAATTACAACAACAAATGTTATTTTTAGATGTAAATTAAAACAACAAATGTTATTTTTAGATGTAAATTACAACAACAAATGTTATTTTTAGATGTAAATTACAACAACAAATGTTATTTTTAGATGTAAATTACTATCCATACAGAGCATGATAAATCAAACCTTATATAAATCATTGAATATTTACAAATGTCTTTAACTGTGCATAATGTTTACCATATTTCAGCAGTGTGAGATTCATATTTGTGATATTCTGCTGAATAAAGAATTTATTTTAGCAATTCATGTTAGTTTTATTTTCTAGTCTAACATTTTGTGTTTCAACTAACGATGAACTTAGGTGAGGTTCAGGAATTTTGTCAAATGTTCGGACTTCCTTGTTTTGTTCCTACAATACAGTGTAAAATATTTTCCTCCATAACACCTATTTTTTGTTTCGCTTAACATAGTCAAAAAGCGAGACATAGGTATGCTGTTTCCGGCGTTGGCGGTAACGACAAAGTCAACACTGTATTAGTTTGTGATTAGGTCTATTTTATAGTGAACCACTAGTGGTAGGTCAATGATATTTGGTATGCAGTTGTATTAGCATTGGCACATCTCAGTACCATAGAGATTATTTGACCCCACCCCTAAGTTATGGTTTATTGACATTGAGATAGTGCCTAGTTTTCATGTATTAGTTTGTGTTTAGGTTTTATTAAAGAGAACTATTTCTGATAAGTCAATGGTATTTGGTATGTAGTTGTATTAGCATGGGCACATCTCATTTCCTTGGAGATTGTTTAGCCATGTTCCTTCAGTTATGGTTCATTGTCTTTGAACATTTGCAAAACTTTCATGTTAAAGTGTTGCTATTAAATTTCAACATTTGCATTATCGGAATTACAAAAAAGCGAGACATATCTCTGTGATAACAGTTTATCTTTTCATATAAGACTTCAATAGCTCATAATAGGTTTTTTACTTTAAGAGGGGCGGAAGATACCAGAGAAACAGTCCAACTCATAAATCGAAAATAAACTGACAACACCATGGCTAAAAATGAAAAACATTAATAGATAAGTAATAGTACACAAGAAACAACATAGAAAACTGAAGACTGAGCAACAGGAACCCAACCAAAAACTGGGGGCGATCTCAGGTGCTCCCGAAGGGTAAGCAGATCTTGCTCGACATGTGGCACCAGTCGTGTTGCTCATACTATGACAAACCCAGTAAATAGTCTAATTCGGAAGGTCACATTCAAGAAAAGGGAAGGGGTTGTGGTAACGAGGCAAGAAACATATCCAATATCATCTGTGAAACTTTTATTCCATAATAATTAAGAAGATTGTAGATTTTTTTCCCTTTCAATTTGAGACCCAAGTAATACCAATGCAAATATAAGGTTAAAGTCTTGAATCCGCCTATTCCAGCCATTTTTGAAAAATTTAATATCTCGAAAAGGAGCACTATAATCTTTTAATATTTTTAGCTTATTATTTCCTTTATAACTAATGCTCTTTTGTGGCTTTGTACTTGTTTGGCTTTATTACTATTTTGGTCTGAGCGTCACTGATGAGTCTTATGTAAATTATAATCCTGGTACCTTTTATAACAATTTACACCACTTGGTTGTGGTCACTGCTGGTGTACGTTTCGCCCCCCAGGGTATCACCAGACCTGTAGTCGCCACTTCGGTGTTGACATGAATATCAATTATATTCTCAGATCTGCAGTGACATCACAACATGTAACTGACCAATCAATGATTAGCATGTGTGTTATATAAACAATGTTGAGAGGTAATGCGGATAAGAATCCTCTAGATTTTCCATAGACTTCAATGCAAATTAATTTAATTGATATATATTGACACCAGTTGAATCTAGTAATTTTACCCACTTAATATTGTTAAAGACACTATATAATATCTACATTTTGATTTTTATCATACTATATCCTCTGGTTAAAAAATAATCAACAATATAAATAATCAGTTATCACCTTCAAATAGATGAAAAATCCTATCTGCATCACCCCTAGAAAAATTCAAATGCCAGGATGTCCGGATCTGAGAATGGTCATTTTTATAAATTTCCTGTTTACATTACTATGAATGTTTCGAAAACTAAGGATTTTCTTATCCCAGGCATAGATTACTTTTACCTTGGCACAACTTTTTGGAATTTTAGGTCCACAATGCTCTTCAGCTTTGTACTTGTTTGGCTTTATTACTATTTCATTCTGAGCGTCATGATGAGTCTAATGTACTGAGACGAAACGCGCGTCTGGCGTATTAAATTATAATCCTAGTACCTTTGATAACTATTGACGATCATTGACTGTTGGTATCAATTTAAAAAAAAAAAAATCACATAAGTACATTATTGATATATTTGATTGAATAACACCAAATTTGCAAAATAAAATCCAAAGAAAGGGGGATTCCTCTGTCTCCCCTCCTTGTAGATCTGCCTATGATAATCATAATGAAAAACATGTGATATTAACATACTTGAAGGTTTCTTGGTTTTTGATTGTTTCTGATCTGTTGTTCATCTAGGGATTTTGTGCAAGTCACTAAAACAAGGAATAATGCTATTTGGTTTTTTTTTTGGCATTGCATGCGGAATTACTGAAGCAAGACTGGTGTTGTGTTTTGGATGTCAGCAGCGTCAACAATTTATTAGTTTGCGAATTTGTCAATTAAAAAAAAGCTTCTCAATGAAATTCAACTTGTAATAGCCTTGACATATAATTTTTCCATTTATACTATTTCGAAACTTTTGGATATTTTACATGTTAGTTTGTAAGGCACGTTAGATTAACTAGTGGCCATTATCAGTCAATTTGTTCATTGAAACTGCAAGCTCATACTAAAAGTGTCGCACATGTAGTTGGTCTCCACATTGATATTGGTTATGAAGTTTTTGAACTTGATAATTCCAGTTTAGTTTCTCAATTACAAGAAAGAATTTATACAATAGAAATAATTTATTACATAATGACAACAGACTTATACTACATATCACCAGGTATTAACTTGAATATCTTTGAATCGACAACACAAAATTTACAACTAGTGGTACAAGACCTTTGACCTCTCTGTAGGCCTGTTGCTAAATCTTTATTTTTAAGTTTACTGATTATGGAAAGATTGGAATTATGGGTTCAATTCCAACCCTAAAGGCAGAACCCTTATCTTTCTAAATTTAGTCAGATCAGCAACGATATATATTTACGCTGAAATAAAGTTCCAAATACTTCACAATAGGTCAGTGAAAGGAAAACCACTCATGATTAGTATATGGTATGCAGTTGTATCAGCATTAGATCATCTCATATCTATGGAAATTATTTGGCTCAGCTTATAATATGTCAATGATATTTGGTATGCAGTTGTATAAGAATTTGAAATCTCTCTTCCATGGATGTTATATGCCCCGGCACCTTCAGTCATAATTTTAGAGTTTTGCATAGTTTACATGTTACAAAGTTTTACCATTTCACCACCAAAATTACACACAAGAGAGCTATGTATGTGTATCATCAGTTTATCTAAGCAACTGACTTATGAAAATAGGATTTTAATCTCATGCCAGGAATAAGTGATCAATTTTTTTGCTGTTAAGTTTGGTTCTCAAATTTTATGAGTAGTAGGTCAGCTATAGATCGGTTTTCATCGACACAATTTGAAGAAGTGTAACTTCCCTTTTTAGCTCACCTGGCTCGAAGGGCCAAGTTAGCTTTTCTCACCACTTTGCGTCCGTCGTCCGTCGTCGTCCGTCGTTGTCGTTGTCGTCGTCGTTACGGTTAACTTATACAAAAATCTCCTCCTCTGAAACTACTGGGCCAAATTAAACCAAACTTGGCCACAATCATTATTGGGGTATCTAGTTTTAAAAATGTGTCCGGTGACCCGGCCAACCAACCAAGATGGCCGCCATGGCTAAAAATAGAACATAGGGGTAAAATGTAGATTTTGGCTTATTTCTCTGAAACCAAAGCATTTAGAGTAAATCTGACATGAGGTAAAATTGTTTATCAGGTCAAGATCTATCTGATCTTAAATTTTAAGATGAATCGGACAACCCGTTGTTGGGTTGTTGCCTCTAAATTGGTAATTTTAAGGAAATTTTGCCGTTTTTTGGTTATTATCTTGAATATTATCATAGATAGAGGTAAACTGTAAACAGAAATAATGTTCAGCAAAGTAAGATCTACAAATAAGTCATTAAGGAGTGATTGCCCTTTATAGTCATTTTTTTACAATTTTTCATAAATTTTGTTATCTTTTACAAAAATCTTCTCCTCTGAAACTACTGAGGCAAATTTAACCAAATTTGTCCACAATCATCATTAGGGTATGTAGTAAAATTTAGATTTTGGCTTATAACTCTGAAACCAAAGCATTTAGAGCAAATCTGACAGAGTTAAAATTGCTTATCAAGTCAAGGTCTATCTGCCCTGAAATTTTCAGATGAATCGGACAACCCATTGTTGGGTTGCTACCCCTTAATTGGTAATTTTAAGGAAATTTTGCCGTTTTTGGTTATTATCTTGAATATTATAATAGATAGATATAAACTGTAAAACAGCAATAATGTTAAGCAAAGTAAGATCTACAAATAAGTCAAATGACCAAAATGGTCAGTTGACCCCTTCAGGAGTTATTGCCCTTTATAGTAAATTTTACCAATTTTTCGTAAATTTTTGTAATCTTTTACAAAAATCTTCTCCTCTGAAACTACTAAGACAAAATGTAACCAAACTTGTACACAATCATCATCTGCCCTGAAATTTTCAGACAAATTCGACAACCAGTTGTTGGGTTTCTCCCCCTGAGTTAGTTATTTTATGGAAACTTTGCAGTTTTTTGCTATTATCTTAGATATTATTACAATATCTAATGATATCTTATACTATAAATTATGATTTTAACCTTATTTTACATGATTTCCAAAGCATTAGAAAATACAGGTGAGCGACACAGGCTCTTTAGAGCTTCTAGTTTGTCTCGCTTGACGGAGTCAAAGAGCTAGATAAAGGTATGTTGTTTCCGGCGTCGGCGACGGCGACAGCGGCGGCGGCGTCAACGATGTATTATTTGTGATTAGGTCTACTTTATGGTGAACCACTAGTGGTAAGTCAAAAATATTCGGTATGCAGTTGTATTAGTATCGGCACATCTCACTACCTTGGATATTATTTGGCCACGCCCCATCAGTGTTGGTCTATTGACTTTGAAATTATTGCTATGTTTTCATGGATTAGTTTGTGATTAGGTCAGTTTATATGGAACCATTAGTGATAAAAGAGGGACGAAAGATACCAGAGGGACAGTCAAACTCATAAATCGAAAATTGATGATAGTTGTTATGCAGTTGTATAAGCATTAGGACACCTCATTTCCATTGAGATTATTTGACACCGCCCCCTCAGTCATGGTTTATTGACTTTGAGATTTTGCTTAGTGTACATACATTGTATATTAGTTTGTGTTTAGGTTTCTTTAAAGGGAACAACTTATGACAAGTCTATAGTATTTGGTATGCAGTTTTATCAGCATTTACACATCTCATTTCCATTGAGATAGTTTAGCCATGTACCTTCAGTCAGGGTTCATTGACTTTGAATATATGCAAAACTTACATGTTAAAGTGTTTCTATTTTAATTTCAACATTTGCATTATCGCAATTACAAGAAAGGGAGACATATATCTGTGATAACAGTTTATGTTGCTATGTTGAAGGCCTATGTGCATGATCTGTTCATAAAACAGTCAAATTCAACATGAAATATTGATTATTAGACTTCAGATAACAGTTGTTTTGATCCAAATGCCGTAGCAGAGGGACCATTAGGTTTTACCCCTTCTCGCCTGTGCGTCCGTCCATACGTTTTGTCCGTCCCAAATTGGTTTTAGCTCTCTCCTTTTAGTTTGACCGAACCAAATGTTATGACACTTATACACAATGATACCTACCACAAAACATAGATAATGTTTGATTTGGGTGGTGTCATTTTTACCTTTCTAGAGTTATGCCCTTCTTCAAATAAAAAAAAAAAATGCTGTATTTACCTTCTGTTCTCTAACTTAAGTCTGACTCAACGAAATGCTATAAATCTCATACAAAATGCTTATTACTACAACACACAGATCAACTTTGAGTTTGTGTGGCACCAGTTTTACCTTGCTAGAGTTATACTCCTTTACAAATGAGGAAATTGCAGAATTTTTACGTTTCAGTTCTTCAACTTTAGTTTGCCTCAACCGAATGTAATGAATCTTTTACACAATGCTAATTACCACAAAAACAGGATCAGTCGGATTTCTTGTGGCGCACATTTACCGTTCTAAAGTAATGCTCCTTTACAAATGGGAAATTGGAGAATTTTTCGTTTCTGTTTTCTGACGTAAGTTAGTCAGTTATAAAAATCAAACCATTTTCCCTTCTAAAACGACAGCCAAGAGAAACTTATACTCTAATTATGTTCCTATCGAAACCGTACATCTAGCATATGTAATGGTTGTAAGAGTTACATGTCTTCTGTCTTGTTTCATTTGACTGTAATCTTTTATTCATGTTAAATAGGTCAATGTTAAGTTTTCACGGTTTTGTTTGTTTCTCAGATAATATCAGCAAAAGGTCAGCTATTATTGGTGCAAGGAATGATTGTGAGCTAGCAAAGTACATCTAGAGAAAAAAATTCAAAAATGTAGAGCCATTAGTATTAGACAACCCCCCCCCCCCCGAAACTGGCTAAAATATCTGATTGTTAATTTTATTTGTGACAACTGTTTAAATCCTATTGACAGCTTTTATTACATTCAAAAATGTAATAAGATTAGATCAGTAAAAGATGGGACATTGACCAGATAATAAACTGTAAACACAAAAATGAATAACTTCACTCTCAAAAGACGTTTAATAAGTAAAATTTTTAATAAGTTAGAAAATTAAGATTTTAATAAGTTAGAAGATTAAGATTTTAAGTTAGAAAATATCTTTTACACGATACTAATTACCTCAAAAACAGATCCAGTTGGATTTTTTGGGCGCACATTTACCATTCTACAGTAATGCTCCTTTACAAATGGGAAAATTGGAGAATTTTTCGTTTCTGGTTTTAATGTAAGTTTACCTCAAACAAATTGTATGAAACATAAACACAATGCTTATAACCACTAAAATCAGATCAAGTTAATTTGGATAGCGTCATTTTTCGCGTCTTGAGTTTAGTCCTTTTATAACATTATTAGCAGGGGTATTATCTTTTTTCCATTGATTTTTTCCGTATCGTACAAGGTGAAAGTCGACTTGGTCGAGAAGAAGGAAACAAATTTCAATGTCATTTGCTAGATCTATTTGCTGATCAAGCCTCCATTTTCCACTCTTCATACAACAAAAGAAATGTGTGACAAAATTTAATTTTTGGTTAAACCTATAATTGGTGATGAGGAACATGGTAACCGATGGATTTCAAATGTGCTGACACATGACAACTCATCACTGTCAAGCTGCAGACAAAACAAAAAGTAATTCAGATGTTGCGGAGAAAAGGATGACAAAAATATTTTCAGTTCATTCAATGTATTGAAAACTTTTAAGCTTCGCAAAATATTAGGAACGGATAGGGAACTAATCGTTTTTTGTTGTTGTTTGTAACTTTAATTAAATTGTAGTGTTTTTTTTTTTTATAACAGCTGTTTTTCATCATGCCTTAAGCATTTATAAAAATAATTATGTAGTATTTCATTTTTCCATTAACAGGAACAAACCCTCTTTATGGTGTTTTACCTGCATAGAGGAATATATTAGTTTAGACTGGATTTTAAGCAGAAACTTGCGAAATGACATTTTTGTAGTTATATTTTGAATTTTGAAAATAGGTTGTAATCTTTAAAGTTACCTAAATTAGCACATAGTAGAAATCGTGGCGACATGGCTCAAACATTCCAGAAATTGAAAGAATTTCAAGATAAACAATTCCTGGGGCCATTCCTGTTTTGACTTCCATAACTCATGAACACAGTTTTCAACTTATAAAGCCTCGATGTAATTCATCAATTCGTTTTGAACATTTGTCCTAACGAATTATAAACGATTGGAATTGTTAATCTGAAAATGTCGTGTCTGATAACTTCAAACTAATATCCCTGAGTTCTAGTTCTCTTCCAATGAAGAGGTAAACATCTTTAACTGTGGATACTGTGATATGTTTATCACTACTCAGAATTATTTAGATAGGGCATCGTTTATCTAGTGTCCGGAATTTCCCTGCCGAAAAAAACCCAACATTAGACTCTATCATCAAAACACAATATATTCACAGATACAATTATCCCACCTAGTAAGGTACATATCTATGAAGATTTTTTTTTAAAAACAAAACAATTTTCATTTGTAAAGGTCATTTATTAGAAGTCATTTTTCAAATCTCCTGTTTGATTTTAAAATACTGTATGTTTTTGTAGCTGAATCTTTGTTCTCATTTCTACTATTTTCAAGTCATTTTAACTTAATTTTTTATCCTGAATATGCATTCAACACCTGCCACTGGATATTAAACAGCAATCAATCAATCAAATGAAAAGGTAAGTAAATACCCGTATAAAGGTATAGCCATGAATCCTAAATGTATAGTATTTGTTCATGCATCAAACTTTTATATGTTTGCATTACTTGCCAATGGATATTAAACCAATCACTCAATCTTTTGAACTGCTGCACCTATATCTTTGACATTTTACATATTATGTCTGTTTGTTTCGTTCATGCATCGTTGTCAATATAATGGAATTTGATGCGACTGTCATATAAGTGAGAGGTCTAGCTAGTTATAAAAGCAGGTTCAATCCATTATTTTCTAAATAAGAAAATGCCTGTATAAAGTCAGGAATATGACAGTTGTTATCCTTCGTTTGATGTGTTAAAGCTCTTGAATTTGCCATTTGATTAGGGACTTTCCGTATTGATTTTTCCTCCGAGTTCAGTATTTTTTTGATTTTACTTTTTGAAAGAGTAAACACTAATACATGGGTTAAGCAATGAATCCTCAATAAATACCAATTTGTTTATAAAACATACCTCTTCAAAGGTTAATTTTGGATCATGTTCTGGTCCTAGGATATATAAGTTCTCTCTGTTTACAACACCAATCATCACTCTGACAAAAGCTATTTACGTTTGATCTGGTTCAAGCTCTGTGTTAGAACCAACTGGAGATTCTTTCCTTGAAACCTAAAATAATATAAACATTTTAACACATTTGTTTAGTCATTCCTTCTTTGTCCAAATAAAAACTATTACAGTGACTTGACTGTTAGTGTTGCTCTCCACAAATTGCAACTCATTCAAAATTTTGACCAAATTGAAATTTGTTTTATAAAATCAAATTGTTCAACTGGTCAGAAATTTGAACCAACTGCTGTAGAAAACCGCAGCCAAGTCATGAAAGTGCAAGGTGATAAATTACAACATACTTACAATCCTATAAGACTTTAACTCCACTTTAATGATGTTGAGACAAAATTAGTTTATCAGTTTGTATAGTTATATTATATTCATTTCCATGCTGAAGGGGAACTGTTTATTTCGAATTGCTATTAAATTGTCCAAACCAAGCTTTCATATAGTTTTTTCTTTCTAAAAGTATTCTATATTTATAAGAATCAGACATTATGTGAATTAAAACATTTCATATTCAGTAAAATATGTGTAAAATTGCAATATATGTTTGTAGGAAGTTTCCATGGGGGGAGATAATAACTTTTCTTTCAAAAAGTCTTTATTCAAAAGAATAATATTTTAGGTTATCTCCCCTGAAAACTTATCAATAGCATATTGTTATTTCACACATATTTTACTGAATATATGATGTTTTATTTAAAATGATATCTGATTCTTATAAATATAGAATAATTTTAGAAAGAAAAACTATATGAAAGCTTGGTTTGGACAATTTTATAGCAATTCAAAATAAACAGTTCCTCTTCAGCATGGAAATGACTATAATATAACTATACAAACTGATAGACTAATTTTGTCACAACATCATTAAAGTGGAGTTAAAGTCTTATAGGATTGTAAGTATATCTTATTTTATCACCTTGCACTTTCACATTTTGACTAAACAATTTGTTCAATATCCTGACCAGTTGAACAATTTGGTTTAATAAAACAAATTGCAATTTGGTCAAAATTTTGAATGAGTTGCAATTGGTGGAGAGCAACACTAACAGTCAAGTCACTGTAAAACCTGTTAAAAGATTCTGCAGCTGATGTATAATCATGTCAGATTAAATTTTTTCTATTCATTAGAATGCAATTTCAAATTCCAGTAAAATTTGCATTAAAATGTCTTCATATGGGATCATACAAGAAATTATAGGCGAGTTTCCTATAATTCCAACTGCTATTTTTACATAAAAATATTTTGATACAGTTGGAAGACACTTGGAAGCTACATGACACCAGAAAATTTAAATTCATGAACATTTAAACTGGTTTTTGAAGAATATTAATTTTCATGCATAACTGAGGGGATGGGGGAGACAATCAATTTTTAAAATGACAGCAGATGGAAGGTTTTTTCGATACCTCTCATTTGAAGTATTGAAATATCAAATACCTCCCTTTTCCATTCCCAAAACTTTGGAGGCTCCCTTTTCAGGTTGCAAATGACTAGTAGCCCTTTTCAAAAAAAAATCTTAGGTGTAACATTTATCTAAAAAAAGTCTAAAACATTCCTTAACAATTCAACTAAACATTTTTATCTTAAGATTAATTTTACACTTAAGATTTTTTTGTGCAAAGGGCATCAGTCCCTTGGGATGGACAGATTTTCCACTTTAATTTAGCAAATCTGAATTCCGAATAATATTCCATCAATAAAGGCATTAGTAGTATACCGCTGTTCAATAGTCATAAACCGATTTGACAGCTGGTCACAAACCAAAACTGAGGGACAAACATCAAATATAAGAGGAAAAATAAACAATCCCCGCCCCCAAAAAAACCTAACCCACGGAACAACAGAAACAATGTACTGCTACAAAAACAAACGCCATCATACATAGAAAAGAATGTTTGATAACAACTGCCATAATTCTGATTTGGAACAGGACATTTTAATAAAAATGGTAAGTTGAACCTGTTTTTATGGCTAGCCAAACCTCCGTCTAATACGGCAATGTCTAAAAAGCCGCTAAAATGACAAATATTACTTGCCATGAATACAGTTCAAATAAATGCAGTAACCTCAAGGCAGAGAAATACATAAATTTATAATATAATAGTACATTTGAACGTGTAAATCTCATATTAACATCGAACACGTAAATTCCTGGCTTTGGGCCTGTTACGATTTATAAATCTTAATCCTTATAGGTCCTGTATGCAATTAATCATTACATCTCCTTATATATGGTTTATATACATACTAAAATGTTGTTTTAAGTATGGATAGTGAAATAAGGGGTTGTAATAGAGTTGATATACATGTAGTAGAATATGAGAAATCGCTGAACATGAATTTGCAAACTTCTCATTGGACAAACAATTTGTATGTATGTATTTGGACATCTTAACCACGAGGTTCAAGTTCCTAGTTTCATCATACTAGTTAACGATCGTTAATAACTTAATCGAATTCATTGAAAGGTAGGTGTACTACTGAAGTGATATCCTGAAATATGAGTTTTCAGTTGGTAAATTATAATAACTTTAATTATATTACGTTTATCTAGAATCTAAAAGTTTAAAACATTGATTGTTTTCTACTGCCAATTTTATAAGATAATATTTTGTCATTTTGAGTTTTATAAACATTTCTAATTCTATGGCCCTTTTCTATCAATTTTCTTAATCTGGGCGTTTTACATTGTTTTGCATTTATAACCCTTTGTCAGTCAATAAACGCCACAAATACTCTCCTATTGAAGTACCAATATACTTGCGTTAATGGTCAGAAGTAGTATACCTAAAACGACAAAGTTATTTTTCTTTTGCCTATATATATAATGAAAGCCGGTTTTTTTTTCAAAAGTAAGATGATAAATATTTCGCGGTAGTGTCTTGCCATGGCTTTGTTTGGACTTGTCTGTTTGCTTTTTGGCTTTGAATGTTTGTCCCTAATATTTCATTAACTATGAATTTGCATTCAGGTATCGCAGATCAAATTTATTCGTTCATAGTGTGTTTATTTACATTTTTTGATTGAGTTAAGCCTTCCAATTGATATTTTATCGTGTGTTTTTCTATGTTGTGATGTTATACTATTGTTTCAGAAAAAGGGAGAAGGTTTGGTACCATTAAACGTTTAATCCCGCTGCAAATGTTTGCACCTATCCTAAGTCAGAAATCTGATGTACAGTAGTTGTCGTTTTTTTATGTAATTTATACGTGTTTTTCGTTTCTTGTTTTTTATATAGATTATACCATTGGTTTTCCCGTTTGAATGGTTTTACACTAGTAATTTTTGGGGCCCTTTATAGCTAGTTGTTCGGTGTGAGCCAAGGTCCCGTTTTGAAGGCCGTACATTGACCTATACTGGTTTACTTTTATAAATTGTTATTTGGATGGAGAGTTGTCTCATTGGCACTCACACCACATCTTCCTATATCTATATATTATGATCTTGAAACAACCCTCGACATCCATAAAATTGAGAAAGGAAATGGTGAATATGTCAAAGCGACAACCACCCGACCATAGAGCAAACAACAGCCGAAGGCAACCAATGGGTCTTCAATGTAGCGAGAATTCCCGCACCCGTAGGTGTCCTTCAGCTGGCCCCTAAAATATGCATAATAGTACAGTGATAATGGACGTCATACTAAACTCCGAATTAAACACAAGAAACTAAAATTTTAAATCACACAAGACTAACAAAGGCCAGAGGCTCCTGACTTGGGACAGGCGCAAAATTGCGGCGGGGTTAAACATGTTTATGAGATCTCAACCCTCCCCCTATACCTCTAGCCAATGTAGAAAAGTAAAAGAATAACAATACGCACATTAAAATTAAGTTCAAGAGAAGTCCGAGTCTGATGTCAAAAGATGTAACAAAAGAAAATAAATAAAATGACAATAATACATAAATAACAACAGACTACTAGCAGTTAACTGACATGCCAGCTCCAGACCTCATTTAAACTGATTGAAAGATTATGTCTTCATCATATGAATATCAGGTACAATCCATCCCGTTAGGGGTTTAGTATCATACTATCATAAAATATATGAGAAGAACATAACCCGTGTCATGCCAACAACTGTTATTATTTCCTTATACCGGTGATAAAATTTAGTAAATGTTTTGACCAGTTTGTGATATCGAAAACCCTGGTGTAATAATTTTTCAGTAATACATAAATTTCTCTCGCTAAAATCTAATACATTGTTACATACACGAGCGAATCGTACAAGTTGAGATATATAAACACCATAAGATGGTGACAAGGGAACGTCACCATCTAAAAATGGATAATTAACAATAGGAAATGAAAAATCATCTCTTTTATCATAAATTTTTGTATTAAGCTTCCCGTTTATGATATAGATATCAAGATCGAGGAAAGGGCAGTGGTCATTGTTATCATTAGCTTTATTTAAAGTAAGTTCTACAGGATAAATTTCTTTAGTATACATACTGAAGTCGTCATTATTTAGAGCCAATATATCATCCAAATATCTAAAAGTATTGTTAAATTTTTGTATCAAATGTTGTTTTGATGGGTCTTTGCTAATTTTAGTCATAAATTGTAACTCATAACAATACAAAAACAGGTCTGCAATAAGTGGTGCACAGTTAGTCCCCATTGGAATTCCAATAACTTGACGATATACGGAATCTCCAAAGTGAACAAAAATGTTATCAAGTAAAAATTCAAGTGCATAAATAGTATCAAAGCATGTCCAATTGACATAGTTCTTTTGTTTATTGCTACTAAAAAATGATCTAAAAGAGTTTGAACATATGTACTCGCATTCCGACTTTTTAAATGCCCAGTTAATTAGGGATGTGAATTTTTTCTTAATAAGAATATGAGGCAAAGTGGTATATAGGGTAGAAAAATCAAAACTATGAACAGATTCAAAATCACCAATATATGCATGCAATTTATCAAGTACTTCCAACGAGTTTTTGACACTCCAAAAGTAATTAATTCCACTATTTTCAAAGGCCTTATTTGAACAATTTATTATCAGGTTTTTTATTGTACCAAGTGTACTAGTAAGTAAAACAGACAATTTAGTAGTTGAACAATGGCTGGAAGATGAAATAAATCTATATTTGTAAGGTTTTTTGTGCAGCTTCGGAAGCCAGTACATAGTTGGGACTTTCATTGTGTTTGGTTCTGCTTGTAAAGAAGTAGCTAAAAGTTTATGTTTGTTACAGATGTCGTTTTCTGAAAATGAAGTCAGTTGGAATGTTGGTGAATTCGTGATTTCCTTTTGCAGAACCTCTATATAAAATTTACGTCAAACAATAATG
The DNA here is from genome assembly GCF_965363235.1 of Mytilus galloprovincialis. NCBI lineage: Eukaryota > Metazoa > Mollusca > Bivalvia > Mytilida > Mytilidae > Mytilus > Mytilus galloprovincialis. The sequence continues at coordinate 11,379,200 of NC_134841.1, read as the reverse complement.
ATATTATTAGCAGCTTTATCAGCCGGGACAAAAACAAATTCCTTGGCTAGTTCAGTTAGTTTATTTTTGATACGCGAAATAGGGTTTTTATAGTTTTTGTTGAGGGTAAAATGTTCTTTAAAATGTTGTATTCGAATATCAACTATCTTCATTACTGAATTAATAAAAGAGTCCAAAGATTTTTTGTCAGCTTTTTCCCGTTTTACCCATTTCAAACAGTAGGCGCGGAGTGAGTCGTTGATGATATTACGACACTCATTCCAGTTAATAGTTGACGGGGGACGATATTTAGGTCCTTTACTGAGGAATGATTTTAACTCCCGGCATATATGTATAAACGACATTGTCCTTGTTAAGCAAATAACACGTCAAATAACAATATACAATTACTAACTGTTGATGAGGTTGATACAATGATTTATCAACCCTAGAGATATGATAGTCACATAGGCCAACGGCCGAAAGTGAATGTTATATTATATGACTTTTTATCCTTCTATAATTTTCTAGTATTTGCTTAATTGATTGTTAAAACTGCTTCCTGTTTTTATACTATATATGTTATGTGCTTTTGCAGTTTCTAATTTTCATAAGTCGATAAAGATTACAAAAACATATGCACCAAAAACAAAGAAGGAGAGAAAAATTCACCGAAAACAAGACTACGTGCTACGTGTTCTAAAGAGAGGACGCGTTTAACAATTTTTTTTTTAAATATTTCTATTTTTTCTTTGGTGGAATGCCTTTGTTCACGTAGTTTCCCATGATGCCAATTTGTCAAGATCTTTCTGTAATGTAGATGCATCAGAATGTTATTTGATTGCCAAATAAATTGTGTCGTCATCTGTAATTAATGCAATAAAGATGTTTTTTGACAGAGATCGTCTTGGGAAGAGTGGACCATGCCTAAAAAGATAAGACTAAAAAGAAAAACATTTGCCAAAATTGTATTAGGATTATGCATTGGAATACTTTTATCATCTTTGTATAGACATAAGATATTACTTTGTGTGCCATTGGCTGGTAAATGTTGCCATACAGTCCATGTAAACTATCATGTCAATATTGGCATTGATCATCTCACATTTAACAAAAACCATGCTGTACCACAAGTTGTAGTTGAAGGCTTAGATTTAAACAATAACATCAACAAAAATGACAAAAAATTCCTTCTTATTGGTGTGATTACAGAAAAGAAATATCTTGATACCCGAGCTGTTGCTGCCTTTAATACTTGGACCAATTCTTGCAGTGGAACCTGCAAAGTAATCTTTTTCTCCAGTGAAGGTTCAACAACTGAAAAACAAATTCCACTGGTTAGTTTAGACGGTACTGATGATTCATATCCACCTCAGAGAAAGTCTCTTTTGATGTTGAAATACATGCATGATAACTATATCAACAGCTTTGAGTGGTTCATGCGTGCTGGTGACGATATTTTTGTAAGAGGAGACAAACTTGAAAAATTTCTACGCTCTGTAAACAGCTCTGTTCCCCATTTCATTGGTCAAGCTGGTATAGGAAAAAAAGAAGAAATAGGGAAACTTTTTTTGAACAGACATGAAAACTATTGCATGGGAGGACCTGGAACTCTGTTCAGCCACACTACCTTGAGGAATGTTGGTCCACATATACACAGTTGTATTGACAACTTGCTGACAACTCATGAAGATGTTGAAGTTGGAAGATGTGTACGCAGAATTACTGGTTTATCTTGCACCTGGGCATTTGAGGTTGGTATATATATACATTGTAAGCAAGGCCTATGATTTTCTTGATTGGTGTAAAGTATTCCTTACTTTAATATCAATCCCTCAGTGGTTCTTCTCGGAATGTTTAAGTGAAACTGTATTCTCCAGCGAGTTAATTATTTTAAATAATTTTACAATTACGCTTCATGTTGGTCTTCTCTAACAATAATTAGAAGTATGGATTTTGTTTAAATAAAGCATTGATACACACTAAGTACGATACGAAATGAGTAAACTTTTAAGTCTGTATATGTATGTGTACAATTATAATGTGTGGTTTCTCGATAATTTTTATCAAAGCTTAAGGTACCAGATAAATGTCATGTCAACATCCGTACAGCTGTTCCAATGAGGTACCTATTTTTTTAATTCTCCAGAATTAATAAGTACCCCTTACATGTTTCAACGATCAGTTTGGGGGCTTTCATACTGAGGAATTGGTATATTGACACTATCCCCCACTGCCAGCTCTGATAACTTCTTCTTCTTTCAGTTACTAGCGATTCTTTAATTATTAAAGATTTTTCCTTTTTGTTGTTTTGGTTAGATATTTGGCTTGAATCTATTGGCCAGACAGCGCATGCTTCCTTGAAGGTATACTTGGTGTTTCAACGTCACTCTGACCAATTTATTATACTATAAGAATAGTCACTAGTGCATATTTATATTATTCTATCAGAATGGTAACTAGGGCAAATTTCTATTATACTATCAGAATTGTCACTAGGAAAAATTTCTGTTATAATACCAGAATTGTCTCTTTTTTTTTGGTCAATACTTATCACAGAGGCCATTTCTTATTATTCCATCAAAATTGTAATTTGGACAAACTTCTAGTGTACTATAAGAATTAACTGGTATGCATGTATCCATTATATTTCCTGTCCCCATCTTGTATTTTTGTATTTGGTAAATAGAGTTTATTGTGTTGTCATTGAATAGGAATTGTATAGTGTATTAATGCGTTATTAAAACAAAATTCTTACTTCAAATTATTGTACAAGTTATTAGTGAATTTTAGTCAAATTTTGTAGAAACTGTAATGTGTACAAGCACGTTTTGTACAAATTACAATTTTACGATTTGTTTGTACAATTATAATTAGTACAAAATGACAACTTGTACACAACACATAAAAGAAGTGTAGATCTTTTTAACGAGGGCACTTGATGGTTACAATTAACGATACATGTTCACAAAAAGTGAATTATATGAACGCATAAAAAGTTGACAAACCAACACCAATATTAAAAAAAAAAACATTAAATGTAGTTATCTATAAATATTTCGGAAATCAGAAATCTTTCTATAGTTTAATTATGATGTAAAATGGATCATATCAATCTATTCTGATTGATTTATTAAAGACTTGAAATTTATACAATTAAAACAATTGAAACCAAATACAAAAACGCTTTTACAATTCTAAAATTTCAAAAATGACGTAGGTTATATAGCTATCTTCACAAATACTGCATATGTATGTTCAAATAAAATGATTTATGTGCTGTATGAACTGGTACAATTTCAAAGGTGTTTGCAAGTCAGACATAGTTTGTTTCCGCATCCCTTGCAAGCAAGCATCCACGGACGGAGAGCCTGTTTTAGAGGATAACTCAGCTCTCGTCAGCAAGTCTTGCGAAGTTATTTAATTTTACTTTCAGCTATATTGATGATGTCCTATCATTGAATAACCCATATTTCAACTAATACTTACATCTCATATATCCCAGTGAACTTGAAATTAAGGATACTACTGATACTAAAAGGACAGCTAGGTTCATACCTTACATCTCATATATCCCAGTGAACTTGAAATTAAGGATAGTACTGATACTAGAAGGACAGCTTCATACCTTGATCTTTTCCTCAAAATTGACACAGTCTAAACTAACTAAAGACATTTTTACCACGTCTTGGATTGTTGTTTGCCATTTACCTCGTCTGGTCTTTTAAGTACCGAACGTGACCTATTCCCAAATTTGACTGTTTTGCTAAGTGTGATTTCGCAATACTATAATACTACAATATTTATATTTCTGATTGGATATTGTTAAAAGTGTTATCGTTTGTAGTTGTAATTCTAATTTTTTATATTCTATTCATATGTAAAAGTAAAGATAATTAGTCACCCAGTTCATTTATGACATTTTAGTTTGAGGCATCTTAACGTATACAATTTATTTGTTTTATAGTTTGATTCAGAAGAAATACCGACATAGCTAGATAAAACAATCAATTATCTAATTGCTAACACAATTTTAAATTAATTAATTGTTGTTGTTATATTATACATAAAACACCATAATTACAAACTGATTTTGAACTATATATAATTATCAAGCTTTAATACAATTTACTTGTGACGTATTTTTTACCTGTGACGTCATTTTGAAGCGTTATCTGGTCTGTGACAATTCATGGTTATTTTGTGCTGTGTATGTGCTGTCTTATCCTGTTTTTTGTTTTAGTTTTACGCGTTCGTTTTTATTTTGTGGTTAGTCGCCATGAACATCAATTATATGATCATTTTTATAAATTTACTGTTTGCAAAAGTAAGAAGTATTCTAGATACTAAGGATTTTCTTATCCGAGGAATAGATATATATTAGCCGTATTTGGCACAACTTTTTACAATTTTTGGTCATCAACGCTCTTCAACTTAATACTTGTTTGGCTTTCTTCACTATTTTGATCTGAACGTCACTGGTGAGTCTTATGTACATTAAACGCAAGTTTGGTGGACTAAATTATAAGCATGGTACCTTTGATAACTATTAGCATGTCGAAATGTTTTATTGTAATGTTTATTTGTGTATTTTTCTGTCCTGAATGGAATTGCATTTATTTGTACTGTTGTCATGTCATGTAATATTGTTATGTTAGTGTTATGTTTAACTTGCCATTAAAGCGCGAGGTTTAGCTAGTCGCAAAACCAGGTTTAACAAACCATTTTATCTTAAAATGTCCTGTACCAAGTCAGGAAAATGGCAGTTGTAATCTTATATTTCGTTTCTGTGTGTGTAGGATTTTAGTGTTTCTGTTGTGCCGTTGTTTTCCTCTTATATTTGATGTGTTTCCCTCAGTTTTAGTTTGTAACCCGGATTAACTTTTTTTCAATCGATTTATGAATTTCGAACAGCGGTATACTACTGTCGCCTTTATTTAAGGCTTTAAATCTAGTGTATGCAGCAACGTTCAATACTTTTTGTGCTGACATGAATTGTCATTGATATGGTTATATTTATAAATTTAATGTTTACAAATTTTTGAATTTTTTGAAAAACTAAGGCTTTTCTACCTCAGGCATAGATTACCTTAGCTAAATTTGGCAAAACTTTTAGGAATTTTGGTTTTCTATGCTCTTCAACTTCGTATTTTATTTGGCCTTTTTAATTTTTTTGGATTCGAGCGTCACTGATGAGTCTTTTGTAGACGAAACGCGCGTCTGGCGTATATACTAAATTTAGTCCTGGTATCTATGATGAGTTTATTTACTTCAAATTTATCAAAATTTGTTATAATTTTTTTAGTTCACCTTGGCCAAAGGGCCAAGTGAGCTTTTCCCATCACTTTGCGTCCGTCGTCCGTCGTCCGTCGTCCGTCGTCCGTCGTCCGTCGTTAGCTTTTACAAAAATCTTCTCCTCTGAAACTACTGGTCCAAATTAAACCAAACTTGGCCACAATCATCATTGGGGTATCTAGTTTAAAAAAATGTGTCCGTTGACCCCGCCAACCAACCAAGATGGCCGCCATTGCTAAAAATAGAACATAGGGGTAAAATGCAGTTTTTGGCTTATAACTCAAAAACAAAAGCATTTAGAGCAAATCTGACAGGAATAAAATTGTTTATCAGGTCAAGATCTATTTGCACTGAAATTTTCATATGAATTGGACAACCCGTTGTTGGGTTGCTGCCCCTAAATTGGTAATTTTAAGGAAATTTGACTGTTTTTGGTTATTATATTGAATATTATTATAGATAGAGATAAACTGTAAACAGCAATAATGTTCAGCAAAGTAAGATTTACAAATAAGTCAACAAGACCAAAATGGTCAGTTGACCCCTTTAGGAGTTATTGCCCTTTATAGTCAATTTTTAACCATTTTTCGTAAATCTTAGTAATCTTTTACAAAAATCTTCTCCTCTGAAACTACTGGGCCAAATTAATCCAAACCTAGCCACACTCATCATTGGGGTATCTAGTTTAAAAAATGTGTGGCGTGACCATGCCAACCAACCAAGATGGCCGCCATGGCTAAAAATAGAACATGGGGGTAAAATGTAGATTTTGGCTTATAACTCTAAAACCAATGCATTTAGAGCAAAGCTGACATGGGATTATATAATCTATTAGGTCAAGTTCTATCTGCCCTGAAATTTTCAGACAAATCGGACAACCTGTTGTTGGGTTGCTGCCCCTGAATTAGTAATTTTAAGGAAATTTTGCAGTTTTTGCTTATTATCTTGCTTATTATTATAGATAGAGATAAACTGTAAACAGCAATAATGTTCAGCAAAGTAAGATCTGCAAATAAGTCAACATGACCAAAATTGTCAGTTGACCCATTAAGGAGTTATTGCCCTTTATAGTCAATTTTTAACCATTTTTCTTAAATTTTAGTTTTCTTTTAAAAAATCTTCTCCTCTGAAACTACTAGGCAAAATTTAACCAAACTTGGCCACCATCATCATTTGGGTATGTAGTTTTAAAAATGTGTGGCGTGACCCTGCCAACCAACTAAGATGGCCGCCATGGCTAAAAATAGTACATAGGGGCGAAATGTAGATTTTGGCTTATATCTCTGAAACCAAAGCATTTAGAGAAAATCTTGAATATTATAATAGATAGAGATAAACACTAAACAGCAATAATGTTCAACAAAGTAAGATCTACAAATAAGTCAAATGACCAAAATCGTCAGTTTACCCCTTAAGGAGTTATTGCCCTTTATAGTCATTTTTTAACAATTTTCATAAATTTTTGTAAATTTTTGTAAATTTTAAGTATATATTTTCCACTGTAATTACTGGGCCAAGTTCATTATAGATAGAGATAATTGTAGCAAGAAGAATGTCCAGTAATGTAAGATCTACAAACACATCATGATCACCAAAACACAATTTTGTCATGAATTTATCTGTGTCCATTGTTTAATATGCACATAGACCAAGGTGAGCGACACAGGCTCTTGAGAGCCTCTAGTTTTCAATCATTATCAAAATGCTATTTATTTTGGATTTTTTAATACACAGTCTCTGCTGTTATTACTTTATGGACTGTGCAATATTTATCTGAGGGTGGGACCGGTGTACAGCAAATATTAAAAAAAAACTTTACGCCCCGCCAATAATTATTATAAAAAAAGTTCTTGCCCCGTTTCAATTAACGAAAAAAAAGTCCTTGCCCCGCTTGAAAAAATGATACACATATATGGAAACATGATATTTTTTAACTAAAATGCACAACATTCAATAATAAATATATATCAGAGTTGATATTTCAACTCAAATGCATATAATTCAATATTATAAAGATTTTATTTTTGTGAAGGAAGTCAATTTAGGAGCGCTGTGATTGAATGTAAGGGTACAAAATATTTTTGTGTATTCATCTATGAATAACTGCAGTGTATATATTTACAATATAAATTTTGAAACCTATTGAAATAATTTCTAGAGAATTATTTGAAAAGACTTCCAAAATTTCATAAATTTGGTGTAAAATGACAGTGGGCATCATACTTCAGTTATACTATTTTGAAGCTTTTGATTAGTACATTTGATTTTTATCACAAAGAATAAAAAATATTCACTGAGAACAATACTGTGTTGAGAAAAGTGCTGAATCATCATTACAAGTCAAATTGATGGGTACTGATATAAAACTTTATGCTAGGAGTTTAATATTAATTTTATTGTATAAAATAAACCAAACTATAGTTCTTTTGTATTTCTTTTCACCTTTCGCAATATAGAGTTCAATTTGAAAAACCAGAATCCAAGTCGCGACAAATGTTTTTAACCGAGATATTTGCCTTCTTTGCTGTGTAATTCCCTAAAAGTATCACTTGGGTATTTCTCTAGCTATAATCTATTAAAATGGGAAATATTCTGGTTAAGTTTGTACTGTTTATGGAATAAGGCAATATTTAGTCATACTAGAAGCATTTTCAGTGTTAAAACTGTCCATCTAAGAAAAATAGGCCCACTTGAGGACAAATTTAGATAGAATTTATATTCTCCTGTGTAAAGAATTGTTCACATTCTTGGCAATTCATGCAGAAAATATTTCAATATTGCTTGATTTTGTAGTTTCTATCTTTTATTATATCAGGCATATATAATTTTTCATTTTCTACTGTTTGCAAGGATTTTTGTCTGAAATTAATACTCCCAAGGGACATAATTCAGCTTTTTTATAAATTAAGTTGTAATTCTTTTAATGTTTAAGAATTTCATTTTATTATGTTAAAGATTTATTTAAAATACAATTGAAGTTGTTTTATGTTTAAGCATTTATTTACCATATGTTATGTCATATGTTTAATTTACAAAACATTGTTTATAGTTTTACAGATATTTTAGTGATATAGACAATGCTTAATAATAATGTACTATAAGCAATATAAATATTTATTTTTATAGTGCTAAACATTTATTTTTCTTATTTTAGTTTCAAAATTCTTTGTACGTACAATGTACATGTATATTTTATACATTCTGAAATTTCATTTTTTTAAAATTTATGATAATTAAAAGCATAAACATATAAAAATATATTGAAGCACTGTATTAGGTTATTTTGTTTTAGATTCAATTGTGCTTTTTTTCTATCAAGTTTTCCTAAAGAAATCACAAATATATGTTTTGATAAGAAAATTTAGACCTTTAAACATGTTGCATTCAGATAGGTTTAATCTGTTATACTCTGATTTTTTTTTATGCACACACGAAGGGTTTTAAAAAAGTGTGCGCCCCGCCAAATATTTGTTACAAAAAACCTTGCGCCCCGCCAAATGTTTGTTACAAAAAACCTTGCGCCCCGCTCATTAATTGCATGAAAAAAGTATTTGCCCCGTCCATGTTTGCACCTGCCCCACCCTCAGATAAATATTGCACAGTCCCTTACCGTTGTCAAATTTGAATTATTATAACAGCTTAGATCGGTGAGCCTGTTTATTGGGAATGTTTTTCCACTCATTCTTTGTGTTAACCTCTTAACCGCCGTTACCTTTTGAAATTGTACCAGTTTAATTTGCACATTACTGTATTTGTTCCTGTATTTGATTTGTTCCTGTCACTCTTTGCTGTGGTTATCACATTACTTGATAAGGTTAAGCAACGCGGCCATTTTGGAAAAAAATTCTTTTTTATGACCGATTTCCATATGTTGGTTGTTATATGCTTCGGATGATTGTTGCTATCCATTTAGTAAAAGTTCAAATTAAAGTTTCAGTTGTTATTTAAAGTAATTGGATGTAAAAAAAGGGAACGGCGAACAAAATCAAGCAAATCACAAAAGATAACAAAATACATATTATTACATAAGATAACGAACACATCATGTAGTGTAAAATATTTCAGATATAAGGGGGATATTTCAATACCATTTGGTCCAGTCGATGTTTCTATTAGTTCTCAATGGGAAGTAGTATAATAGTTAATTCTACGGAACCCTGTGTCTCGCCTGAGATTGCTTCTTCCATTGTAAAAGTGTAAATGTTGACTGTAAAACGTCCATGTATCGGTAAAAAAAACTTAAAAAATGTGTTTTTTTTTTGTGCAAGCTTTATCTCGATATAAAAGATTAACTTCATTACAAGTTTTATAACATCTAACGGAGGTTAACAAATCTAACTTGACACAATAATTTGATATGGTAATATTAAAGGCAAATAAAACTTACATAAAAACATATTCAGACCTTTTCAAGAATTATTGATTAATAAATTAAACAACTGATATACAAAAATAAAACCAATAATGTCAGATTTACCCCCCTCAGTATGACGAACTGGAGCAGCCATTAACTAACAAACTTAAAGGTTCATCCAACATAAACATGTTAAAAAACATGTCATTTATTATTTATATGAAACGAAAATATAGATTTGATACCTATAATTTATCTGTATATAGGACTAAGATTTAGAATTAGCCCAAATGTCGACTTGAAATTGAACCAAACATATCATATTGTTAGCCCAAATGTCGACTTGAAATTGAACCAAACATATCATATTGTTAGCCCAAATGTCGATTTGAAATTGAACCAAACAAATCATATTGTTAGCCCAAATATCGATTTGAAATTGAACTAAACATATCATATTGTTAGCCCAAATGTCAACTTTAAATTGAACCAAACATATCATATTGTTAGCCCAAATTTCGATTTGAAATTGAACCAAACATATCATATTGCTAGCCCAAATGTCGACTTAAAATTGAACCAAACATATCATATTGTTAGCCCAAATGTCGATTTGAAATTGAACCAAACATATCATATTGTTAGCCCAAATGTCGACTTGAAATTGAACCAAACATATCATATTGTTAGCCCAAATGTCGATTTGAAATTGAACCAAACAAATCATATTGTTAGCCCAAATGTCGATTTGAAATTGAACCAAACATATCATATTGTTAGCCCAAATGTCGACTTGAAATTGAACCAAACATATCATATTGTTAGCCCAAATGTCGATTTGAAATTGAACCAAACATATCATATTAATAGCCCAAATGTCGATTTGAAATTGAACCAGACATCATATTGTTAGCCCAAATGTCGATTTGAAATTGAACCAAACAAATCATATTGTTAGCCCAACTGTCGATTTGAAATTGAACTAAACATATCATATTGTTAGCCCAAATGTCGACTTTAAATTGAACCAAACATATTATATTGTTAGCACAAATGTCGATTTGAAATTGAACCAAACATATCATATTGCTAGCCCAAATGTCGACTTGAAATTGAACCAAACATATCATATTGTTAGCCCAAATGTCGATTTGAAATTGAACCAGACATATCATATTGTTAGCCCAAATGTCGATTTGAAATTGAACCAAACAAATCATATTGTTAGCCCAAATGTCGATTTGAAATTGAACCAAACATATCATATTGTTAGCCCAAATGTCGATTTGAAATTGAACCAAACATATCATATTGTTAGCCCAAATGTTGATTTGAAATTGAACCAAACATATCATATTGTTAGCCCAAATGTCGATTTGAAATTGAACCAAACATATCATATTGTTAGCCTAAATGTCGATTTGAAATTGAACCAAACATATCATATTGTTAGCCCAAATGTCGATTTGAAATTGAACCAAACATATCATATTGTTAGCCCAAATGTCGACTTGAAATTGAACCAAACATATCATATTGTTAGCCAAAATGTAACACATATTAGCCCAACACGTGCATTTCCAAACCCATTTTTGCATAGTAAATAATGTTTATTAACGCTAATCGGTAGTCAGTATTAATTTATTTCACTTGAAAGGCGGGATTTACACGGTTCGAAGTCCATCTATAGACAGGTGTTTTGAAATAAAATCATCAATGATGTGTCCAGTTATTCGTCCCTTTTCAAACGCTTACTTCTTTTGTATATCTGTTTGGTGACACTGATAGGTGATTATAAATCAATAATTATTATAACGGCTATCAGCCTTAGCACACACATTTTCAAATAGATTGTCCGTATACAAAATAAAACGTAAGCTCTGCCCGATCAGTTGAAATAACATTAGTAATAGAGGTTAGAAATGTATCACGTCATATAATTGTTCTCATCTTTATTCTTTTGTCTCTTGTGATTTTTTTATTTTATAAAAATATTACATATATAATATCATGTTGTTCTATTTTAGATGCAGAGTTTGTTTTACCATATTTATAAAGAAGAGAAAGGATCATTTAAAACAACACTTACGGAAAAAATTGCCAGGAAGGCATTAACTTTACACCCAATAAAGGATCAACGACATCTGTATAGCATACAGAATTATCTTCTTTCCTCTCATATACAAGATCTACACCAGAAAAAGCTTAATTTACAAAGGGAGATAACTCAAATGGAACAAAACGTAGGCACTTTGAAACCAACAGATAGTATCACAAGACAAAATATCAATCCTCCATTGACTAATTATAAACAAAGAGTAAGAGATGAAGTCATGGCATGGAAATTCCTGTCTAAATCTTTTATTTCTGATCATGATTTATATTCTAAAAGTGATATAAATACACCATTAAAACATGCTTTAGCAGATTGTATCAATCAAGTTTTACAAATCATGAACAAAAATTCGCGTCAGAAAGGGAAAACAATAGATTTTAAAGATTTATCGTATGGATATCGTAGAGTTAGTCCCTTTCATGGTGCTGACTATAAATTTGATCTGTTATTCACGTTCTGCAAGGATAAAGGGGACGAAATGACAGCCCAAGTAAGAAGACATGTATATCTTCATCAGACATTTGGGGAAGTAGAATTCATTGAGGATCCTTTGACAGCTTCTTCAAACATTGAATACAAAACATCAAATTCACCGTTTACATTTAGCAGTTTAGGTCAAGGTCGACAATTATTGGAAAGCATTCATTTTATTTTGCCACTGGCAGGCAAAGTTCCTGTATTCAAAACATTTATGCAAAACTATGCAAAAGTATGTCTTCAAAACAAGGAAATGACACAGCTTCACATTGTTGTATTTAGTAGTGAGTCAGATTCATCATCGATTAAATCACTGATCAGTATTGTTGGTCAATACCAAAAGAGGTACGCTGGTGCCGACATTGAAATCATTTATGCAGATGGTCCATTTAACAGGGCGAAGGCGTTGGATCTAGGAATGTCTCAGTTAAGTGAAGACTCTCTACTTTTCTTTATAGATGTAGACATTTTATTTAATAAAGACACGTTGTTAAGAATACGTTATAATACAATCAAGAATATACAAGTGTATTATCCTATAGTCTTTAGTCAGTATAATCCATCATTAATTTGTTCCAATTCTGACTTATGTGACACTAAATGGACCAATTTAACATCTGATCATGGATATTGGAGAAGCATGGGTTATGGCATGGTTAGTACCTACAAACGAGATCTTATATCTGTCGGTGGGCTAGACACGTCCATTAAGGGATGGGGAAAAGAAGACGTTGCTCTCAATACAAAGTTTGTTGGAAGTAACTTAACGATATTCCGTAGCATAGATCCACGGTTAGTCCATGTTTTCCATCAAGTCATCTGTGATACTAAACTGAACAATGACCAGTACCAGATGTGTAAAATAACAGAAAAATCGACCTTTGGATCGCAACGGCAGATTTCTAATATTGTATTCAGTTTACCGGATATTTTACACAAGAATGATAAGGAGATAATGTTAAGTCAGTTTATGAAATATTTGTTTTTTAAGAAATAATACATGCAAGCTATACGTTTGTTGAAAATGTTCTCTTGACCTTGGCCGTTATAATCGAAATTAATTCCGAGCGAAAATTGATAACAAATGTATGGCGTACATGAATAATTTCGATTCTAATTAGACAAATGCAGTAATTTTAAAACCTAAACGAAGATAATAGTATCAAATATCAAATAAATATAATCCTTGCATGATTCATTTAACCACTAGCAAAGTTTTTGTCAATCCTTATCATTTTTTTACCCTAACGTTCTTTTTTGTTGTTGATTACTATGTACTGTCAAATTAAACGTTGACATTTCGTTATTAAGGAGTGAGACGCTATGTTGATTTGCTCAAAACCCTGGATGTACGGTGGAAGCAATAATATAGAAATGAAGGAACACCTACCTTTTAATATTCTTCGCTTGAGCGATTTCATTCGTTAATGCGCCAAAATAATTCATGAAATTTCGTGTAATTTCATCTTATTTTGATCTTGTTTAAGATCTTATGCATTCATTCATTTTTTATTGATCATAAGAATAGGAATATACATCTCATTGTCCTTTTTTTCACACATGCATTCATGTTTTGTTAAAAGAATATCACATGATTTGTGAAAATTTGGTGATGCATGCTGGCTGCATAAAATTGTACATCACTATCCAACCTTATCCGTATTTTATTAATTAATGTGTGAAGTCAGTATATTTGTAAATTCAGTTGTATTTGCGACATGGTTAATAGTTTTATATCATAGCCATAAGTGTTGATATATCTTTAATATGCACAAAGCTGCCAATCATTTTATTGTATTTTTTTCATTGTTGAAATGTTTTAAAGTAAGTTCATTTAAGTATGAAAGTGAGGACTTTCAAAAATATGTTTGGTGCTGACACATGTATTTCAAGAAACCTTGTACTTTTACACTCTTTGGACTTTTTATTCATGACTTAGTAAATTGTAATTAAGTGCTGTGAATACTTTTATTTTTTTTGTGGATTCTAATCATCCTTTTTTAAAGACAAACTGTATTTTCATTGCTACTTGATTGGCTTGTTTAACATGTTTAAAAATTCCTGCAAACAAGACTATAGAACATTTGCGTTATATTAAACCCTAAAAGTCGTGGATAACTTTTACCTATAATCCACATATAATGGTGAATGCACAGTGTTTTGTAACATTCTCCTTATTTTATGTTTGTCATGCGTAATGTTTGTATTTTTGTCTTATCTGTGCATTCCATCCAAAGTGTTACTTTAGAACGTAAACATTTTGATCTTTCATCCCTGATAATGCAAAGGGACATTAACATTAAGATGAAAACCTTTTTTTCTCTCTATCAAATAATCTATTGATATTTCAATATAAAGAGATTGTGAAATAAGAGAGAGAGAGAGAGAGAGAGAGAGAGAGAGAGAGAGAGAGAGAGAGAGAGAGAGAGAGAGAGAAACAAGAGATTTTTTCAAAAAAATATGTTTTAGTTTGTGTAAATCTTGATAAAACAATAGTCTTTTGTTGTTATATAATTGAAACCCAGGAACACCTTATAGTCCAGCGGCTATAAGCATATTTCAGACGAATTATGCACATCCTGCTACAAGCATGAAATTTGGCATAGACCTTCCTCAACTAATACTCTTTTATTTCAGATATGGAGGCATTTGAAAAAAATGTCTCACTTCCGGTAAAATCCAAAATGGCGGACATCATACTTAAATCGGACCAATATCGATAGTCCAGCGCTACAAGCATATTTCAGACGAATTATGCACATCCTGCTACAAGCATGAAATTTTGGAATAGACCTTCCTCAACTATTACTCTTTTATTTCAGATAGGGAGGCATTTGAAAAAAATGTCTAACTTCCGGTAAAATCCAAAATATATGTACTACTTTTGAATATATTATATAGTTATAAGTTGTCCTTCCGGTAAAATCCAACTTGGCGGGCACTGTACGAAAATAAGCTTATTCTTTAGGGAGGGTGATTGCAATGTGTTTTAACGTATTGCTACTATAATTAAATTGTGCAGGAACCTTTCTTTGATGCTTCTAACCGATACAATGTATAAGACATAGGTCTTATAAACCCTTACTTCCGGTAATATTCAAAATGGCGGACATAGAAATATAATATTTTCATTTTGATATTGAACTTCTTTTCAAACTGTGAAGAAAGTGGGTTTTTTTTGTGGTGGTCATTACATTTTTGTCTATAAGTTATCCTCTAAACCACTAATCATATTCTGTAGTTTATATTTAAATACAAAGTTAACACTTCCGGTAAAAAAAAACAATATGGCGTAGATGTCAAAGATGAGTCCTCAATCCATATATCTTCGATGTAGAGTTTTGGATAGATTGATTAAAACAAAATAGTATCGCTTAAGGACTAAAACATTTGAAAAATTACCACTATTTGGCCCAAAAACATACTCATTCCCAGTCACCAGCACATGTACACGAAGCAGGGCACGGGGGACGTGATTTTCCACATTAACAACAACCGCGGCAACTTTTCTTACATCCACAATGTGCAAGCTTCTGACAAAATGATGAGGCCTCAGAAAGAGTTTTTTTTAAAGTTATCCTCTTTGTCCCTTTGTTATCCATTAGCGCCTGGATTGGGTAGCATAAGAGCTAATTTCAAGTTCGTCCCCTTAACACATGTCTTAGTATATTGTACGTTTTGCATGCTGGAAAAGACTATAGACTAAGTTGAGGGAGTAGCTTTAATTAGCCTTCCCTTTTGCGTAAATAGTTATTTCTTGCTTTGTTAACCATGCTAACCCCATCTGATAAGTTTTTGCGATCTTACAGTAAACACTGGTGATTTAGGCGGATCAATTATCATTCTTTATGTTAAAGTGACATCTTCAAATGCCATCAATGTCTCTCACGCAGTCTCCCCCCCTTTCAAGCAAACAGAGAACCGTATTACAACCGGTAAATATATGGATCACAATATGTGTGTGTGATCACTCATCGCTAGTGCATTTGAAAGGTCATTGATAGATATTTATCCAAAGCTTTTTCCCCTCCTAAACACAATCCATAGTTCGTCCACCCCTATGTCACGGAATAGCGAAACATTAATGGCAGCATAATCAGTAACGACTGTTCGAATAATGACTCGTTTAAGTTCGTGTCTCACTGCATCAGACACATGCACCATGATTCTAGTGTCAGCCTTTTAATGTGAATATGGTATTTAACTTGAAATATGGTGGTTCAGATAGAATATCCTGAACATGCGTTGCTACAACTACCATATGCATCCAAGACTTCATCTACTCTTTTAACGGTTTCACGGTTTTGTTTTAAGGTAAGGACATAATACCCTATCAGCATACTCGTTATGAACACCTTGAAACTGTAACAACAGTGGATGTAGTCTCGGATGCGTAATTAGACGATACCGGTAGTTTGAAGGCTGCTACAAGAAACAAGAGCTACATTTAGGGAAAAGGGAATACATAGCTAGACGAATCCAGGGTCAAAACAAATTTCTCAAAATTGGCAAAGTTTTCTGAGATATGACGACATTAAGAAAGAACTTTTTAGTCTTCAATCACAGGGGCTTGCTCAATAGATTTCGAGGGAAAGGTAGTTGTAGCAACAAATGCTCAGGATGTTCTATGTTATCCACCACATGGTGGTGTTTCAAGTTTAACCACATGTTAACATAAAGAGGCTTATACTAGAATCAAGATACATGTGTCTGATGCAGTGATACACAGACTTAACTAAGTCATGACTCGAACAGTCGATACTGATGTTGCTGCCATTGCTGTTTCGTTATTCCGTGACATAGGGGCAGACGAACTTTGGCTTGCATTTGAAAGTGGGAAAAACTTTAGATATATATCTACCTTTCAAATGCACGTTTACTTGAAAGGGAACTTCGTTGTTGACATGGATGGCGTTTAACGATGTGACTTTATGATTTAGAACGATGATTGATCAGCCAACATCACCAGATATAGATTTGATAATGTCATTGATAAAGCGATACGTGGTTATGTAGTAAGATCGATTAAACTAATCAGATGGGGTCTTTGAAGCAAGAAAACATGTTTTTGGAAGAGGAAAGACTTATTGATGCTATTTGAACGACTCGGTCTAGTGTTTTTCAGCATGTAAAATGTGCAATATACCATGACGGATGTGGATGAGTAACAAGCTTTGAATTGGTTCCTATGCTTACTAGTCCAGACGCTAATGAATGGTGAAGGGGAAAATGTGATCCATTGGAACCCTTTTGGACAACTCTTTGTGAGTCCTCTTCACCTTATTAGGAGCTAGTACATTATTGATGTAAGAAACAATACCAAGGTCTCAATGAGGAAAATCAGCATTCCGATTGTGGATAAACGTGTATTTGCGGCCATAAATTAGTAATTTTTAAGATGTTTTAGTACTTAAGTGATTTTATTTTATTTTAATCAATCTATCCAAAACTCTACATCGAAGATATGGACTGAGGACTCAGCTTTGATATTTACGGCATATTGGTTTTATTTACCGGAAATGTTAAGTTTGTATTTAAACATTAACTGTATAAAAGAATGAGTTATTTAGAGGATAACTTAAAGCCAAAAGTTTAATGACCAGCACAAAATAAAACCACACATTTTCTTTACATTTTGAATATCAAAATAAAATAAGGATATTGCTATCCGCCATTTTGAATATTACCGAAATAATGGGTTTTAAAGACAAATGTCTTATACATTGTATCCATTAGCAGCATCAAAGAAAGGTTCATTCACAATTTAATGATAGTAGCAATACGTCAAAACACATTTCAATCACCCTCCCTAAAAAATAAGCTTATTTTAGTAAAATGTCTGCAATGTTTGATTTTACCGTAAGTAGGGTTTTTTTAAAGACATCTGATCTATATATCATATCCAAAATTAGTACATAACAAAGGTTTGTACCAAATATTATTATAGCAGCATGATAAAAACTCCTTTTCACTCACTAGCCTCTGATATTGGGCTGATTTAAGTATGATGTCCGCCATTTTGGACTTTTTTTCGAATGCCTCCCTATCTGAAATAAAAGAGTAATAGTTGAGGAAGATCTATGTCAAAGTGCATGCTTGTAGCAGGATGTGCACAATTTTTCACAAAGCTGTCGGACTATTAGTCAGGTGGTGCTGTAAGGGTCATATCCAAAAATCAACGCCACTTTACTTATTTGAATATGATACTAAAGAAATCGGATACGGTTCACGGAGATTATATAAAAATGATAGGGAATTTTGAATAAATATCTGTTTTACTTTTAATTTAAGTGATAGACAGGTTGCCGGGGCAGAAAATAAATATACACAACAATATACACCATTTAAACGTAACACAATGACTGTTGTTGCAAAAATCAAGGTTCCTGAGCTATTTTAAAAATCGAAGCGAAAGGCTTTTAACATTGTAATGTAAAAATGCAGGCTGAAATGACTGAAATTTGCAAAGTTCGTGTTGAAAATTGGCTTAGCTTACAAGGTCATTAGAAAAACAGGTTGCCGGGGTGAAATTTGAAACTTGAAGGTCCAAAGAGTAAGCAAGTGCAAACCTTGTATGTGAAGTCGTTGAACTCTAGGTTACCACGTAAAGTTAAAATGCCCCTATTTCAAGAAGAATAAACTCACGAAAACATGAAAAATTCACTAAATCCGCGTTCATTGTTTTGATTTTGACCGCCTGACAACTTTACGGAAATATCAATGTGATTTTAAATAAGGACTCTGTGACGGGCAATTTATAATATCCGTGTTTTAAAGATTTTAGTGATATCAAGCCAGTCCAATTCAAACTATTATCACGTGGTACAATTCTCATTTACATATTATAAATATTAATTAGCAAAAGCACTACTAATTTCTGGCTATGTGATGTAAAATCATGACTATTGAAAAAAAAGAAAGAAAAAAAAGAAAAGAAAAAAAAAGATGATTTACTTGCTCTCCTTACCCACGATGGAGTTCAGTCAAACTTTTGTGTTTGCTCATTGGTTCCATACCACATCTGTTTTTTCCCATTCTATACAACACTTATTGTCCTGAAACACCAAGGACTTGTTTTTGGTCCCTTTTTATTTACACTAATTAATAAAAATCTATGACAATAATCCCCCCCCCCCAAAAAAAAGGAATACTATCCAATGCCTTTTCCCCCTAATTACAAAACCGGTTAGACATTGACTCTCCCAAAAACAATCCCTATCATACTTTAGCAGTATGGAACCGTGTGAACGTAGATTCAGTTATCTTGTCTTGGAGAGGGATAAATCATACTTTATAAAGAATAACTCTGAATCAAACAAAATATTCTCTGAAACTGACATTATCAAGATGCTTGATTTCTTGATTAACAACATATTTGTTACGTTTGCAGGACGTGTTTTTCAACGGTGTGTTGGAATTCCAATGGGAACCAATTGTGCCCCTCTTCTTGCCGACTTGTTTTTTTTTTTTTATTATTATGAGGCTGACTTCATACAGGAACTTCTCAGGAAGAAAGATAAGAAATTAGCAATATCATTTAACTTTACTTTCCGCTATATAGATGATGTTATCTCACGAAATAATACAAATTTTGGTGACTATGTTGAACGAATCTATCCAATCGAACTAGAGATAAAGGATACTACAGATACATTTAAGTCTGCCTCATATCTTGACTTACATCTAGAAATTGACAATGAAGGTTGGTTGAAAACAAAACTTTGCGACAAAAGAGATGATTCCAGCTTCCCAATTGATACGATATTCCTAGGCTTATATTTCCTATAATGATTTCCTTGAGAGAGGATTGCTGCTCACAAGGAGGCTATTAAACCAAGAGTTCAGAATGGTATAGTTGAAATCATCCCTTCGTAAATTTAACGGACACCATCACGAGTTGGTTGACCTTTATGGAATAACTGTTTCACAGATAATATCAGATATGTTCTTTATGTCGTATATACAATACCCTTTCCTTTTCAAAAATGTGACCTATCGAATTAGAATATTTACCAGATTTGTAATAACATAAGTAATACGACGGGTACAACATGTGGAGTAGAATCTGCACACCCTTCCGGAGCGCTTGAGATCACCCCCGTTTTCTGGTGGGGTTCGTGTTGCTTAGTCTTTAGCTTTCTATGTTGTGCCTTCTGTACTATTATATGCCTGTTTGTCTTTTTATTTCTTAGCATTGGCGTTGTCAGTTTATTTTCATTCTATGAGTTTGACTTTCACTCTGGTATCTTTCGCTCCTCTTTTACTCACGTTATTATCTGCGAACTAAAATATATTCAGACGCAGACGCAGACAACACAATAACATAATACGAATGCAAAATTTCAGTCGTATATAAAGGTGTGATTGCTTTTGTCAGAAGTCTATTATTTTATTAATGCCTTTAGATTTCTACGCGTACGGCTGGAAAAGTTCTGCCACCAAACGTCTCACATGATCTTAGTTTTGTGGTAATAAGCATTGGACGTCACACAAAAAATGCAACACATATAAGTGAACTAAAATTGAAACAAAATACAAAACTATCAAATGACTGAGTCTCCTGACTTTGGACAAATGCAAACGGACACACAAAGGACTACTAGCTGCCAATGACATGCCAGCTCCAGCTGATTGAAAGATTACGTCTGCATCAAATGAAAATTAAGTACAATCCCGCCCGTTGGTGGTTTAGTATCATACATTGTTGGCTAGTTGTTTAGAAAGAAAAGGAATTATTGATTCGATCATTTTACATTAAATTTTGCCGTTGGTGAGGTCATTATCGCTGTCGCTGTCGCTACGGACAGTCCATATATCACGATAATGACCAGATCTTAAAAAACTGTTATGTTTGTTTCATTGAGTAATCATATTTTTAAAGTTCTCATACATTCAAACTGTTCCAAGCAAACTCGAGTTATTGTACTAGTTCTATAGGAAAGGGCGAAGTAACTATCATTTATTTAAGTGCAATTTGTCTCTTTATGAATACAAAATAAATATAATTTTAAAATTTACGAAAATATATGGTTAACAATTCAACAACTTCAATATAAAATTGAAAACAGGAAAATGTTTTCTTAAAGGAACTTCTCATTTAACAGGAAAACCACGCCCACCGGTCATTAACATGTAAAAGTCCTGTTAACGACCGTTTTCTGGTCTGTTTTTTTTTCTGTTAATAACCGGATGGAAATTATTACTTACATAATAGTTATTGAAAAACTAGTCACTATCGTGATATATGAACTGCCTACAGGACAATACCTCTGTCCTACGGGCTGTCCATATATCACGATAATAACTAGTTTTTCATAACTATTATGTTTATTTCATTGAGAAACCATGTTTTAAATTCAAATTGTTGAAAGTAAACTCGAGATAATGTGCGATTTCTGTAGGAAAGAGTCATAGTAGTAAATAACTTTAAGTCACTTCAGTATATGAAATACAAAAGAAAGTTAACTATAATATTAAAAGTAACAAAACGGTCATTAGGGTTGTATGCACTAGCAGACGTGTCTTTCATTTTCCTTACTGTAAACTGTAAACACGTCTGAATCGCTGCGTTTTATTACGGAACGTAACTCAAACAGAGAAACCACGCCCCACCGGTCATTATCATGTAAAAGTCTGTGATCCGGTCCGTTTTGTTCTGTTAATGACCGATGGGAATTTATAACTGAAAAATAAAGAATGTCATGTGGCCCCTTTTTATCTAATGAGATAAGCTTATTCTTATCCGATGTGAAATAATAAAGAATAAAGAATGTTATGTGACCCCTAGTTATCTAATAGTAGCAGCTAATTATAATATGAAATCAAAATTAATAGTTTATATTGCTTTTCGGATAGGGTCAATATTGGATAAAACGGGAAATACATTTGTATCATATTTTTTTTCCACTTGATACCATAAAACACTTTAAAAGGTATTTAGTGTTTTGTAATGTCTTGAAACGGAAATATTTCAGAGTCTTTTCGAGTACAAATTTCGATTATTTTCACTATTTTATTTCCGTTGAACAATCATCAACTTGCTATCAACAACGACTACAAAATATATTTATTGTCGATCATAAGTTATAGATGTGTAAACCTTCTGAAATCGGACATGGAGGAATTAGTTAAGTATATATGCATGTATTGGTTAAAAAATATCTATATCACGAAAATCCCAAGATACTCGTTTCATATGACTTTCAATATTGAAAAACAAAGTTGAGTATTGAAAAATGTTTGAATATTTACAAAAAACAATAATAATCATTGAAATCGAATGTCAGAATGGTGAAGAAAGTAGTAGGGGGGATGGTTATAACACTAAATATTGTTAAATGCTGAATGTTGAAATCGAATATTGAGTGTTGAAAACGAATATTAAATGTTGAAAACCGATGTTGAATGTTGTTTAACAAAACAAAAATAATACTTGAAATCATCTCAATGTTGAATGTTGAATAGTGAAGCAACTGTTAACCGAATGATATATGAATATGTTAGCCTTTTGCCCATTAGATATACGTTTGATATGTAATAAATCAAATATGAGAATTTGTATGTAAATCGGTGAATATGCATTACGAACAACATGCATCATGACATCTTAATCGCTGATAAAATGTTCCTTGTATTACCACACATGTTTAACTATCGTGAAAACCGCTTTGGTTACTATAATGTGAAGGTGTGAACTGAGGAGAGTCTTCAATCTACGTTTATTTTTAGTAGGTAATCATAACAATTTTTATTTCCAGTACGTTTATCTGTATTTTAAAAATTTAAATTTGTATTGCAATTTTCCTCGGCCATTGAAGGTTTTCTATTGTTAATTTCAAATATTATTGTTTGTTGATTTTAAGACTTATTTACATTCTTTATCCTATGCGAGATGCTATCTAAACCAACTTCTAAAAAGTCGGGTATTTTTACATTTTTTAACTGTTACCTGTTGTCTTTCAGGAAATGCTTAAAACAAAAACAACTCGTTTTGTAACTAGAATTGATACGAGCATTTATATACAATTATGGCCAGTAGAAATGGTGAATATTCAAAATTGTCAACCCGAAAAAGTTATTTTATCTTTTTATGATTGACAATTTTGGATATTCATCGCTTCTTAGGGGTCACACATGTTTTATTTTTGCTGTCTAACTAGCATTGAAATGGTCTTTCGACCAATTGAAAACGCACTAACCTTTCAGTATATTTACGAACACAAGTTAACATTCGAAAATTGGTGTCTTAGAATTTCTCGTTTGTACAACAAAGGTAGAATCTGTTTGTTAAATACGGATGGCTCTGAAAAAGGACTGTTTATAAAAGATATCATGGGCACTAGATGCACGTCCAAAGCATTTTTTCCTTGTCACCCGATTGGCTTCCTATGACGCAACCGGTTCTTACAAACATATGTAAGGTATAGTCATGGTGATTATAATCCTGAAATAACCCCTGATATACATATATGTATAAACGATATTGACTTTGTGAAGCAAATAACACATCAAATATTAGGTGAGCAAAGCATTCATTTTGAAAGGAGTTATCTTCAAACAGGAACAAACTATAACTCTTTCGTAATGAAATAAGCAGAGAGGAACGAACACTTTCAGAGAGATAGGCGGAATCGAAATGACGGGCGTTTGAACTCAAAATAAGCCCTTATTGTATAAATATTATGCTCTATTTACAATTTCGGAAACGGGGAAAAGGGAAGTGACTTTTTTTGTAGTTTGAAAAAAAACCACTTACACATACAAAATTATTCCCAAACTTGTTTTGGAGGACGAAACTGAGATAACAGATCCCATTATTATTAGAAATGAACAAAAACATAAAAATTATATACCAGTTCTAATCCATTGTTACTTAAAACTCACAGGGACAAATTTCTCCAACATGATAATCCTTTTATTACAAAACCTAATGAGGAAGAGATGGGTTCCTGTGAGGGACCTTTAACTGTGCAGCAATGTTTGTCTTTTTTGAAACGTATGAAGATTTCCAAATCACCTTGTATAGATGGATTCACTGTTGAATTTTACATTTTTTTATTTTGGAATGACATTTAGATACCACTGGTAAAATGTTTAATTGAGGTTTTAAAATATGGAAAATTTTTCCATCACTCAAAGACAGGAAATTATAACTTGTATACAAAAGGAGGGTAAGTCACAATGTTATCTGAAGAACTGGCGGTCTATGTGTAGACTACAAGATAGCTACAGTTAGTCTTGCAAATAGACTAAAAAAGGTACTGGTAAATATAATAAGCCAAACACAAAAAAAGTGTATTAAGGATGTACTTGAGTGAGGTTTTGGAATTTGTGTTAAATGTTTGGACTCCTTTGTGTTTTTCCATACGGTACAAGGTAAAATATTTTGCACCATAACATCCATTTATCTTTTTATATAAGACTTAATAGCTCATAAAATGTCATTTAACAATATTTTAGCCGATTCTTGATTTTCTTTCTTTTGATTTGAGACCAAAATAATACCAATGCAAATATAAGGTAAAAGTCCGAGTCATATTTTATACATCAAATATCTCGAAAAGGAGCTCCATGACCTATCAATATTTTAGCTTATTTTGATCCTTAACTAATACTCTTCTAGCTTAAAGTCATATGAAACCTCAAATTAAAAAACAAATGATGCATATGGGTTTTTTTTTATAACAAAATAGATAGTATTGATTATTTAACTTATGTAAATATACGTTTTCTGAAGAAAATTCTTTAATTTGTCCACTTTTAGAAGAAGATTACTTTTTTTAATTGCTTGCATTCAGGAAGCAATTCGCCGACAAATTTTTCGTGAGCAAGTAACCTTAGCCTGACCCTTCTCGTAAAAATCCGGTGATCGCAATACGCATGGATCTGTCACTAAAATAAACTATTATATGATTGTACATGTTATACACGTGCTCAATTACCATGCTTCTTTGATGTTTATTAACTATAAGGTGACAATCGGTAAACTCTTTCTTCAAAACACGACAATAAATGAGCTGCCATATTTTCAAATCACAACAGACCCACAGAAAAAAAATTGACGGTTATACGATATGTTTGCGTAAAAAATGATAAAATCGTGCATAGAAGACTTCAGTTTATGATATATACATGCATTGGTTCAAGAATTGGATACACAATATTTTTCAACAGTCACTCGTTTCATATGACTTTAAAGCATCAATTTTAAATTCTTGATTTATATAATTTTACCTAAGATCAGCTAAGTACATCCTGAAAGGTAGGTATATAGGCCAATGTACTGGATTTATTAATGATCTGATTGAAAGGATGGAGGAAGATGACATTCCTGGACTTTTACTTTTAATAGATTTGGAAAAGCCTTCGACAAGGTTGAATGGTCTTCTATATTTGAGGCTTTACAGTTTAATGGCTTTGACCATACATTGATAAGTTGGATTAAAGCGTGCTATTGTGATTCCTCTAGCGCAGTGTTAAATAACGGTTATATTTCAGAATTATTTTCTTTGAAAAGGGGGGTTCGTCAAGGGGATCCTCTGTTAAGTTCTTGAATTACTTAGTGCAGCTATTGGAAATGACCCTGATGTTGCTGGTGTAATAAATTAATGACTCTGATTTTTTGTTTAGCCGATATGCTGACGATTATTCCCTAGTCCTGGATGTTGACCAGATGTCCTTAAAACAATGTTTAGATGTTTACAAAACTATTGGGTATATGGTTTGTGCTTGCTAAAATGGATGAGACTCTCTATGACATTTTACACCACTTCTAACAATAGTTCAAGTTCTTACTGTCCTTCTTATCCCCCCCCCCCAAAGAAGGGGTTCTGAAGGAGATACAGAATATATTTTTCATTTTTTTATGGAAACCAGATAAAGTGAAGAGAACCATGGTTATGTCCGAACACTGTGAATGGCTGTCTTAAGTTTGCCTAATATTATTATTTTTGCTTGAGTGTGAAAATGTCTTGGCTGAATAAATTGCTAGACCCACAAAATTACTTCCCTTGGAAAGTTTTGCTGCTAAGTTATATACACAAATTTGGGGGTGAAATTTGTTTACACTTGAATCAAGATGGATTGCTTTATTTATCAAAAAAAGTCAATCCCGTTTGGCACGACGTTTTGGTACATTTTCCCCCAAGTTGCAAATTAAGGTTAAAGTTTAAAACAATACTGATATTCTGGCCCAGTCAATATGGCTGAACCCAAACATCAAAATAGGTGTCAAGATGATTATGAAATTTAAATAT
Source organism: Mytilus galloprovincialis (assembly GCF_965363235.1). Taxonomy (NCBI): domain Eukaryota; kingdom Metazoa; phylum Mollusca; class Bivalvia; order Mytilida; family Mytilidae; genus Mytilus; species Mytilus galloprovincialis. Next base: position 11,352,724 of record NC_134841.1, on the reverse strand, counting down.
ATTGAAAAATGTGTATTCTTTATTCATCTGGTGTCAGATGATGATATATTATTCTCATATGGAGAATTAAAAAAAAAGTATAATATCAATACTTACTTTGTAGAATTTTATGGGCTGATAAGTGCAATTCCAAATAGATGGAAAAGTATTATAGAAGGAAGTTCTAAATTGGATAATATTGATAAAAAATTGGTAGATAAAAATCTTGTAAATTTGTCTTTAAATTATTTTTGGAGGATAATAAAGTGTTAACTTTATCTTCCTGTAATAAATGGGAAATATATTTGAATAAGCAGATTGAAGATTGAAATAATATTTACTCCTTGCTTTTAATTACAACCATGTAATTCTTTTTTTTTTTTTTTTTTTTTTTTTACAAAAATGTGTATTCAAAGAAACTGAACTGTGCACATTTTGTTCAGAAATCAGAGAAAACATTTTTCACATATTTTGGGAATGTAATGTCACACAAAATTTTTGGCTATCCATTATTGACTGGATTAGAAATTATAACATTATCTGACCTTTCAGTGCAAAAGTCAATCATTTAAGGTGTGTCTGAGGATTTTGTCAACAGTAAAACTGTTTATAATATATTGTTGCTATTTAAATACTATATATACAAATGTTAACGAAGGAACATATTCCCCACAAAATATCTTTAACATATTGGATTTATATAGAAAATGTATGTTTCTTAACCCTTGCACAAAAAATAAAAATGGATAAGAAGTGGCAATTGTTAGAAGCATCATCTAATTAACAAAATCAATTGTAATATTTACATCTTATTATACACTTATGATTTGAACGAACATACTAGTTAACAAATTATAATTTGTGTCATATACTGTAGTATCTAATTTAACATGTTTCATCTTGAAAAACAAAACAAAATAAAACAAAAAATCAAAAAATTGTGCGGAAGTGTAGTTCAGAGAGTAGAAAAATTATAACTGCCAATAGAATTACAAAGACCACCAAAAGCATGTATTTTATCTAAACCCTCTAAGGAATTTTTAACACTCATAAATAATAAATACCATCATTATTTTTATAATCTTTATTACAAAAGTAAATAACAAATTCTTTGAAAGTAGTTAGAAATACTGATACATTAGTAGTAGAACAATTCCTGGATACTGAGATAAAACGGAATATATATATGTGTTTATATTACACTGAAAAACGCGAAATCAAAAGAAGAAAGAAATAGCAATTTTTTAAAAGAAGAAATGAAGGCTAAAAAACAAATTGTCCTGTCCTCAAGTACCTTTGATTTGCGACATGATATCATAACGTTTGTCATGCTTGGTAGTCTAAGCCATGATTAATTCTCGTCTCAATTAATTCATATTCTTTTTATCTTTAACAAAGAAATTGTAAAACTGGCAGATATATAAAATTTAAACAAGCACGATAATTTTGCTGGTCCAGTTTATATGCAAGATCTATGCAGATTGAAGGGGAAAATGGTTAAACATCGATCAAGGGCAGGCATAGAGTGATATAAGCTTTTATGCATATGTTGTTAATGTGCACATTCCATTTAAGGTTTTGCATATTATGTACAGGAAAAGACTTGGTCCAAGAACTGGCCCCTTTTGTGCCTTAACTTACTCAACTGTTTCATATTCAGATTTTTTCTACTCTAAAACCATTGCCCTGATTGCTATTAATTTTTGCAATTTTGTAACCAGAACTCCCCCTGTATTCAGTTATAATGAATTTTTTTAATGAGCTGCGAATGTGATACTTTAATTAATTTTTAGAAAATATCGGCTTGTCTCCCTTCTTCCATGTTGAGTGAAATATCATCAAATTCATTAATTTATTATAAGAACGTGATTGTGAAACTCTTTCTATCGCATATCAATGAATTGATAGAAAGTTTTGAACCTAATAATTTTTAAATCAGCCGATTAACAAATGAAAACCACCACAAACCAAATAGCTCCAAATAAGACGGATTTGAATCGGTAAACTGAGAGCGGACTTGTAGAGTCTGTAGGATCGGAAAACCAAAAAAATCTAGTTACATCACGGTCTTTCTCTTCTAATCCAACATTCAAAAACGCCTTTTCAATATCTGTTGAAACTGCCCATTGATTTAATCGAAATCTAAGTAAAATACCTGTTAACTCGTTTAGATCAGGTGGTGTATCCATTAAACAGTCGTTTAAGCTAGGAGTTTCTTGTCTTGCTCTACAGCTACAGTCAAACACTATCCTAATAGGTGTAGTCGACGATTCTTTTTTGACGGCATGATGCGGTATGTAGTGCACTGTGTTTCTAGTCACTGTGTCTTCGCCTATCTTCTCTATAAATCCTCTTCTTTCTTGTTCACCTATTATTTCTCCTTATTTCTGTAATAAATGCGGTTCCTTCTTCAGTCGTTTAATTACGTTTTCTGTTCTGCGATGGACTATCTCTTTGTTTATTGGTAATGGTGGATGCTCTCTTTCCAAGGTAATGTAGCAAAATATCTGTTGTCATGGAAACTGATACATGTCTTCTCATATACTTCTCTTAATTCCTTGTTCCCTGTTTCCTTCTCATCTATTTGCTCAATTGCAAGTGTTTCTAACTTCCAAAACTTCTCCAAGTCGCATTCTTCTGTCTTTCTTGATATCATTACATTCATTATAGATGTTGGCTGGTCATTGTAACTTGGTGTACCGTGAAGTGGTCCTGACAGTAAATAACCTATTTTTGATTTCACGGCAGTAGGTCCCTCACCCCATATGATATGGTTTTCTATAATTGACCAATAGTAGTCGGCTCCTACGAGTACTAAGACTTGAAAATTGTCGTTCGTGGTAACTGGATGTGCGAGTTTTATCTCGGATAAATATGACAATTTAGCAGCTTTGCGGATGTTTTGGAGTGGTGCGGCGATTTCCGGTACGATCAATACTCTGATCGGCAATTTTCCTTTGTCTGTGAGCAAATAAATAGTTGCAGTTTTTAAGTTTCTAATTTTCGTACTTTCTGCACTGTCCCCGAACCCCGATAAATTTAAACTTTCTGTGCCAGTTTTTGATAACTGCAATTTAGCGGCTAAGTCATCCGTGATGAACGACCTCTGTGCACCTTCATCAAAAAGAATGTTGGCTTCTAAAGATTGTAGTCCTGAACTTACAGGATTTATTGCGGTTTTGAGCATGACATTCGTGGTTGCCTGTGAATGTAAAATTGTGTCCGTTTCCTTCGCGTTGTGTTGAATGGTACTCACGTTCACACTATCTTCTTTATCTATTTGTGCATTATCCTTACATAAACTCGTGTGATGACGCTTATGACATTTTCTGCATGTTTTATTTGACTTACAATCAATCAAGTTATGATGTCCTAAACAGTTGAAGCATAGGCGGTTTCTTTTTATTATTGACATGAGGTCTTTATATTCAGTTTCTTTGGTACAATTTACCGTGGCGTGTGATTCGTGACAATAATCGCACTGTTTAGATTTGAAGTTAGTGTTTTGGTGATTCTTATTTTGGTGGCTGTGACTTGATTGTCGATTTCGCGGTTTTGTGTTCGTCAAAAATGCTGCAGTAGCGGTAGGATTTTCATGACTGTCTGTTGAGTTACCGGCTTCCATGATATTTATTTCATTAAATATGCCTTTTCGTAAGTCTGCTAAGCGTATGTTTGTGGACCCAAATTTTCTTGCTAGGTTTTTTCGAATTTCCCCTGGTAGTTTGTTCAATATTATTGGCTCTAACAGCGCTCCGTATGAATCATCAGTTTGTCCTAGTGATTCTAAACCTCTTATGTAAATTTCAATGTTGTCATAAAAATGTCGGCAGTTGAAAAGTGTGTACGTACCTAGGCGACGTAATATCAATAAGTTCCTGCATATACCTCTGTGTAATTTTATGTTGCTGACCATATCTTTCTTGTAATAGGGAAATTGCCTTTTCATAGTTTGCATTAGTGAGCGCAAAACCTGTCACTGATTTTAGAGCTTCATCGTGAAGTAACGTTTTCAAATAATTGAATTTTTGGACGTTGCTTAAGGTTGGGTTCGTATGCACGGCTGTCTCAAATGAGTCCCAAAATGACTGACATTGAAGTATATCTCCATCGAAAGTGGGGAGATTCAACTTGGGTTGTTTGTTGTAGTCACTAGTTGAGCTAAAGGATGGGCAAAAATCTGACAAACGGTAATTTGAGTTGTTCTGGTGTTCTGTATATGAAGAGTTTATAGTATGAACGGGTTGAGAAGTTTCTATGCGTGGAGTAAAACTTTCTGCGTATGTATTCAACGATGTAGTTTTGACTAAGATAAATTTGTTGACTTGACGAATTTTACCTTCTAAGTTAAATGCATACTCATCTGCTTCAACGATTTCTGTTTCAATGTCTCCGTCGTCCAGTTCCTGTACTATGTCCTCATCTAACTTGCGTAATATTTCTTGCTTCCGTTTCAGACTATCCAATATGTTTGACAAATCCTCCGTGTCCACTGTTCCATCTTCTTCCTGTTGAACGTCTTCAAATTTCTTTATCAGTCTGGAAACTGCACTTCTATGTCCTGCTCGTATTGAACGTAGCTTCAGATTCATCCTGGTCTCGGTACCAATATCGTAGAGTGGTTGTATCGGACATAAATTAAGGCTTAGTAAATAAGAACGTCTGATTGCAATGATACATGTATTGAACTCTGAAAAGCTAACGTCACAACCACGGTGACGTCGTGTACATGGAGAGCAGTAGCGGGAATACCTCATGTGCAATTCTTAACAGTTATGAATCACAGTTAATGGCCAAACTCAGTAAGACCTATCTAAATTTCATTTAATTGAGAATTTCAACGACACTTACCTTTATTCTGACGATATTTTGTACTTAAATAATTAAGTTTTGTGATATCATACTGCCAACATTAACCCAAAGAAACTTACTTTAAATAAATCAAATGTTAACGCTAATAACTCTCCTTTCCTAGATTTATATTTTTTTTGTTTTTAGAATGTACAAATACCAGTTATTTTTTGTTAGTTGTATTTCTATTTGTATCACTTTGATCAGTAAAACCTTTTTCAACTGATTTTTATAGTTCGTTCTTATGTTGTTCTGTCCCACCCCTGTCCCCGCTATCATGCTTAAACCCGACACACTCTGACGTTACGCACGGTATTCGGTCTATGTTTCATTTGACCATTTCTTGATGCATAAGTAGGACAGAAACAAATCAATTATGCGTATTATCAAATAATTACTTGTCTTGGTTCATCAGTTTAATCGATATTAAATAAAACCTAATTTTAAAATATTTAATTTTATGTATTATTACATAATTAAGCAATAAGTCCCGTGTTCATAATGCCATTTTTGCCGTGTAAGACGTAACAACAATAACTTACCATACAAATATAAACGGAAAAAAATCAAAAACTACTGAATGGATTACGATGAAAATCAAACAGGTCGGATATAATATGATCATATGCATGGTGTGAAACGGTTACGATAAAGCTGTAAGATTTGAAAATTCGAGTATACAAAAATGAAAGCAAGCACTTCGATATTACAATATTTTCACATAAGTCATAGAAAAGGTTCGACACCTCTACACGCAAATGTAATTTTATTGAATTTTACGAACACATATTTATTTCTAACATAGCTTCTCTCATTTTATTTTTTTTCAGTTTTTTCCGTGTCTCCCTTAAATGTTACCATAGAGCCATTGTTTAAGATTTTTCAGTACCATGCTAATTTAGGGTATTTTAAATTTGTGACAGACAAATGAACTATGAAAACAAATGTTACTACTGAAATGTAATTTTTGTAAAGATTTGTTTAAGCCTTCAATGTTAAGCAAACGCTAAATTTTTCATCAATTTCCATCAAGTTGTCCGTGTCTCCCCAAAATGTTACCACGTCCAAATTGAACGTTTTTTGCAAGGAACGTCAATGTAACGTATATATATTTAATTTTCCATAGACTAAAAGTTAAGCATTTTTGTGTCTTAAGTTCTGTTGAATGATATATTGTTTGGAGAGAGTTTTCAAATATTTATTCTAAAATGTAATAAACCAACAAGAAATTTGACTTCCATCAAAGTTTTGTAAACCATGTGCTGATCTTAAAGGCGTCGAAGTTTTTGATAAATGATAAGTTTTCTATAATACCGAACCTTTCGACTTTGGGACCTTTAGTAAAAGATATGTTTCTGCTAGTACGAATGTTTGTTGCATACACTAACAGTTATTTCCACGCATCCGACAAACTGACGCATGTGAAAAATACTGATCCTAATTCAAGGACTGTAGATCACTTTTTAATCTTAATAAAATGAGCAATTTCAAACTGCCGTTTTCTTTCCAAAAGCTGAGAATGAAATTGAAATTATAGATCAAGCAAACAGAGGATACATATAGTAGCTGTTGCTGCCATTGACCCGAACGAGAATTATTTTTCATTATAATCTTCTCCAAAGACTCATATTTGTAATGTAACTGTTGGTAGTACGGATAGAAAGACCCTAAAATTATTTCAATAAGTTAAGATTACGAGGAAATAAATAAAATCGAGAATGGAAAGATTATTCATCAAAAATGTATAATCAGTCATGTTCACAGTCTATAATTTTTTTAAATAAGTAGTCAAACATCAAAAAGCCATATGTATTAAAAATAGTGCAAAGCTTGAACGTTTTGTACAAAAGTCGGTTGAAATAAATGAAAATTACGTCGACTAACGTTACCATTATTGAACCGAACACTGTGCGTAACGTCTCTGTATATATGTAGCTGTCCCAAGTCAGAAGCCTATAATTGATTGCTTGTCAAATGTTGCTTTGTTACATATTTGTTTTCGTTGAATTTTTCGTTGGTATATAAATGAACCCATATTTTTCTCCTTTGAATTGTTTTACTTTTGACATTTCTGGGCCATTTACAGCTGACATTGCGGTATCGGCTTTGCTCATTATTGAATGTCGTACGGTGACCGATAGTTGTTAATTTTTGTGTCATTTTGTCTCTTGTTAATTGTTGTCTCATTGAAAATCACACCACATCTTCTATTTTATATAGTATGAAATGTTTTTCTTGACAGATTAAGTCTTGGGGAAAGTGGACCATGGCTAGCAAGATTATACTAAAAAGAAAAACATTTGCCCTAAATGTTTTAGGATTATGCATTGGAATATTTTTATCATCTGTTTATAGACATAAGATATTATCTTGTTTGCCATTGGCAGGTAAATGTTGTCGTACACTCCATGTAAACTATCAAGTCAATATTGGCGTTGATCATCTCAAATTTAACAATAACAATGCTGTACCAAAAGTTGCAGTTGAAGGCTTAGATTTGAACAGTTATATCAACAAAAATGACAAAAAATTCCTTCTTATTGGTGTGATGACAGCAAAGACATATCTTGATAACCGAGCTGTTGCTGTTTTTGATACTTGGGCCAATTCTTGTAGCAGATTCTGCAAAGTTATTTTTTTCTCCAGTGAAGGATCAACAACGGAAAAAAACAAATTCCACTGGTTAGTTTAGACGGTACTGATGATTCATATCCACCCCAGAGAAAGTCTCTTTTGATGTTGAAATACATGCATGATAACTATATCAACAACTTTGAGTGGTTCATGCGTGCTGATGACGATATTTTTGTAAGAGGAGACAAACTTGAAAAGTTTCTACGCTCTGTAAACAGCTCTGTTCCTCATTTCATTGGTCATGCTGGTATAGGAAAAAAAGGAAGACATAGGGGAACTTTTTTTGAACAGACATGAAAACTATTGCATGGGAGGGCCTGGAATTCTGCTCAGCCACACTACCTTGAGGCATGTTGGTCCACATGTACATAGTTGTATGGACAACTTGCTGACAACTCATGAAGATGTTGAAGTTGGAAGATGTGTACGCAGATATACTGGTTTATCCTGCACCTGGGCATTTGAGGTTCGTATATTTATTGTAAGCAAGGCCTATAATTTCGTTTAACCTGGTGTTAAGTATTTCCTACTTTAATATTTAATAACTTCATAGTAAAAGTGGTAAAGTTTTAGCCGTAAAAGGAGTTCCTATGGGAAATTGCATTGTCAATATTTACAGAAATGCAACCGATGAGTTAAGTCTTTTTCAACTGATTTTTATAGTTCGTTCTTATGTTGTACTGTTTTGGATTTTTTTTTTTTTTGTTTTTTTTTTTTACATCAATAAGGCCGTTAGTTTTCTCGTTTGAATTGTTTTACATTGTCTTATCGGGGCCTTTTATAGCTGACTATGCGGTATGGGCCTTGCTCATTGTTTAAGGCCGTACGGTGACCTATAGTTGTTAATTCTGTGTCATTTTGGTCTTTTGTGGATAGTTGTCTCATTGGCAATCATACCACATCTTCTTTTTTATACTATATAGGGTGAAAAAGGGGAACATTCAGAATTAACCAAATTTGCTTTATTTCACAGATTTTAAAGAAATTAACTCAAATATGAAGTTTTATAAATATTTAATGAAGATTGATAGAATCCTGGGCCTCAAATATGATGACTCAGCATAAATTCACAGTTTACAGTATGCATAGTTTACTTAAAGTCCTGGATACAAAATTAATTCATAATATTTGCATATTTGTAAGTTAAATTGTTAAGAAGTACTTATATTTACTCTTCGCAGTCATTGAAACTCATAGATCCTTCCTGAATATTATTTGAGGGGTGTTTTTGTCCTTTCGATAACCCAAAAGTAAGCCACAACACCTAAATCTGCTTTTTTGTCACCACGGCATAATAAATACAAGCTAGAAAAACAAAAATATCTCAAGAAAATTTACAATAGTGTCTTCTATCCTTGATATGTACTAAATATTCCAAATTGCTAGAAACAGCAGAATAATTCAGGAAATTTGAAGCCCCAGGTGCAAAAAACATAGAAAATTGCCTACCCCCTGGGTCATAAAACAAATAATTTGACTTGTAAATGCTATTACTTTATGATTTTAAAGCTCTTGATATAGAAAACAATAACTATGCTGGGAAGTTATGCAAAAATCAGATGTTAGCAGTCATCTCTATAACATTTTAAGTGAATTTATATCTCAGACTGGTATCTGCATACATACAACTATTGCAAATATGGCTTTGTTGGAACGTTTCTAGTACATATATTAGATAAATTGTGTCAGATATAGGATTACAGATGAAGATGATACTGTTATGACAAGAATTCTGAATTGACCATTTGAGGCAGAAAATGTGTACTTCAATTGACAAAAAGGCATACAGTAAGATGTGGACTGGATACAGAGGCTGGATTGGATCCTTTATATAATCTTGAATGTTGTAATTATTGACTGCCAAACATTACATTTATAGTATTCTGATATGCTTTCAATATGTTATCAAAACAGTTTTAAACAAGTTCTAGGCATTTTTAATCAGAAAATATGCAAATAGGGTAAGCTGGCAATAATTAAAGTCTTGTTTTCAAATTCTTTAAAAAAAATTAAACAGGGGAGGGGGTACAAAATGTACAGTAAAGAGAAACTTAGAGTATACGCAGTGATTTCTTTAAGGCTATAATTCTGATAAAAGAGTATTAATGTTAGAAAAAGTGATTTTAGAGAGTTTTCTATTTGAATAAATGTTTGTATAGATTGCACTTTGTAAATACAGCTGTTTCTCAAAACACGCCTCTTTTTAGGAGATCTTGAATATTCATAGAAAATTAATGTTGTTTACATACTGGTTCCAAGTTATGCTCTTTGTGTTCCATCTCACAGAGACATAACTTGGGAATGTAACCAGTAAATATACATGTGCATATTGTTTACATTGAAATCTGTGGTAACCTTTCATTCGAGGTAGGGGTAGCTAAGAAAATTAGTGTTAGTTTAAACTATGAGAAGTTCGGGGCATATAAACGTTGAAAATAAGCTGCACAGCCCTATATTTGGACCTTTGAAAAAAATTGAGGTGCATATAAACTTTCAATTCTAGGATAAGATTTTTTTCAAAACTTCACAGTAAAAGTGGTACAGTTTGAGCCGTAAAAGGAGTTCCTTTGGGAAATTGCATTGTCAATATTTACAGAAATGCAACCTTTAAACAATTGCCAACTTGCTGACAACTCATGAAGATGTTGAAGTTGGAAGATGCGTACGCAAATATACTAGTTTATCATGCACCTTGGCAGGTGAGGTTGGTACATATGCATTTTAACCACGGACTTTCGTTTCAATTTACACTGTGTTATTTATTCTGTTCTTTTATATCATTCACACAGGGTCACTATTTGGAATATTTTAGAGAAACTGAATTTCTCAAAGGCGTTATACTTTTTTTTTAAAGTTTTTAAATAACGGTACGTCTCAGTTGGTATACCATAAGTTAAGAACGTACTATACATTAAAGTTAAACCAAGAGTTCCAAATGGATAAGTTGAAATCATCCCTTCGTAAATTTTATGGACGCCATCACGAGTTTGTTGACCGTTATTGAATAACCGTTTCAATAATGATATCGGATATCAAATTAGACTATTTACTGGATTTGTTATCACATAAGCAACACGACGGGTGCCACATGTGGAGCAGGATCTGCTTACCCTTTCGGAGCACCTGAGATCACTACTGGTTTTTGGTGGGGTTCGTGTTGTTTATTCTTTAGTTTTCTGTGTTGTGTCATGTGTACTATTGTTTGTCTGTTTGTCTTTTTCATTTTTAGCCATGGCGTTGTCAGTTTATTTTCGATTTATGAGTTTAACTGTCCCTTTGGTATCTTTCGTCCCTTTTCTATACATAATACATACTATTTTAGGTTGATATAATTTGTTTTTATAAATGTCTACTACACGTTATTTATTTAATCCAACAAATAGCTTTCATGTTAAAAAAAGATTTAATGCAATATTTGATGTTTTTTTTTAACATTCAACCCTTTATATGAACTATCAATCTAGTATTTAATATAACAAATAAAATTAAGAATGAAAATGGGGAATGTGTCAAAGAGACAACAACCCGACCATAGAAAAAACAACAGCAGTAGGTCACCAACAGGTCTTCAATGTAGCGATAAATTCCAGCACCCGGAGGTATCCTTCATCTGGCCCCTAAACAAATATATACTAGTTCAGTAATAATGAACGCCATACTAATTTCCAAATTGTACACAAGAAGCTAAATTTAAAATAATACAAGACTAACAAAGGCAAGTGGCTCCTGACTTGGGACAGGCGCAAAAATGCGGCGGGGTTAAACATGCTTATGAGATCTCAACCCTCCCCCTATACCTCTAGCCAATGTAGAATAGTAAACGAAGACATCAAAAGAAACTGCAAATTATAGATTAACCCACCTCAGCACGATGAACAGCCGCAGGCAGCAACTTGTATTCAGAAAGGAACATCCAATATAAACACGTTGAAAATTTAATATTGGTATGAAATGACAATGTAAATATGATACATGTAACTTATTAATGTACTATGATTAGCCTAAACGTTACATATGTTAAGCAGGCATTGGGCGATTTACATTGCAATGTAATGCATTATATTACAATTACTTTGACAAATTCATGTATTAAATTACATTTACAAGTACATGCATTAATCAAAGTAATGCATTATATAACAATTATTTTTGCAAAGTAATGCATTGAACTACACAATGCATTTGTAAATGTTATTATTAGGTGAAAAAAATAAGTCAAACATTTTAAAACAACAACATGAAGTCACAAAATATCAAGCAAATGCAATAACTGTTCTGTATACATATTGAAATTTAGTATCAAGTAAAAAGTATATTCAATACAACATTTAACATCATAAGGGTTCTAGGGTATACATCTCTGTGTTTTCTCTAAAAAGAAATTACAAAGATCAAGATTGATAACTTTTTCAACTAATGTTAACTTCACTTTTATAAATATACGTTTGTTTTTTCTTACGTTTTAATTAAATTTATTTATTATCCTAGAATTTCTATCCTAATTAAATAACAAACATAGAGCTTAACTTATGACCAAGAGTAAACTAAACTTATTAGTGCTTCATGGCAATAGTAAATGTTCTATTATTTAATCATGACAAGGTATTCATTGATATTTTGAAAACATAAAATTACACAACTTTTTTCTCAAGTAATGCAAAAAATTACAATAACATGTCATGCAAAATTTGCTGTATGACACATTACATGCAATAACTTGAAAAATTGTAATGCATAACCATGCATTACAATTCCAAATTTGCATTACCCCATTAAGCCAAAATGTTACACTATTAGCACAATCGTGCATCTCCCTACTCGTTTTAGCATAGCAAGTCATATCATCACCCTGATCCTCGTCCTAATCCTGGTATTTTGTCTTCGTGGATATTTGTCTCCGTGGCAATCATACCACTTCTATATACTACTTATAGACTACTTTATTCTATATACAGATTCATTGATATTTTTTTTTCTAATTTAGATGCAGACTTTGTTTTACCAAAATTATGGAGTACAGAAAGGATCATTTAAAGCAATACTTATAAAGAAAAATCTATCTCGAAGGCAATAACTTTACACCCCATAAAGGATTCACAACAGCAGTACAGAATACAGAATTATCTTCTTTCCTCTCATATACAAGATCTGCATCAAAAACAGTTATATTTACAAAGGGAGATAACTCAAACGGAAAAAAATGCAGGCACTTTGAAACCAACAGATAGTATCACAAGACAAGGGATGATACCTTCATTGACTAAATATAAACCAAAAGTAAGAGATGAAGTGTTGGCATGGGACTACCTGTCGACATCTACTATGTCTCATCGGAATCTAAATCCTAAACGTGCTATAAATACACCATTAAAACATGCTTTGGAAGACAATATCAATCAGGCTTTACAAATCATGAACAGAAATGCACGACAGAAAGGGAGGACAATTTATTATAAAGACTTACGGTATGGATATCATAGAGTAAGTCCTCTTTATGGTGCTGACTATAAATTAAATCTGTTGATTACTTACGTGAGAGCCCCAATAAGAAGACATGTATATCTTCATCAGACATTTGGGGAAGTAAAATTTATTGAAGATCCTTTTACAGCTTCCCCAAACATTGAATACAAAGCTTCAAATTCACCATTTACATTTAGCAGTTTTGGTCAAGGTGAGTCATTGGAAATCATTCATTTTATTGTTCCACTTGCAGGCAAAGTTCCTGTATTTAAAAGATTTATGCAAAACTATGAGGAAGTATGTCTAAAAAACAAGGAAATGACACAGCTTCACATTGCTGTGTTCAATAGTGAGTCAGATTCATCTTCGATTAAATCACTAATGAATATTGTTGGTCAGTACCAAAAAAGGTACGGTGGTGCCGACATTGAAGTCATTTATGCAGATGGTACATTTAACAGGGCGAAGGCATTGGACATTGGAATGTCTGGGTTGAGTGAGGATTCTCTACTTTTCTTTGTAGTTGTAGACATTTTATTTGATAAATTTGCGTTGTTTAGAATACGTTATAATACAATCAAAAATATACAAGTGTATTATCCTATATTCTTTAGTCAGTATAACCCATTATTAGTTTGTACCATTTCTGACTCATGTGATATTAATTGGACTAATTTCACATCTGATCATGGATATTGGAGGAGCACCAGTACTGGTATGGTAAGTACCTACAAACGAGATCTTAAATCTGTCGGTGGGTTAAACACTTCTTTCAAGGGATGGGGGAAAGAAGACGGTGCCCTCTATAAAAAGTTTGTTGAAAGTAATTTAACAATATGTCGTAGCATAGATCCCGGGATGGTCCATGTTTTCCATCAAGTCATCTGTGATATTAATCTGAAGAAAGACCAGTATAATATGTGTAAAGGAACAGAAAAAAATACATTTGGATCGCAACAGCAGATTTCCAATATTGTATTTAGTATACCAGATATCTTTTACAGGATAGAAAAGGAGATAAGGTTAAATCCGTTTATTAGATTTTTTTCATTTAAAAAATAATTCATACAAGCTATAAATTAGTTGGAAATTCCACATGATCTGGGTTGTTTAATAGCACGCGCTAAGCGAGGGATCAAATAATGAGTATAACGACCAGACAAATACAGTAATTGGAAAACTTAAGCGAAGTCGAGATTGCCTACCTAATAGGTCTTTATGGCAGATCTATTTTCCCCCTGTAAGATAAAAGTACAAGTTCAGATAAATCCTCCCTTGCATGAATTGTTTCTTAAATAACCACTTGGAAAAATGAGTTCAATCCTGATAATTCTTCATCCAAATATTTGTTTTGTTTGACTGTTATTAAAATGTCTGTACCAAGTCAGGAACATGACAGTGCTTGTCCATTCGTTTTTGATGTGTTTTGTCATTTGATTTCGCCATGTGATTATGGACTTTCTGATTAGATTTTCCTCGGAGTTCAGTATTTTGTGATTTTTCTTTTTACTGTCTCATCCAAAGTTGACAAGTCGTAACTAACAATTGAGCCTGCAAAAGAATAGAAATGAAACAACACCAACCTCAAAACTACATTTTAAAACGATATTATTCGAATTTAGAGCGGAATATTTTTCAGCTTCATCGTTTTTCATTCGTTAATGTGAATAAATTATTTATGAAATTTTGCGGCATTATTTTTATTTTAATCTTTTTTTAAGATCTTATGCAAATAATTCATTACGGTTTGCCTTAAAAAACCAATAAAGTTTTCTTTACTTTTTCAATTTCAATTTAAGCACAACGAAATTCACGTAGTTTTTGCAGGTAGACTACGATAGAGGTAGATTTACGTGGAATGTTAATAGTAAAAGCAATTAATGTATACATATCCGAGTCTGCGCTAAGTATGGATATATCAAGAACTTATTACAAAATGTGTATAAAATGTGTGAAGTCAATACTTTTGTAAATCTATTTTTTTTTTTGCCGTGGTTGATATTTTTTGTATCATAGCCAAATTTTATAATATATTTGATGTACACAAAGCGGCCTATCACTTGTATAGCATTTTTTACATTGTTTTAGTCTCTTTTATAGTTTATCAATGGGAGTATGTGAGTTATGGCATTAAAATTCATTTATGATTCTGACACTGATGTTTTAAAGAAACTCTGTAATTTACGTTTAAAATTTACCACATCTGGGAAATTTATTCATGAATTAGTAAAGTGTTGTTGGTTCTTTTAATCTTTTTGGAATTCCAATCTTCATCTTCATGGATTAAAGACAAAGTCTATGGTCCTACTTGATTTTCTTACTTTACATGTTTTATAACTGTCTGTTTTACCTAAAATATACAAATAATAAGGAATACATAGGGTTTTAGAACAGTTTCCTTATTGTATGCTTGTCTTGCGTAATGTTTGTGCTTTCATTTGCGCATTCCATTCAAGTGTTAACTTTAGTAGGTGACAATTTTAATCATTTATCCTTTAGGAAAAGGGACATAGACATAAAGATGATTGACTTGTTTACCTTATTTAAGATGAAAACTCTAGAACAATATTCTTAATATGAAGTTTGTTACATAATAATCCCTTCTTTCGTGTTTGTTTTGTATTTTTCGGTCAGACATTAGAAAGAAATTTATAACACATAATTTATTTTTTATGAAAATTTCTATCAAGAAATGATGAAACATAACTTAGCAAATGTATAATGCCTTTCACTGTTTACCACAAAATGCCTTGTTGATTTACTGTGCATAATGTTTACTATTTTTCAGCCGTGTGAATCCTATGTTTGTCATATTCTGCTGAATAAAGGATTTATTTTAGCAATTCATGTTAGTTTTATTTTTAATATAAAAATAAAATATGGTACGATTTCCAATGAGACAACTTTCCACATGAGATGTAATGACATAGAAGTTTGTCTGCTCTATGGTCGGGTTGTTGTCGCTTTGACACATTCCCCATTTCCTTTTTCAATTTTATTTCCAAAGGTAGTAGCTATTGATCACATTACTGCCTTCATGCCAAGATGCCATATATTAAACAATTCAAAAGTGAAAACTAAAGGCCTGATGTATGTAAAACAAAGATAAACGAATATCATATATGATAAACAGCACTACTGATTTACAGGCTCCTTACTCTGGACAGGTACACACTGAACGTTGCGGGCTAAACATGCTAGGCCGCCAACCCTCTCCTAGAACTTAACATTCCCATTGGTATTATTGTCCTGCATTTACAGAGTGACAATATGAGACACAGAAATGCTGTTTCAGGTGGTCTCAATCTTCTATCAGATTGTGACTAGATCGTACTATGGGGAACAACTAGTGATTGGTCAAAAATACTTGGTATGTATAGATTATTAAGTTTCTACACATTGATATCGTAAAATATAAGCCGCGAGCCAAATTATGATTTTATTTTGGCAGGTGAGCGCAGCTAACGCGATAAAAAGCTCAACATTGTGTCGAGCGGCTGATATTTCACAATATATATGCGAAGAAAACTGGATAATCTGTTAATCGTTTATCTGTTCTTTTCTACTTTTCTTATACAGTTTTTCGCTTGACGAAAGTAAGCTTGAGTTATGTCCAACATAATTATGTTTAAATTTAGAGAGACATGACTTAGCAACGTTAAGTTTCATGAAATTTGATAAGCAGTTCTCAAGTTACGTTGCGACATGTGGACACCGGACAGACGGACATTTGTATACCATAATACGTCCCGTCAAAATTTTTGTCAGACAGGCGTATAAAAAATCTTTGAAACTACATGTACAGAGTCTGATAAGAAAAAAATATTCAAAGTTTTCATTTCATTACATACCTCTCATCACAAAATTATTCATTGACTGCTGCTCCGCATATGCACATAAATCAATATGACGATCTATGACTCCACTATCTATTCAATCTAGAAAGCAATGCCTAAAATGAATTCTTTTCTGTTGCTTAGCCATGTTAGCTTCTCCTACTTATTGAATGACTTGTACTTTCATTGAAACTGCTGAAAGAAATAATGTTTAATAAAATGAAGTAAAAATTTCTGCCAAAATTGCCTTAAAATATTTTGATATGGCAAGCAAATAATTCATAGATTGTTGGAAATTTACACATTGCCTGGGCCGTGATTTTCGAATTTTATTCTGTGTGCGGCTGCTCTGTTTTACTACCTGTTAGATAAAGCCCAAATATCTTAAAGGGATAGTAGCTACGATTTTGACAAAGTTATGAACAAGTTTTAAAGCTGCTAAAATCAAAGATATGTACTAAATATAAGCAATAAGATCGCTAAAATGTTTTCATAAACTACAGAAGTGTTAATAATTGATAATTCATATCGTGTTGTGTGCCTATTCATCTCATTAATTATGCATCGGGTTTACTTCCCGAACTTTGCCGACATAGCGAGTGAGCTAACCAAGATATATATAGATACGAACACGTGCTTTTTGTTTTCTTACATATTTGATAATTACTCTTTATTAAACGTACATATTTGACGCCATTTATCAAATTATGTAAATAAAAAATAAAACAAATACCGGCATATTATTCCAACCCAAGATTCTCCAACAATGGCGATATTATACACTTGTTATTACATTTGTATGACCAAACATTGCCGATAATGTATACACGTGTTTGTGTGTTAAATCGGGGCCTCCATGAAGGATACACTTGAAGAATAATACTTAAGTTTAGGAAGTTGATTTCTTATTTCTTCTAAGGTGGGAGATTACTGCCCGTAAATTTATAAACATATTTTTGACAATTATGAACACGTTGAGATTTTTTTTCATGTGATCTGGAAAATTTAAGAACTGTAAACATTACGCAAACCGTCGGCTACTTTTCTTTGACTTTGCCTGCGTCGCAGGTGTTTCGAGTGAATTAATGACCGATCTCATCGACGTTTTTGTATTTTCAATTTAAAATAATTAGTCTGCACCTCTTTTTTGTTTCTTTTCTCGCTGAAACTGCAAATTCGTGTACCATTTCCGCGATAACATTCCCCTGTTTGACCATTTTCCCTTCGAGGCACAATATGCGATTGCGCATTGGGAACTGACGAGTAAAGGTCATATGAATAAGGGTTGGGCTTAACATCGAATTATTATCTATAGATAATAAATAAATGTAGGTGTTAAACGTTAAAAAACTTCTAAATGCTTAATGGAACGTAACCAGTAATTGTTTTAATCATAATTATTTTACTTTTTGTACAAAATCCGGCATATAGATTAAAAAAGTAATTTTAACGAAAATCGTAGCTACTATCCGTTTAATAAATCCGTAGCTTGCATGGGTTATTTCGTGACTAACCGATAGAAACACTGTTTAATTCTTCTAATTCTCAAACCAAACATTTGCCATTTTCAATCGACATGATTTTCTTGTAAGCTTCCATCAAATCCAAAGTTGACATTTCGTAACTAAGGAGCCGCCATGTTGACTTGAAGAAATTAGTAAATATGCAAATAATGCAATAGAATAGAAAACAAAACAAAACCTACCTCAAAAATCAGTTTTAATACAATATCATACGAATTTCGATGGTTCACGTGACAGAAAACTTTCAACTTTACCGGTTTCATTTGTATGACGTCATGTTTAAAAATTACCTAAATGCGACAAAAAAAAATAATAGACTTTCGCGGAATTTTATTTTATTTTATTTGGTAATTTCTCCGAGCTCTTGTGCATTACTTATTTTTTATCATGCATCCGAATAAGAATAACAGTAATTTTGTCTTTTTTTAATTGCACTTTTTAAAACAATAAAATCGGCAAAGGGCCTGCAAATAGATCCAAAACATGTAGATTTACGTGGGGAGTATATTGTAACAGCCATTATTATGTATATCTCTGAGTCTGCGCTAAGTACAGATATATCGAGAATTGTATCACAGTGTTGTTTATAAAGCGGAAGAAGCACCTCATATTAGAATTGTACTTTTATGTAACATATTAAACAACTGAAATGCAACTAAACCAAAAATGTCAGATTTATCCTCCTCATCATGATGAACAGGAGATGACAGCAACTAGCAAACTGCAAGGTACATCCATAATAAACATGTTAAAAAAATGTCATTTATTATGAATTGAATATTGATATAAAACGAAAATATAGATGTGATACTGATAATTTATCTGTATATAGGATTAGGAATGTAGATTAGCTCAAATGCGTCTTTTTGTGTCGGGATGTATAAGTACCCGGCCACGTCCACATGTATTTTTGTCCATCTGATGAGTTAAGCCTTTTTCAACTGATTTTTATAGTTCGTTCTTATGTTGTACTGTTATACCACTGTCCCAGGTTAGGGGGAGGGTTGGGATCCCGCTAACATGTTTAACCCCGCCACATTATTTATGTATGTGCCTGTCCCAAGTCAGGAGCCTGTAATTCAGTGGTTGTCGTTTGTTTATGTGTTACATATTTGTTTTTCGTTCATTTTTTACATAAATAAGGCCGTTAGTTTTCTCGTTTGAATTGTTTTACATTGTCTTATCGGGGCCTATTATAGCTGACTATGCGGTGTGGGCTTTGCTCATTGTTGAAGGCCGTACGGTGACCTATAGTTGTTAATGTCTGTGTCATTTTGGTCTTTTGTTGATAGTTGTCTCATTGGCAATCATACCATATCTTCTTTTTTATATTGAAATTGAACCAAACTTAACTGATTTTTAGCCAAAATGTTACGTACATCAGTCAAAACGTGCATTTCCAAACCCAATTTATCATAGTTAGTAATGTTTATAAACGCTCAACGGTAATAGGTAGAGGTTAGAAATGTATCACGTCATATAATTGACCTCATCCTTATTCTCATGTCTCTTGTTAATATTCGTCGCCTAGGTAATCCTGTCACTTTTTCTTTATTTTATATACATATTACCTTGTTAACATTATGTTCTATTTTTGATGCAGAATTTGTTTTACCATAATTATAAAGAAGAGAAAGGATCAATTAAACCAACACTCAATGTAAAATCTGTCATGGTGGTACTAACTATACACCCCGTAAAGGATTCACAACATTAGTACAATTTATTGAAGATCCTTCGACAGTTTCCTCAAACATTGAGTACAAAGCATCAGATTCTCCGTTTACATTTATCAGTTTAGGTAAAGGTGGACAATCATTGGAAATCATTCATTTTATTGTTCCACTGGCTGGCAAAATTCCCGTATTTAAAAGATTTATGCAAAACTATGAGGAAGTATGTCTTAAAAACAAGGAAACGACACAGCTTCACATTGCTGTGTTCAATAGTGAGTCGGATTCATCTTCGATTAAATCACTAATGAATATTGTTGGTCAGTACCAAAAAAGATACGGTGGTGCCGACATTGAAGTCATTTATGCAGATGGTACATTTAACAGGGCGAAGGCATTGGATATTGGAATGTCTCGGTTGAGTGAGGATTCTCTACTTTTCTTTATAGATGTAGACATCTTTTTTGATAAATTTGCGTTGTTTAGAATACGTTATAATACAATCAAAAATATACAAGTGTATTATCCTATATTCTTTAGTCAGTATAACCCATTATTAGTTTGTACCATTTCTGACTCATGTGAGATTAATTGGACCAATTTCACATCTGATCATGGATATTGGAGGAACACCAGTACTGGTATGGTAAGTACCTACAAACGAGATCTTAAATCTGTTGGTGGGTTAAACACTTCTTTCAAGGGATGGGGGAAAGAAGACGGTGCCCTCTATAAAAAGTTTGTTGAAAGTAATTTAACAATATGTCGTAGCATAGATCCCGGGATGGTCCATGTTTTCCATCAAGTCATCTGTGATACTAATCTGGAGAAAGACCAGTACAATATGTGTAAAGGAACAGAAAAAAATACATTTGGATCGCAACGGCAGATTTCTAATATTGTATTCAGTATACCAGATATTTCAAACAAGAATGATAAGGAGATAATGTTACGTCAGTTTATTAGATATTTATTTTCTAAGAAATAGATCATGCAAGCTATAGATTTGTTTAAACTGTTCACTTGACATTTATTTGTGAAAATGTGGTGATGCATGCAGGCTGAATTTTTTTTTAATTAGGTTTAGTCAAATGATTATGATTTTGTACACAACTATCCAGTCTTATCAGTATTATTTCAATCAAAATGTGTATGAAATGTCTGAAGTCATTGGTTGATATTTTAGATCATAGCCGAAGTTTTAAAGTGTTGAGGATATATTTAATATGCACAAAGCTGCCAATCATTTTAGTGTATTAATTTAATTGTTGAAGTATTTTATAGTTAGTACATAAAAGAATACGAGTGAGGATTTCAAAATTACAGTTTACGACTTCTGGGGAGAATTATTTATGACTCAGTAAATTGTAGGCAAATATTGTGGATTCTTTTATTTTTTTTGTGGATTCCAATCTTCCTTGATTAAAGAGTTATTCCCCCAAAAGCAGTTCGATTTTCTTGATTTTAATGATGTACAAGCTAAGATCCTTGGAATAATTGGTAGATGTGTTACCCTGATTTCACAAAGGCAATAAAAGAAAGCCAGACTATGACTGTGATCATAGTTGTTCTAAACAAAATCAAAGATTGCATGTAACTCTGCTAATAGTTCAATAAATATAAGAAACCGTATTTTGTTACTGATAAGTCTTTTAAGACAGGTGTCTTTGACAATAAAGGAAAAAAAGACAAAGATGCCAATACATCAAACAGTAGTACAGGTTCTTTGGGGTTCTTATAGTATCCGGTCCAACCGACTCAGAGATACAAGAAATTCTATTTCCAAATCAAGACAAGATACCAGTGGGGGGTCGTCTCAATTTGTTTTTAGTTGCAAAAAAAAAAACAAAACCGGTCAATGGTTTTTGTTTGCAATAGATAAGGGTTACAAATTTAATTTCATAAAAGCACTAATTTAGAGGGGGTATAAAACAAACAATAGTATCTAAAAAAAAATTAGAAATTTTATCGGATATCTTAAACAAAACATTCTAAAGTGAATGCACTGAGCAACGTAAGGAATATAGTAGAAAAAAACAAAGAGTTGGGGAATAACGCTCCACATAAGAAAAGCGTATTCACATGTCGACGTTTCTAAGTCATTTCCAGCATCAAAGATTTAACCTTCATAATCAAGCATTTGAACTCAAAGCTCTGTGTTTCGGTTCACATCTGCCCTAAGAGTCTTTACAAAAATAGTGTCTTTCGTTGAACCCTACATGAAAATGAAAAATTTAAGATTAATAGTAAATCTAGACGATTGGCTCATAATAAAACAACAAACGGACAGCTATGTCTAGATCGAGCAGAATGTCTCGATCTCTTTTTTATCACTAGGGTTTGTAGTTTTGTAGTTAACAAAATAACTGGAACTAGTTCTGCATAAGGAATTATTAAGGAACGGTATTCAACCTGGAACAGGATAAATATCCCCAACAAAGGAACGAATAAACAATTTTAATCTAGCCATTCAAACTATAGTGAAAGAAACTCAAGCGACATCGTTAATTTTTTTTCATCTTCTGACTATAATGAACTAATGCCAAATGTTCATTTGCAAATGAGAAATATTGACCTCCATCACGTCAAGTGTTCAAAACACAAATCCCAGTTAATCAGCACCTCAAATATCATCCGATGTTCGGCTTAATTGAGCGAACACTCTGAAAGGCCGCTCTTTGCATCCTCAACAGACTCGTTTAACCTGAACTACAGATACTTCAAAAACCGAGGGAACATATCAATTATAACAGGAAACAGCATAAAACAGAAAATTTGAAGTGCAACAAAAAACAGTTCAGTAGGTCGTAATTCATATATTGACTTTGGTTTTTTTTTAATTTTAGACCGGCAACCACAAAAGTAATACCTGAATGTGATTTGCAGTTGCTTATTGGCCGTTTCAAAATCTAATGCATTCTGGGTAATATTTTCAAAAGCGTACACCAAAACGTTGTGATTGGTTTAAAACGTCCTAAACAATGATAATCCATCCAATGACGCGACGTTATTTTCGTTTTGGTGTACGAACAAATCAATATTCATGCAAAAACTGTTGTTCCTGCATTCACTACAATAATGAATAAGATCATGTTGCATGTTTGTTTTCAAAATTTGGAGAGAGCCAAGGCACTTAGAAGTAGTTTAGATAAAAAAAAAGAAGGGAAAACTAATTCTTTCTTTACTAGTATGTGAAGACATTAAACCTCTTTCTTCATAAATTATATATAATTGATTTTTTAAACTGATAAATGAGATTATATTTTTTCTTCTTTGCAAAATATCAAGACATATTCAACGAGAACAATTGAACCCTCATGGGAAGAACACAAAGGTGCGTCTATACATTCTTTTCTAGAAGACGCTGATCAGAGATCACAGTCAACATTTGGAAAAACCTTACTTTGTAAAGAATCACTCGGATTCAAACAAAAAATACTCTGAAACTGACATTATCAAGATGCTTGATTTCTTGATTGACATCATATTTGTTTCGTTTGAAGGACGTTTTTTTCAACAGACTGTCGGGATACAAATGGGAATCAAATGTGCCACTCTTCTTGCCGACTTGTTTCTTTATTATTATGAGACTGACTTCATAGAGGACCTTCTTAGGAAGAAAGATAACAAGTTAGCAATATCCTTTAGCTTTACCTTCCACTATATAGATGATGTTCTTCCAGTAAATTATACAAAATGTGTGACTATGTTGAACGAATTTATTAACTATCCCATCGAACTAGAGATAAAGGATACTACATATATAGTTAGGTCTGCCTCATGTCTTGACTTACATCTAGAAATTGACAATGAGGGTCGGTTGAAAACAAAACTTTACGACAAAAGAGATGATTTCAGCTTCCCAATTGTGAACATTTCTATTTCAGCAGCGCCTGCATACGGAGTATATATCTCCCAATTGATACGGTATTCCCTGACTCGTATTTCATATCATGATTTCCATGATATATGATTGCTACTCACAAGGAAGCTATTAAACCAAGAGTTCCAAGTAACGAAGTTGAAATCATCGCTTCGTAAATTTTACGGACGCCCTCATGAGTTTGTTGACCTTTATGAAATAACCGTTTTACAGATGATATCGAATATGTGCATGAGGTCGTAACTACAATATCCTTCTGTTTTCACGAATGTGACCTACCAAATTAGACTATTTATCGGATTTGTAATAACATAAGCTACACGACGGGTGCCACATGTGGAGCAGGATCTGCTTACCCTTCCGGAGCACCTGAGACCACCCTTAGTTTTTGGTGGGGTTCGTGTTGCTTAGTTGTGTTTTCTGTACTATAAATTGTCTGTTTGTCTTTTTATTTTTAGCCATGGCGCTGTCAGTTTATTTTCAATCTATGGGTTTGGCTCTCCCTCTGGTATCTTTCGTCCCTCTTTTGGAAAATTCTTTCTTCCATGTTTATCAGTCGACTCATTAGTCAATTAGTAAATGGATCAGATTTTTACGACGAGATGCATTCCAGAATTTGTTAAAGGTGGAAGTATCTTAAATATGATGATTATATTGTAAACATTATTATAGTGTTGAATTATTGATGTGTTATACATAGATATTTGTTCATATAGTTGAATAGACCATGTTCATATTCGATATTTGACACCGGAATTTTAATTTTTTTCGACAGGTTACCTTTTATTATTCAGATCGATTATCTTTTTTGAAAACATATATTGCACTTGTCCTTTCCCACTTGTATAGAAATAAAACCTGGTATCCCCCTCTCCTTCAAAATATATAATAAATTCAAAAGGTACAGACAGGGGCAATCAAGCTTTTCACTATAACCAGACTTCTGAATTTTGAATTTTGCTAATAGATTCAAAGCTTTAAAGTTACCTTCATTAGCACATAGGAGAAGTCGTGTCGACATGATACAAACATTCAAGAATTTGATAGTATTTGATGATTCACCATATGGAAGATGTTTTCCTGTTGTGACTTCCATTACTCGTGGACAAAGTCTTCTACTTATTAAGCCTCGATGTAAATCATCATTTCTTTTAAGGATTTTTTCTTATCGAATTATAAACTATTTTAACGGTTTACCTGAAAAAAGTAAAATCACAAAAATAGTGAACTCCGAAGAAAATTCAAAATGGAAAGTCCCTAATCAAATGATAAAGTCATAAGATAAAACACATCAAACGAATGGACAACAAATCCTGACTTGATACAGGCATTTTGAAAATGTGTCTGCAAAAAAGGCGACAGTAGTATACCGGTATTCAAAGGTCGTAAATCGATTGAGAGAAAATAAATCCGTGTTACAAACTAAACATGAGAGAACACATCAAGTATATTAAGATATAAAAACAAACGAACAACGGGAACACTGAGTGCAAAAAAACAAAGCCGCAAGCATATATAGAAATGAACTATTTGGTAACTACTGCTACATTCCTTACTTGGTACAGGACATTTGAAGAAAAAAAGTGAGTTGAATCTGGTTTGATGGCTATCAAAATTTTTCGATTAATGACAATATTAAAAAACAAACATGCTGGAATGACAACATTTCGTGACAGGAATACAGCACAAACACACGAAGTACATTCATCACAGAGATACGTACAGAAATAATATTATAGTCGACACAACATGCAAACTGCACAGAAACATCGAACATATTCCATGAATGACAAACACCACAGGATATAAAACACAGTGACGTGTTTGCGTTACTAACATGCAAACTCCAACTTTTTACAATTGATTTCACAATACTCGTCCACAGAATTTTGATCACAATAATGATATGGAAGCATTATTCGATATACAACTTGGTCATCATTGCAAAGATGGTATGTACCAGTTCTAGTGATAAATCATCTACATTTATACTGGTTTTTGAAGAGTGTTAATTTTTATGAATTACTGAGGGGGATACTGGAAGATAATCTATAAGGGAAAATTACAGCAGGTGAAAACAGTTTTGTATGTCCCTCATTTGAAGTATTGAAATATTGAAAACCTCAACTATCCATTCCCAAAACTTTTCGAGGCTCTCTTTTCAGGTTGCAAATGACAAGTCCCATTGGATAGACAGATTAATCCGGGTGTTCTACTTTTATTTGGTAAATCTGAATTCCGAAATAAACAAAACTTGATGGATCATCACCTGAATAGTATTCTATCAATAAAGGCAATAGTAGTACACCGCTGTTCAATAGTCATTAATTGATTTTACTGGCCACAAACAAAACTGACACATCAAATATAAGAGGAAAAATAAACAACAAAATAAACGAAACAACAGAAACACGTAACTGATTAAAAAACAAACACCAACATAGATAAAAATTGAATGTTTATAACAACTGCCATATTCCTGACTTGAAACAGAAAATGTTTAGAAAAATAAATAAACAAATAATATAACAGTACATTTCAACATGTAAACCACATAATAACAACGAACACATAAAATCAATTTACTACAGTACACAAATAGAGCACTTTAGAATTATGAACTGTACGTTACACGAATGTATCAACGCCACAAAAAGTGACGTCACAGGTAAATAAATAGAAAAAAATAGAATATAAAATTGGGAGAAAGTTTGTTAAGGTGTAATTTGGTGCATTTTCTAACAATTTCAAGAATATCAATGTTGAATTGTGTAAGTAATGGTGTTACTATTTTTATTTTCTAACAATGTCGTTTTTTTCTTCTAAATCAAACTGTGTAAACACAAATAAATCCTGTGCATATAGTTGCTTTAAACTAAAAAACATATAAATGAACTAGGTGATTAATTATTTTTACTTTAACATACATATAAAAAAATAAAATTCGAACTAAAATCATAAACGATATGACATAAAACAATATCAACCAGAATTTTAAATAAACATTATAACTAAATACACGAATGTTGAATGTATTAATACCGAGACACATCTGATAGCAATGCGAATTCACGTTCATCAATACAGTCATATTCGGAAATATGTCATATTCGGAAGACGTGGTAAAATTCCGTTAGTTACTAGTAGTTCAGACACAGACACATCGGATAGATCAACCAATTCGTGATAGCGTCCATAAAATTTCGGAACTTTATCTTTAATCTTTCTTCCTCATAAATCATATTAATTCCTTGATGATCGATTTGTGAAATCAATAATATTTTAGAAAAAAATAAAGGGTTGTAATAGAGTTTGTAAATTAACTCGAAACAAGTAGTCTTTGGTCATTTTGTACATGCATCCTTTCTTATTATTAGTTGTAAGGCTATAATGTCGTCTTTGATGTCTTTGTCTGCGGTTTTTGCCATCGACAGATGTTGACAGGTATTATAACAAATTCAATGCAATATAAATCCTTTTTTCCCTTAAATTTGTAAAGAAATCTATAGATTTCCCCTTTTTATTATAAGTTGATAGATTTGTTCGTCAGAAATTGAATATCCATTTATATTCTTAGATAGATATATGTAGGAAGATGTGGTATCAGTGCAAATGAGACAACTATCCATCCAAGTCATAATTTATAAAAGTAAATATATAGGTGTATAGGTGAAGGGACGGTCTTCAGTCCACATACGATCCGACAACAATAATTTTACAAATTATTTAAACAAA
Organism: Mytilus galloprovincialis; assembly: GCF_965363235.1. NCBI lineage: Eukaryota > Metazoa > Mollusca > Bivalvia > Mytilida > Mytilidae > Mytilus > Mytilus galloprovincialis. The sequence goes on along the minus strand of NC_134841.1, from coordinate 11,325,147 downwards.
TCAAGATTCTGCATTCATGTCTTTGAAATTGCAAAAGCCATCGGACCACTCGGGTAAACCGATGTATAATTTTAAAAAACCAGCCACATGTGTGTCTTAGATATGTAACATTTTCGGAAAGTTTTACACGTCTTTCATTTATTTTTGAAAACATTTTTAATATCGGTATATTTTACGTATTTCTATTTATAAAGTATAAGTTGATTGCGTCCAATTACAATTTTAAAGTAACAACATCCAGAAGTTTTAAAAACGTTTGTAAACATACAACTACCGCACCTAATATTCGTTCGTCGAAAATGTTTTTGTTATATTATTACAAATTTATTTCACTTATTTTGTACGTTGAATATACGTTTTAGAAAGTAATAAATTATATATGAGAATTTGAGTCATATCGTTGGACATGATTTTGACAGCTTACTGACGTGTTATTTGATTCACAGGGTCGTTAATATATGTACTTTCCGAAATTGTTACATGTTTTAAGATACAACATTGGACGAACAACTTGTATGTATGTGTTTTGACATCTTAACCAATAGTTAGAAGTTCCATGTTTTACCAAACTGTAAAATAACTTTCTCGATTCCATTGAAATGTAGGTGTTATACTGAAGAGATATTCATAAATCAGAGTTTTCAGTAGGTAAATTATAATAACTTTAATTACGTTTATCTAAAATCTTAAAATTTAAATACATGATTGTTTTTCTACTGCTCAAATTTCCAATATAATATTTTGTCGTTTTCAGTTGCAGAAACATTTTTAATCCTATGCACCTCTCTATCAATTTTAAAAATTTTGACGTTTTACATTTTTTGCATTTTAAATAACGGCAACAGAAAAAAATGGTGGATTGAACCTGGTTTTGTGGCATACCCAACCTTTAGCTTTTATGGCAATGTTATATATAACATAAAGATGACAACATTACATGACAGAACTACAATACAAATAAATCGGAGAACATACTGGACATAGAAATACACGAATAATAGCTAACAAAAGGTACCAGGTTTAAAATTTGATACGTCAGACGTGCGTTTAGTCCATACAAGACTAACCAGTGACGCTCAGATGAAAAAAGTTGGAAAGCCAAATCAAGAACAAAGTTGAAGAGCACTGAGGACCAAACGTTCCCAAAAGTTGTGCCAAATACGGCTAGGGTTTTCTGCTTGAGATAAGAACATCCTTATTATTAAGAATAATTCATACTTTTGCAAACAGTAAATTTTATAAAATGACTATATAATAGATATACATGATAAAACCGAAGTAATGACTAACTACAGAATAAAAACGGATACATTACATAAAACAAACTAATCCAGCATATAAAAATACATAGCCGAGTTAGCCAAAGCCTCAACGCACAAAGTGACGTCACATTTGAAATTCATAATTTACGTGTTGAGCTTGAAGCGATCGTTGACATGCATGTTTACACTCAGAAATCCTCAAAAAAATATTTGGGGGTAATTTGTATTAGTCCTGTTTAATTATTTACTTTACTCGTTGTTATCTTAGGTCATTAATATGAAATAAATAAAATTTCATTCTAACAAAAGCGTAACAAAATTATGGATCGACCTCCAGCTAAGTATCTTATTTCAATAGAATTAGCGATAATATTACACAGAAATCGCAAACATTATAGAAATAAAAAGAAAACAAGATAAAAACGAATTCGGTGAAAAATAGGCGTAGAACTAAAACAAATTATGTACATAATGTATTGAAGTGCAATAGTCTCAAGTACAATTAATGCTAGTTTCAGTTCAATCATATATAGGCGAGTGACTTTAACCATAAATTTAAATTTTAAATGCACCTACCTAACACACGGCTATATCATATATCATTTGAAAGCTACCCATCTGTACTATCTGTTTTGCCCGGTCGTAAAAAAATCGTACGGTGCAATTTCCGTCAAATCAAGATCAAAGGCCAAGGACGAATAAGTGCATATTTTCTAAGATTTCAGCCTGATTGCAGAATATGACTTTTATATACTAAATTCACATATGCAAACAATTTAAACTTTTAGCAGAGAGATTAATAGTCATTATTCAAATGCATTTTTTAATATTTAAAGCGTGTTTTTGACAGAGAGCACATGTTTCCCGAAATTCGAGTAAAGGTTAACAAAATGTGTGAAAACCCAAATTTTTCTTTCTGGTGCAAATGCTAATCAATTAAAACTAAGTAAAACCCTGCAATGACTATCAAAGAAGTTTTTGACATCATAAATTCCATAAAATTATGCTTACTTCTAATCAAACAGCAAATCATAACAATGCATACAGTTGCCCAAAATACCGCCATCTGCGAAAAAACAGCTTTTAAGCATTTCTTCCTATTTAAACATTGTATGTGGTCAATATAAGATTTAAGTAACAAATTCTTAAGAATCTGAAAAATTTAGAGTAAAAAAATATGTGCGCGAATCATCTTATTGCTTGAAATAAAGGGGGTGAAACTAAGAGATTGCAATCTGCATTGCAACTACCGGACTGAAATAAACATATTTCGACTTTTCTAATTGTTTGATTTGAAGCTTCATTATAAATATTGATGTAGTGAAAAGACATTTTATTTATTTAATGTGAATTGAAACTTTAGACCAAAATAAATAGAAAATAAATTGATGAAAATTGAAATTTCAAAGAATTTCAAAAACTAGTAAACACATTATAAAACTTGACTACTGGATTGCTTAAATTGCGTCGTTCATTGTTTACATGCATTAATTCATCAAATAAGAATAATTTTGAAGAAAAAATATCCATTAATACGCAACGATTCTAGTTACAACTAGACTTCCTGAATAGCTTGAATGACTAGTTCATTTTTCATACGAGAATGACTTCATGCAAGAGTTTCTGATGACGACTGAAAAGAACCTAGTATCATTATCTTGAAACTTCACTTTCCATTATATAGATGATGTCATCTCACTGAAAAGTGCAAAATTTGTGACAATGTTGGACTCGTATTTTCCATTGAAATTGAAAATAAAAGACTCAACAGATATAGTTTACTCTATCACGTATCTTGAAATCGATGATGAGGGTTAGTTGAGAACAAGTTTTACGACAAAAGAGATGAGCATAAAACAACCCATAAAAACACCCCTTACTACCAAATTATAAACTTTTCATTTCTATGTAACAACATTATATCAACGCCTGCATATCTATATATCTATACTACTAAAGGAGGAGACCGATTTCATTGAGCCTCAACTCCTCTGAAATAAAGGCAACTATAGTATACCGCTATTCAATAGTCATCAATCGATTTACTAGTAACTGAAATAAATCCGGGTCACAAAGCAAAAACTAGGAAAACGCATCAACTATAAGAGGAACACAACGATATAACAGAAACACAGAACTGCTACAAAAACAAACGCCAACATACAAAGAAACAGACTATTCGATACCAACTGCCATATGCCTGATTTGGTACAGGACATTTGAAGAAAAATGGTGGTTTAAACATGTTTTAAACCAGAGTTCAAATGCAAAGTTGAAATCATCCCTTTGAAAATTTCATGGACGCCACTACGAGTTGGTTGACAATTATGAGATATCTGTTTCGCCAGATGACGACTGATAAGTTCCATCGACGTAACCAAATTGTCGTCATTTCTGCCGTGAATGTCACCAACCGAATAAGGCTTGGCACCGAGTTTGGCAATACATGAGCCACAAGACGGGTAATTGAGGTGATTTTTTGGCCGATTTTCATTACTGCAAGTTAATGTCTTTAAAGTAAAATAATACCAAAGGGACAATCAACATCTCAAACCATGAATCAAATAAAGTTAATTAAAACCATGAACAAAATAAAATTAAAGTCCAAGAGACGAACAACAGTCCAAAAAACACAGCATACCATGAAAACGAACACTCCTAAAACAGCGAATGATCTTATGAGATCAGGAAGGGTATTTACCTTATTATTTTGTTATTTCACAACTGCTTATAGTATTTTACATACACAATGACATGCATTTGTATTTTTAAAGCTTATGTAGAAAATGCTCAAAGCATCTTTTATTCAAATAATTAAAGCGATTAAACTTCTAAACACATTTAATATGACTTACTATAACACGATTTTAAACTAAACAAAAAGCAGCCGCATTTTATTTAGTTCGTTTACATCCCGCTTTAGACAACCAAGTGTTTCTAAACAAGGTTACTTATTTCAATGTTGCCTACGATTTTGTCGCAAAGTAATGTTTGCATTCAAACATGATTACAAAAAGTAAAAAGTTTGACTTCGTAAAAAACATATTTTAACCTCAATTACCTCACATATATTCTTTTCTTACTTTAAATACCCCTTCTTTTATTATGGAAAATCATTCTTCTCCCTGATATTCACAATTAGCGATGTGCTATTTTAACATAGATTAACAAAATGATCGCTATTTGCAGATGGTTTTGGGCAACTGCAAACACTTCAATAGAAGGCTGTTCCATGAACATTAATTAATAATTGCATCTTAAAATTACAAAACAAATATTCCTTGACCTAAAACATATACCTTTATCTATTTTTTTAGCATACAAATATCGATTCCCCAAAATATATTTTGCTTTTTGGATAATTTTTCATTTTTTTAGGATTTGTGATAAATTTCAATTTTTGGGAAATTTTGCGCATCGAATCTCTTATTTTTTGTTTGATTTGGAAATTATGTATCATGTTCCATAAAGTTCATATGATCTTTTGGGAAATTTTATGGTACAAGAATAAGAAAATGGCGTTTTATTTAGTAATCGCAAAAATTAGAATGTTTTTTCATGACCTTTGACCTTGATTTTACAAAAATTGCACCGTACGATTTTTTTACGACCGGGCAAAACAGAAAGTACAGATTAACAGCTTTCGAATGATATATAATACAGCCGTGTGTTAGGTGGGTGCATTAAAGTCGTTAACTAAGCGTCTTTTTGAAATAAGTCACTCGCCTAATATATGGTGATGCTTTCCAATATTTTGTCATCGTTAGCATAGTAATTTTTTCATCTGAAAAATAAATAATGTTTTAAACAATCACAACTTTTTTGACTTGTCCATCTTATATGGAAGATCTGTCAAGATCTGTTTGTAATGTTTCCTTGAATAGTGAAACATCATCAAATTCATTAATTAACATGACTGTGCAAAGTTTTGCTATCTGCCGTCTGTGAACCTCTCATCATTTCAACCAGGCGATTAACATATGATAGCCTCAACACAAAAATAGGTTTTAGCTTTTTTATTTTTGTCTCATGGTTCATAAATATTTGTTGATTGACTGATAATATGAAGGTTAATAGTATAACAAAAAGATGATTCATTTTTTGATATTATCATACGATATAGGCCTAAACGGAAAATTTTTCTTGACAGACTTTGTCTTAGGAAAAGTGGATCATGACTAGAAAGATAAGACTTAAAAGAAAACCATTTGCCAAAATTGTGTTAGGTGTATGCATTGGAATACTTTTATCATCTTTGTATAGACATAAGATATTATCTTGTGTGCTATTGGCAGAGAAATGTTGTCGTACAGTCCATATAAACTATAAAGTCAATATGGCATTGATCATCTCAAATTTAATAATAACCATACTGTACCAAAAGTAGTTCAGACATCAAATGAAGGTTTAGATTTAAACAGTTACATCCACAAAAATGACAAAAGATTCCTTCTTATTGGTGTGATGACAACAAAGAAATATCTTGATACCCGGGCTGTTGCTGCTTTTAATACTTTGACCAATTCTTGCAGTGGAACCTGCAAAGTAATCTTTTTCTCCAGTGAAGGATCAACAACTGAAAAACAAATTCCACTGGTTAGTTTAGACGGTACAGATGATTCCTATCCACCCCAGAGAAAGTCTCTTTTGATGTTGAAATACATGCATGATAACTATATCAACAACTTTGAGTGGTTCATGCGTGTTGATGGCGATATTTTTTTTTAAGGGGAGACAAAATTGAAAAGTTTCTACGCTCTGTAAACAGCTCTGTTCCCCTTTTCATTGGTCAAGATGGTTTTGGAAAAAAGAAGAAAAAGGGAAACTGTTTTTGAACAGAAATGAAAACTATTGCATGGGAGGCCCTGAAGTTCTGTTCAGCTACAATACATTGAGGCATGTTGGTCCACATGTACACTGTTGTATTGACAACTTGATAACAACTCATGAAGACGTTGAAGTTGGAAGATGTGTACGCAGATATACTGGTTTATCATGCACCTGGGCATTCGAGGTTGGTATATATACATTGTAAGCAAGGCATGTGATTTCCTTTGACCTGGTGTAATGTTTTCCTTACTTTAATATCAATTACTTTTGGTCTCTATCTGAAATATATAAGAGAAACTGCATTCCCAAGCATGTTTAAAATGTTTTTAAAATTGTTTACAATTACTATACGTATCAGTTGGTCTACTCCTTGATATTGAAGTGCTATAAAAAAAATAAGCAAACTTTTAGTTATAAATATATACGACGTCTAGATAATAGTCGCCGATCTTTTTTACGAGGGCACTTGATCGTTATGAGTAACGATATATGTTCACAATACAAAAAAGTGTGCAAAGCAACACCAAAATAAAAAAAAAGAAAACATTAAATGTAATTATCTATAAATATTTCCGATGACAGATATCCTTCATCAGTATGATTATTATGTAAAATGAAACATATCAATCTTTTCTGATTTAGCTATAACAGACTTGAAATTTAAACAATTAAACAAATAAAAACCAAACAAAAAGACGCTTGTACAATTCGAAAATTCGAAATAAACGTAGGTTACATAGCTGTTTCCACAAAGACTGCATATATATGTTAAAAACAAAGTAGTTATATGCGATATGAACTGGTACACTTTTAAAGGTGTTTGCATGTCAGACATCGTTTGTTTCTACATCACTTTTAAAAATCCACTGACGAAGAGCCTGTTTTAGAGGATAAATCAGCTTTCGCAGACACGTTCAATTACTTAACCTTTCCTAAAATTTATTAGTATTATTTTTATCATTTTAAAACTTCTATTTATTTGGGAACACTTTACTGTTGTCAAATTGGCCTGATGTTCATATGATGAAATCATAATCTTTCAGTCAGTTTAATTGAAGTCTGGAGCTGGCATGTCAGTTAACTGCTAGTAGTCTGTTGTTATTTATGTATTATTGTCATTTTGTTTATTTTCTTTGGTTACATCTTCTGACATCAGACTCGGATTTCTCTTGAACTGAATTTTAATGTGCGTTTTGTTATGCGTTTACTTTACTACATTGGTTAGAGGTATAGGGGGAGGGTTGAGATCTCACAAACATGTTTAACCCCGCCGCATTTATGCGCCTGTCCCAAGTCAGGAGCCTCTGGCCTTTGTTAGTCTTGTATTATTTTAATTTTAGTTTCTTGTGTACAATTTGGAAATTAGTATGGCGTTCATTATCACTGGACTAGTATATATTTGTTTATGGGCCAGCTGAGGGACGCCTCCGGGTTCGGGAATTTCTCGCTACATTGAAGACCTGTTGGTGACCCTCTGCTGTTGTTTTTTATTTGGTCGAGTTGTTGTCTCTTTGACACATTCCCCATTTCCATTCTCAATTTTAATATTATACCAGCTTAGACCGGTCAGTGCTGTTCATTTTGATTTTTTTCCACGCAGTCTTTGTTTTAACATCTTAACTGTCACCCTTGAAATTGTACCAGTTTAGATTGCACATTATTGCGTTTGTTCTTGTATTTGATGCGGTCCTGTCATTCTTTGATGTGGTTATCACATTACTTAATAAGGTAAAGCCACATGGCCATTTAACAAATAAATAGTTCCATTTTCTGACTGATTTCCATATGGATGTTGTTGATGTGATTCGAATGAGCTTCGCTATCTATTGGGTACAAATTAAAGTTCGAGTTATTATTTAGAGTTATTTGGTTTGGAAAAGGGATTGACAGACAAAATATCTGAAACAAGTACACAAAAGATACAAAATATTTCAGACATACGGGGAATATATCACTTAGTACTGTCGTTTTCCCCCTTAGTTCTAAAATGGAAGTCGTTTTATAGTTATTCGCGAAGAATTCGACAGCCCTGTGTCTCGCCTGAGATTGCTGCTGTAACTCTAAAAGAGTAATGTTGACAGTAAAACGTCTATTAATTGGTATAACAACTAAATTGTTTTTCTCTCGATATAGAAGATTAACTCCAATACATTTGTTTTTAACAATTCATGGAGGTTCACAAATTTATCATGACAAAACAAATTGATTTGGTAATTATAAATAAGAAGATGTGGTATGATTGCCAACAAGACAACCCTTAATTACATACTAAATGGCGTAGCAGCTAACAAATATATGTCACTGTATGGTCTTCAACCATGAGCAAAGCCCAAACCGTATAGTAAGCTCTAACAGGTCCATGCAGATATGGCAATTGTCAAACAATGCAAACGAGCAACATAACGAACTTAATGATGAAGTCGCCGATGACGGAATATAACTTTGGTGTGTCTCACTTCCGAGACATTAATATCAAAGGCTTGACACACATCCCATTACTTATTCTCTATTGTCAACAAATGAGAGGGATCGGACTAAGCGACAAAGCCTCCGTTCTTTGAAAAAAGATATATGTTTTTTGGAATATCTGTTTCACAGTTGACGACAGATATGTTCCAGTGGTCGAAAACACGATTTCGTCCTATTTCCGCGTAGGTGAATTACCGAATTAAACCAATATCACTGGGTTTGTACTTTTACGAATACAAAGACGAGTGTCACACGTTGAGCAGGATCTGCCTACTCTTCCGGAGCACCTGAGATCACCCCCGAATTTTGATGGATTTATATAGCCTAGTGATACTGATCTATAGAGTTAAACCAATTACATCTGTTTTTTACTGTTTATTCTTGTGTTGCGTTGTTTAACTATTCACCCATGGTAAGGTTAGGTTTAGCTCAGGCAGACATGATTTTCTCTGCCAAGTGTACATTCTTTATGTGAATGTCCCAAGTAAGGAGCCTGTCATTCAACGGTTGTCGTTGTTTCATGTGTGTCATATTTGCTTTTCATAAGTTGTTTAGTTACTAGTAAAATTGTTTACATCTACTGCATTTAAACCTTGGTGGATAGTTGTCTCATTAGCAATAACAACACTTAATTTCGATTTCTATGTGGTGTCTTTTAAACTGTAACATTGTTTATCTTTTGAACGCATACACCTTAACCCTTTTTCGGATGCCCGAGCAAATGCCCTCAAATCGCGAAAGAATATTCAAGTACAAACTCATTTTAGATAACTACTCCAAATTCATCAATTTCGAAATCTTAATCTGAATACCACTCAAATCGTACTCGAACTCTACCTCAAACGGTAACTCAAAATCGAAGTTCAACGCAATGCTTACTCGAAGTTTAATTCTAATTATGAACTGAATCTAACTCGAAAAATTACTCTGAGTTCAATTCGAACAGTAACACGAACTTAAATTTGAACTCTTAATCGATGGATTGCCTTAAAGGGAAACTTCGCAAAAAAATCAAAAATTGATATTATGTTCATTCTGTATAAAAATGCTCAAATTCATAGATATTAAAGTTTTATTCCGATAGATAAGCGATCACCATCGATTTTAAATTTAGAGTATCAATTCTCTGCGTTCGACCATTTTGTCTTCTTTCCCGATTAATAACAACGATATGTCTATAAACCACAAAGTAACAAAACTACAGTAACCGATGTAGTCGTAATTGCGTGTCGATATCTTGTCAATCGTACGGTTGTTTTATCCGACTAACTAACTTGATACGGAAAATATTCTTATTTTTTCAAATTACCATGGTCTGTTGTTTTTAAATTGTTGATATTGGAATTAGGTAAAAAGTCAAAGTTGAAATCATAAATAAGTGTTCCGTCAAAATTGTTTTCGAAAATCTAATTTGTTCATAATTCTTTAAAGTAAAAACTTTTTTCAAATAAATTCTGATCTTCCCTCATCTGATCACCAGCATGGCTAAAGGTATTACTTCCAAAGGTATTGTGAGGGGTGTGAGGTGACACGTTCAGGTATTCAAGCAATTTCTTGTTGGGCTTGCAAGTTCATGCATCGTTTCACTTCTGCAGGTATTGATCAGTACATACTATAATATATAGTATAATATACAACTCTGTCTTACTTGTCATTACTAAACTCATACGCTTGTTTATAAATAACATTTCTGGTGTAAAGAATATTATTCATAAAAATATAAATAATACCCAAAAAATAAGATTTGATGAAATTAAACTCTATTTAAATATTTTTTCCAAGGGTGAATTTGGGAAAATGTAATATACTCATTGTCAATAGTGAAGGACAGATTGGAACATACCAGAAATATTGATTTAAAAAAATGTACGCACTTGTCGACGATTCGTTTATACGACTGGGTAGAAAGTTACGGAACTATAGCGCAATTTAAAATATATACATGTATACATTGAACATAAGAAAAAAACATATATTTTGAATAAATTGGGGTAAAAGATTTGTAAATAGACTAGTCCACGTATGCCAACAGTATGTAATCATCGAATGTCGATAGACTATTGTATACCAGAAGAAGAAGAAGAAGAAGAAGAAGAAGAAGAAGAAGAAGAAGAAGAAGAAGAAGAAGAAGAAGAGAACCAATTTGATTTAAATACAGGTCGATGTATAATTTGCTTTGGTTCATCGAAGTTGTGGACATAGTAAAATCACAGATTTATATTTCAATAAGATTGTTCACGAACAAAGGAAGGAATTCGTCATCACAATTGTTATATATGCCACTGGACGAACACTGATTATCCCCAAGGGATGTGAATATTTTGCTGGGAAACTATTGAGTATCAAAGTTTCAAATTAATTTCGGGATTTATTTTCTTTCTTGGTATTCAATAACAGAAAAAAGAATAAATTACTTGTCCGCTAAATAGGGGTATCCTTGTCAGATAAAAGACTTTTAGTTATATTTAAAAAATAGGGAAATATGACATTAAATTGGTTCTGTCTTTTTTTTAAAACATCGTTAAAAAGATGTGTGTCTAAGGTGAACGCCACAAGAACCCTGTAATACTAGTACGAGAGTATAGCATGTAAACATTCCTTCTCAATAATATGGTTGTATTGGAAAGCTTTTCATACAGATTGACAACTCATGGTCCGATATGCATGTAATATTTGCCACATGACGCCCATAGTTCTTTCTACCATCATCATCTTATTCTTTGATATTGCTGTAAACATCGATGGTTCACACCCAAACAAAATGGGAGTAATGTACCTTCAGAGCTTCTCCGTGTTATACACTTGTGAAACTAATATATAGACGAAATTTCTGTATTGAAATGAATCTACATCTCACAAACAGGATTTTCAAATAACGACTTTGAGTAATCACCTTACAAACCAATATAAACGTATGGCAAGATATAACCATGAAGGAATTTAGTTTTTGTCAGACGCAAGAACTCATCACTATCCTAAACGTATACGTATATATGCATGCAGTTTCAAATATCAAGAACAAGCGGTCGATGTCGAAAGTCCGTTTCTAACTGTTCAGAGTTATACATGTCACTTGTTCATTCTTGGAAGCCTTCATATTCCCCGTCCAACGATGGGAACTCTTTCTGGTTGTGTTGACTATAAATGCTTGTATGGTAATTCTGTCGTTTATCTGTACAAGTGGTTGCATTTCCTCTCCTTTCCCAACAAACAAACTAACGAAACGCTACTAGTCTGCTCTCTGGAGCTCATCCTCAATGGCGCTTATACGTCAGGAAACTTACATGTATACTAATAATGATTGTTTCAAGAACAACGATGTATGGACGAACTATTCTAAATTCGTCAATATCAGTTATGCCTGACTAAAATATAAGTTTTATTACAACTGATTTGGATTAATGACGGCTATCATGTTCAACATTGCACAAATATTATCATAGAATTTTTTTTTAAAATGTACAAAAATCCTCAAAAAAAATAATGCCTTAGCTTAGACAGAGACATATATGTGTATATATATATGTCTCTGGCTTAGATAACAATTATTGGTATTCTTTTCACAAAACGTTCGTGTAAATGATTGTCAAATAAATTTAATTATGTAAGAATGAAATGTGTTAAAAAGAAACTAAAAAAAAATCATGCATGTTGTATGTTGTATTTTTTTCAATTAAAAACTTTAAAATTGCGATAGTTTTATGAGCATTTAAACACAGCCAGATTTGAATACAAGTTAAGAAATTCCGGTAAAGTCAATGATATCAAACAGATGTGCAATGGTATATCAAATTGGGTAATATTGCATTTAGTTTTTATTAAAGATTAAAATTACTATTCTTTACTTCATATTTGAATCTTTACGCCAATTGCCGCTAAGAAAGTAATAAAAAATTGTTTCCTTTTATTTTTATACACTTTCGGAATTACGAATCTGAATTTTATTTTCAATTAATTTACACAATTTAATTATTGTATCTTTATTCTCATCGTGTATTAAATCTTAGTGTATTAAATACAGCATACTCTTTCTAATCCTTTCTGTCAAGTTATCCTTTCCAAATAACAACATTCATACCTGTGTACGCTTGAACTCACACCTGCGGCTAAATAGCTACAAGGTAAACGAATTGACCTCAAGCCGAGAAATATACAGTGACCTTTACAAAAAAATATACACACTCTGCTCACACATTAGTTACATTGAAATGATTATCAAAACAATAACGGTAAATAGAACTGAATTATTTTCAGTTCAATATCAGTAAAAATGTTCAATGAATATTTTATGAAAAAAATCTCAACAATAATTAATGAAATTTATTCGAAAACATTTACTAGAGATAATTTTATAGGAGTTTAATTCAATCAATACAAAACGGTATATGCATATTCATTTTCGTTCATTCTTATATTGTGGTTAATAACTACGACCATTCGTCAGCTGTGCGCTTTTAATTACGTATATTGTCGATAAGCTATAAGAGTTAAACAGATTTTATTTTTTCCCAGAATTCAACACATCGGGCTAAAACGTCACGACCCACTCGAGAATTCAACCAAAAAAGTTACAAATACTTGATTTTCTCCGTTATTAGAAGGAATATAAATTTAAAACTTTGCAAATGTGTTTTTTATGTTGAGATGAACATAATTAGATGATAAGTAAAAAATCGCGGAATTTCCCTTTAACTATTCTTTGCAAAAACTAGTTTTTCCCAAATCGTGGTTTCATCTCATCAAGTAATGTGATAACCACATAAAGAAGTGATAGGACCACACCACATACTGGAACGAACACATCATGTCGTGTAACAATTTGAAACATCATTATGTAGTTTTAAAGCCGTATTAGAAATTGGCAAATCATCATTACGAAATAACAAAATCACATCATGTAATGGACCAACTACCTAACGTTAAGCCACATACACATCAAGTAATGTTAAAACCACTTTAACTAATAAGACAGTCATATTCAATAATGATAAAAATCTATCGAAATCTCATTGAGTAATGACCATACCATATTGATTAATACCACAGCATCATTACGTAATGTCAAAACCATTAAAGTAACGACTCGAATAAAGACAATTTCACTTGTATATCAGGTAGAGGGAAATCCGTGGTGGATAATATGTGTGTTCCTCATGACGTTCTCGAACTGTGTTCCTCATTCCAGGTTATTACTACCAGATCTGTAATCGAGCATAACAATCTTTTCCAATTTTTAGTTGAAAGGAGTAAAATCCTAGATCATTCAATTCTATTGGCAGAATTTAAAACATTAACTAACATATCCGAATACAGTAGTTCGAAAATAGATAAGTTCAAACGCTTCAGGCTTAAATCGATTCCTAATGACCTTTTTGGATGTGATCTACGGAAAGCAGCTCTTCAAACTTTAATTCAACGTAATGAGACCACAAGAGAGACTGAAAGTCGCGTGGATAATATCTATTCGGATCTTTGTACTTTGATAGTCGATGAAATGAACTGCAAAATTCCAGTATATGATGCAAGTAGAAAGACAAGAAAACGACACAAAAGTTCTAACCCTTTCTGGAATGAAGAACTCGGACAACTATACAACGCAATGCGTCTTAAGGAAAACAGTTTCTCAGTTTTAAAGGAAGATCAACTACCAGAAGGAGATTTCGGGAGGAATTTCAACATGCGCAAAAATCATTTAATAGAACAGTAAAAAGTCTACTACACATATCTGATGTAATCAAACAAAGATTTAATGCAATTTTTTTTTATTTTTATATTCAGCCCTTTCTTTGAATTATTGATTTACAAATTGATGAACTTGTACTCTTTTATAACAAATGAAACAACTGAAATCCAAAACAACCAAAAATTTTAGATTAATCTACCTGAGCATGATGAACAGAAGCTGACACAAACTAGCAATCTGAAAGGTGCATCCATAATAAACATTTTAAAAAATGTCATTTATTACAAGTTGAATATTGATATGCAACGAAAATTTAGATGTGATACCTATTATGCATATGTATATATGACTAGAATTGAGAACCAGCCTAAATGTCGACTTGAAATTGAACCAAAGATATCATATTGTTAGCCAAATTGTTTCACAAATTAGCCCAAACGTGCATTTCCAAACCCATTTTTGCATAATTAGTTTATTAACTGTAATCGGTAGTCGGTAGAGGTAAGAAATGTATCACGTCATATAATTGTCCTCATGTTTATTCTTTTGTCTCTTGTGAATATTTGTCTCCTACCTCATGCCACGTCTTCTTAATTTTATAAAAAGATTACATAGCTAATGTTATGTTGTTCTATTTTAGATGCAGAGTTTGTTTTACCATAATTATAAAGAAGAGAAAGGATCATTTAAAACACTTACGGACAAAATTGTCAGGAAGGCATTAACTCTACACCCAATAAAGGATCAACGACATCTGTATAGCATACAGAATTATCTTCTTTCCTCTCATATACAAAATCTACACCAGAAAAAGCGTAATTTACAAAGGGAGATAACTCAAATTGAACATAATTTAGGCATTTTGAAACAAGCAGATAGTATCACAAGACAAATTATAATACCTTCATTGACTTTATTTAAACCAAGAGTAAGAGATGAAGTCTTTGCATGGAATTTCCTGTCTAAATCTTTTATTTCTGATCATGATTTATATTCTAAAAGTAATATAAATACACCATTAAAACATGCTTTAGCAGATAGTATCAATCACGTTTTACAAATCATGAACAAAAATGCGCGTCAGAAAGGGAAAACAATAGGTTTTAAAGATTTATCGTATGAATATCGTAGAGTCAGTCCTCTTCATGGTGCTGATTATAAATTAGATCTGTTATTCACGTTCAGCAAGGATAACGGGGAAGAAATGACAGCCCCAGTTAGAAGACATGTATATCTTCATCAGACATTTGGGGATGTAGAATTCTTTGAGGATCCTTCGACAGCTTCCGCAAACATTGAATACAAAGCATCAAATGCTCCGTTAACATTTAGCAGTTTAGGTCAAGGTCGACAATCATTGGAAAGCATTCATTTTATTGTTCCACTTGCTGGCAAAGTTCCTGTATTTAAAAAATTTATGCAAAACTATGAGGAAATATGTCTAAAAAACAAGGAAATGACACAGCTTCACATTGTTGTGTTCAATAGTGATTCAAACTCATCATCAGTCAAATCCCTAATCGGTATTGTTCGTCAATATCAAAAAAGGTACGCTGGTGTCGACATTGAAGTCATTTATGCTGATGGTCCATTTAACAGGGCGAGGGCTTTGGATCTTGGAATGTTTCAGTTAAGTGAGGACTCTCTACTTTTCTTTATAGATGTAGACATTGTATTTGATAGAGATGTGTTGTACCCACCATTTTTTCTTAAAATGTCCTGAACCAAGTCAGGAAAATGTCAATTGTTATCTTATAGTTCGTATATATGTGTGTTGCATTGTTGTTTGGGTTTTTGTTGGACTTATTGTTTCTGTTGTTTCTTTGTTTTCCTCTTATATTTATGTGTTTCCCTCAGATTTAGTTTGTTACCCGGAATTATTTGTCTCAATCGTTTTATGACTTTCGAACAGCGGTATACTACTGTTGCCTTTATTTACTTACAAAATGTCTTTTTTATTTACTGTGCATAATGTTAACAATGTTTCAGCAGTGAAAAAAAGAATTTATTTTTATCAATCCATGTTAGTTCAAGGAACTAAGAATTTGTTCCCTTAAAACTCTACTATTCTTCGTATTTTCTGAAAGATACCACCCTTTACAGCTCCAACTTGCAATTTCTAAATTCGACTTTGATGACTGTCAATTTTCCTATTTTTTAATGACCCTACCACAACGAATTTCTAGACTAGGAATAGTCTTTATAATTTTGCGAATGTTAGCTTCTTGCTTACGTTCATGTCTCGTTGTCAGGTTCGACGTAGACGGGACTGTACATAGGATTGTCTTTAAGTTTTCTTTTTTTCTTTAGAACGTTTACACGTTGAGTTTCATTATCAAAGTTAACAAGTACCGTTTTGTTCTGTTGATTGGTGTTAGATCCTACGCATTGTACGGTTGTCACATTAAAATCAAGTTCGAGATAGGTAATAATACCGTTAATATATGCCTTGAGGGAATCTTCACTATCACCCGTGTCGGTATTTGATACATTTTTAAACACTAGTTTAGAGTGAGTAATGTTTTGTGACCCTTGCGTATTGGTTGAGCGTTCACCTTTCTCTAGAGTATCTATTTTGTGTTTAAGATTTTGTATTTCGTTATCAAACTTAGCAAACTCTATGTTAATTTCGTCTTTCAACAATTTCATTTTACTTGAAATTTTTGTTTTAAAACTAACTTCTAAATTCGTGATTCGCTGCTCCGTGGATTGTCTAAGGGATTCTTGGTTATTACTAACTTTCGTCAATAAATCATAAATGTCATTTACTGACCTTGTACTAGCGGAATTGTCTTGTCCGGGTTCCTTTGCATTAGACAGGTGGGCTAACAGTTCTGAGTTAGCCATTTTGTTGGATCTTTTTGCTATTGGTAAAGTCTGTTCCACTTCTGTATCTGACGAAGTACGACGAGCTTTTCGTCATGGTTCTCTAGTATTCAACATCTAGATTGGACACTTGAACATTTTGCAATAGTTTTTGACACTTTTATAATCCAATGATCAATATAATCCTATTATGTCACACGATTTGGTAAGAACAATTTTTCATACGTCCATTCCATGTAACCTCGTTATGAAAGGACAGAACTCAATAACAGTAAAGGTGACGTTACCCTGTGTACTTGATTTGAGTTTTGTAGTAATAAGCACTGTGAATAAGTTTTATAACATTTGATTTTCATTTTGGCACAATGAAGTTTGAAACGGACACGAAAAATGCAACCGGTTTTCATTTGTAGGAGAGCCTAACTCTAGAACGGTAAAGGTGACGGCACCAAAATTCAAAATTGATCTGTGTTTTGTTTTAATAAGCATTCTGCAAACGGTGGAAACGGTTGAGGCAAACTTACGTTAGAGATTGGAAATTTGTTTTGGGACAAACCTACTTACATACTGACGAACAAGGGTAAAACTTAAAGCCCCTCCACTATGGCGGTGACACAAAAATGGATTACTGATACAATACCAGATGATTGACAACTGTCGTCATCAACAAGCTAAAACACACCAAGATGAAGTTTTAGTAAGAATAATGATTATGGTCTATCCTCTCTAATGTCAATCTTGATTTTATTAACTGTTTTGGCTTACCTTATTGAACAGTTTTACTATAAAACTCAATTTACAATTATTGACTTCATGAGCACATTAATATAGCGCATGTTGTTTGAAAGATAATGAAAATTAATGATTGGTTGTAATGCAAATGCTCACTGTTTTCTATTAAAATCCGTGGCACAAATGACACGTTCATCTTTACAATGACAATAAAGGTGCCTAAAAAATAATTATGATCGAACCCAAAATGGAACTTGAACTTTGGCATTATATGGGGAAGATTCTAAGAAAATTTCTTTATCAAAACTCTTATAAGAAGTTTTTAAGAGGGAAAGTGGATATAAATGCGTTCCGTAGAGTACTTGTGATTTACTGAAGGAAACTGCATATATGATTCTGATTTAAATACATGGAGAATGTATCCATGGGACACATAATGCCCCTGATGGTTTTTTCACAACTATAATGGAATATAACTCTAATACGATGAAAAAATTATGCCACAAAAATTCAAACTTGATATGTGTTTTGTGGTAATAAGCATTGTGCATAAGATTTATAATATTTGGTTGAAGCAAACTTGGAGAACAGAAACTAATTTCTGAATGTAAGGATGGATGGAAGTACAGACAGACAAGGGTAAAACTTAATGCCACCAGCTTCGGTAGGGAAATCAAAAACAAAACAAAAGGCAAACAACAGCATTACAGGGTAAGATCAGTGATGTAGCACTAGAGTAGCATTGTAATCATGCTATCTATGTACTTACAAATAATTGTATAAAACATTTTTTTTCATTAAGAATTTTACTTTTATCGTTCAGTTTAGAGGGATGCTGCCTCCCAAAGACCCACTAAATTTATCATCACTGATGATTGTGAGAAAGTGTCAATAAATTGTAATAAAGGGTTAAAGAGGAGTTACAGATTAAAACCAGGTGCTCCGCAGGGCGCAGCTTTATACGACCGCAGAGGTCGATCCCTGAACAGTTGGGGCAGGTATTGACAAAACATTTAAGCGTGATACAGCTCTGAATTTGGATTGTGATCAAATTTTTGACATTATATGGGTTTTTTACACAAAACAAATGTCAAGATTTTACAAATCAATTAAAGATTTCTTCTTCAAACTTATTTAAATCTAAAATTAAATAGTTGACCCAGCATAGGTTTCTGACACAGAATGAATGTGGTCTAATGAACTTAAATTTGTTTTTGCCTTTGAGCAATTCATTATGCTGTTGAATATTAATCCTGTCAAAAAAATGTTTGAAGAAATTTTCTTTTTATTTATAAAATCTGAAATGAGAACAAGTATGGACACAACTTTTAAGTTTGATACAGCTATAAATGTGGATTGTGATTAAATAGTTGACACAACATAGGTTTATGTCACATTATGAATTTGGTTTAAGAAATGAAAATTAGAATTTAAAGTTTTTAAATTTAATATTAAACTATTATGGTTCAATATCCAAAATGTAAATAGTCATGTCTGGCAAATGTCCAACATACATTATCTAAAAACATTTTAGATAAGATAAGGAAAAAAAGCTTCATCAGCAACATTTTATATTGGCAAATTTCCAATGAAGTTATTTACATAAAGTTATTGGCAAATAAAAATAGAAAATGACATCATAGTCATGTCTGGCAAATTTCCAACATATATAATCAACTACTATTCTATACAAAGAAAGATAACTCCAATTGAAAATTAATTGCTATTGCACAATATTGTGCAATTAGATATTTCTTGCTATTGTGCAATACTGTGCAATTGAAAATTTCTTGCTATTGCACAATGCTTGATATGGAATCCTGATTTGGACCAACTTGAAAACTGGGCCCATAATCAAAAATCAAAGTACATGTTTAGATAAAGCATATCAAATAAGCCCAAGAATTTAATTTTTGTTAAAATCAAACTTAGTTTAATTTTGGACCCTTTGGACCTTAATGTAGACCAATTTGAAAACTGGACCAAAAATTAAGAATCTACATACACAGTTAGATTTGGCATATCAAAGAACCCATTTATTCAATTTTTGATGAAATCAAACAAAGTTTAATTTTGGACCCCCATTTGGACCAACTTGAAAATTAGGCCAATAATTAAAAATCTAAGATTTGGCATATCAAAGAACCCATTTATTCAATTTTTGATGAAATCACACAAAGTTCAATTTTGGACCCTTTGGACCCCTTATTCCTAAACTGTTGGGACCAAAACTCCCAAAATCAAACCCAACCTTCCTTTTATGGTCATAAACCTTGTGTTTAAATTTCATAGATTTCTATTTACTTATACTAAAGTTATGATGCAAAAACCAAAAATAATGCTTATTTGGGCCCCTTTTTGGCCCCTAATTCATAAACTGTTGTTACCTCAACTCCAAAAATCAATCCCAACCTTCCTTTTGTGGTCATAAACCTTGTGTTTAAATTTCATTGATTTCTATTTACTTATACTAAAGTTATTGTGCGAAAACCAAGAATAATGCTTATTTGGGCCCTTTTTTGGCCCTTAATTCCTAAACTGTTGGAACCAAAACTCCCAAAATCAATCCCAACCGTCCTTTTGTGGTCATAAACCTTGTGTCAAAATTTCATAGATTTCTATTCACTTAAACTAAAGTTATAGTGCGAAAACCAAGAAAATGCTTATTTGGGCCCTTTTTGGCCCCTAATTCCTAAAATGTTGGGACCAAAACTCCCAAAATCA
This sequence comes from Mytilus galloprovincialis, assembly GCF_965363235.1. NCBI lineage: Eukaryota > Metazoa > Mollusca > Bivalvia > Mytilida > Mytilidae > Mytilus > Mytilus galloprovincialis. The sequence continues at coordinate 11,304,621 of NC_134841.1, read as the reverse complement.
ATCCCAACCTTCCTTTTGTGATCATAAACCTTGTGTTAAAATTTCATTGATTTCTATTCACTTTTACTAAAGTTAGAGTGCGAAAACTAAAAGTTTTTCGGACGACGACGACGACGCCAACGTGATAGCAATATACGACCAAAAAATTAAAATTTTTGCGGTCGTATAAAAACATGAGAACCCCCAAATGTGTATTTAGTGGTCAATTATGTCAAACGAAAGTGAACACCAAAAATCAACAAGAGTCCTCACACTGAAATGTCTCACCTGTTTTACTTCTGATTGAATTCATGTTGAAAGTATGTAATACAAGGTTTTACTACAAGTAATACATTAACTAAACATTATCAATGATTCGTGAAAATATGCAGTCACGGTCATTTAAAATTGGAAGAACCCTGCCTCACAGACATGAACACCTTACAATCAATCATTACACCAAATATAGTGCATTATTCGTTAATAGTACCTGAAAAACTGATCAAACCACTAAATCTCAACATTGACCAATGAACCAAAAATATGAGGTCAAGGTCATATGAACCATGCAAGACAAAGATGTACACCTAACAATCATTCTATACACCAAATATAGTCGACCTACTGTTTTTTAGTAACTAATAAACTGAAAAAGCCAAAAAAAACTATCATTGACCAATGAACCATGAAAATGAGGTCAAGGTCATATTAATCCTCTCAGAGACACATTAAAAACAATTATTCCATATACCAAATATACATGACCTATAACTTTAGTGTATCAGATATATAGATCAAACCATAAAAATAAACTCAATGTCATGGAAACTCAATTTTTTTCCAGCTTTTATTTTCAACAATTTTGGTGTTAAACTCATATCTATATTCAGTAGGTCTATAACTATATTTTGCAATTGGAATGATTGTAAGGTTTTTGTGTCTGTGCGGCAGGGTCCATCCAACCTTAATCTTATTTTCAAGCTTTATGGGTCAATGTTGGGTTTTCATGAATATGTTTTCTAAAAAAATTCAAAGCAAACGGTCAAATATAATCGGTGATTGAAATAACTGTTAGCTGTAAATGTCCTTCTGATAGGTTTCCACCGAGAAACCACCGGCTGATTGTTTAATGCAATCCCTAAAACCTGGCAAATCAAAGCGCTGTAAGCGCTAAAGGCAGTTAACCAAAAACCAAGGCAACCGTTATTATGAAAACTGTTGCAATGTTGCCTCAACATTAAACATTCATATATGAGTACATTCATGTTTATCTAATGATTTATTTATTAAGGCAAATAATTTATATGTTATCAAGGTTTCAAAAGCAATGCATATATCAATGTATATTTTTTATGGTGAGTCTGCAGTGGTACAAGTTCCCAATGATTGCAGTTGTTCTACTTGGTAGTTAACCTTGGTTTTATTTGACTGCTAGAAGTTCAATTTGACTTAGTATGAACATGTAATAGTATGAATGGACTGGTTTCCCTGGAAAGAAAACTGAGTTTGTGTTCTATAGTACAAAAGTTATGAGACACGAATCAGACAAATGTTCACTACAACAGGGATCAAAGGTGAGGTCTGACTGACCTGCCCATAGTAAATGTAAATGATTTGTTATTTTGTCCCATACATATGAGTATATATAATTTAGGGGCGGGGATCTCAACGGTTTTCAAGTTCTCAAACAGGTAAGGGTAGGCAGAGGATTTAGGGGGGCAGGGGGCCCGGCCCCCCTTTTTTGGGAAAAAAATTGGTTGCTTATATAGGGAATCACTGAAGCGTGACTGGAGCGGGCCCCTCTTAGGTCAGTCAGTGGGCCCCACTTATGAAAATTTCTGGATCCGCCACTGGGGGTAGAGTGACCCTAGGGACTACCCCTACATTTCATTTTATTTGTTATATTGTCCCATACATGAATATATATGGTTTAGGGGTGGGGATCTCATTGGTTTTCAAGTTCTCAAACAGGAGGGGTAGGGTAACCCCAGGGACTCCCCCTATATTTCATTTAATTAGTTATATTGTCCCATACATGAATATATATTGTTTTGGTTTGGGGATCTCGACCGTTTCCAAGTTTTCAAACAGGAGGGTTGGGATGACCACAGGGACTTCCCCTATATTTCATTTGATTTGTTATATTGTCCCATACATGAGTATATATGGTTTAGGGGTAAGGATCTTGACCATTTCCAAGTTCTCAAACAGGAGGGTGAACAGTGACCTCAGGGACTCCCCCTATCTTTCATTTGAATTGTTATATTGTCCCGTACATGAATATATATGGTTAAGGGGTGGCGATCTCAATGGGTTTCAAATTCTCAAACAGGAGGGGGTGGGGTGACCCAAGGGACTCCCCTATATATCATCTGATTTGTTATATTGTCATACATGAATATATATGGTTTAGGGATGGGGATCTCGACCATTTTTAAATTCTAAAACAGGAGGGGTGGGGTGACCCCTAGCGACTCTTCCTATATTTCATTTGATTTTTTATATTGTCAAAAACATGAATATATATGGTTAAGGGGTGTGGATCTCGACCGTTTCCAAGTTCTCAAACAGGAGGGGTGGGGTAACTCCAGGGACTCCCCCTATATTTCATTTTTTATTTATTATATTGTCCTATACTTGAATATATGCAGGGGCAGATTCAGACGGGGGAGGGTTGCAGGCTTGCACCCCCTTAAATTTGCAAAGCATGGGTTGTTCTCAGCTTGATAAAGAATATTCCGATAATTTTACCTAAATTTTTTTTAGCCTCGCTCTGCTCGTCGAAAATTTAAGTTTGCGCCCCTCTTAACCTAAAATCCTAGATCTGCCCCTCATATGGTTTAGGGGTGGGGAGCTGGACCGTTTCCAAGTTATCAAACAGGAGGGGGTAGAGTGGCCCAAAGAATGCCACCTATATATCATATGATTTACTTACATTAAGGTATATATAATATAGTTGCATTATTTGTGAAAATAAAGAAAGAAACTTTCAGCTACTTTAATTGACCCTTCAAAATTGAGAAAAAACAAATAACCCCTCAAAATTGCAGTAATATGTTTACACTTTAAAAGCATCTCACATGCATTATCATCATTTATCATTTATAAAGAAAATTTAGACTGTGACCATGACCATGTATATTGTTAGATATACTGTTCCATGCTGTCACGTTGTATTGGATTTTTAAATCAAAATTTGTCAAAAAGTAATTTTGAGTTTCTGAATAAAATATTTTTCTGCTTTTTCTTTCTTTTACATATATCTTTTGGTTTACAATACTAGTGTTTATATTCATTTACCATGCATAGATGTATTTTTTACACCTGCTTGGATTTATTTTGAAAATGATCGCCAAACCCGGAATTACCCTTATCCGCTTCCGGAATCAGATCCGATTTTGTAAAATTTTGTCTTCTCGGCCGCCATTGTTATGTGTTTACAATGTTGTTTACGATTTTACTCGAATTTATACAATATTTGTCGGCGATTTTCTATATAAAGCTAGCGGTTGAACAAAATGAACATCGCCGTCATGAATAATAATGATAAAAATAAGTTTTAGCTCGTTTAATTGGAGACTTTGGTGAACATGGTGAAAAGGTTTGCAAAGTAATTTCTTATTTTCTTTCAAATGGAAGGTGACTACGTACGTCGGTCGTAGCTAAATGTAGAAACCAACTATCCTAGTCGAAATTCCGCTTGCAAAAGTGGAAGGTCGCGGACCTCGGACCACCGCTAATTTGAACACCTGCCTCCAAATTGAAAAGCTACGAAAATGTCTTTTTCTAATTTGAAATTGCCGCCAACAGCATGAACAGTTGAACTTATTATATAATAGACTACTGACGTAGTTGTACTACGTATTGATGACAAACAATATTCCTACGACTTTTGTCATTTGGGAAATCTAAACTACTTGTCTTAAGAGATTTTCAGCGATTAAATATTTCATACAATTGTTCTTTGACATCTTAGCTAAAAGCACAAGTCCTAATGAACTACACAAGGATTCTTAAAAAACACTACTTCCTATGTGTAACTTTAAAACTTTTGGATAAATCGACGATCATTTAAGGTTTTTCTGGTAATTTTTTTTGTAATCCAGAATAAAAAGTATTAAAAAAGTGTTCAATTAGTTATATATAATATAGTAGCAAGCTAGATAATAACAATGGCAAATATTTCAGGATTTATTGGGTAGAACACAAATCTAGGGTGCTCGCATAATGCAGCTTAACTGCATTAAAATATTTGTCTCTAGCAATTTTATTTAAGACAACCATTGAAACCTCTGATTGCATTCAAATATATAACAAGGATATGTCAGTAAAAAATTAGAAATCTGCAAGATAATAAACTGTCAACATAAAACCTCTATAATCAGAAGTTTTTCCAACAATATAATAACCTAAATTTTAAAAGAATAGTTGTTAATAAAATTTTAATAAGTTACAAAATAAAAATTTAGTACATGAATTTCAAGATCTAAATATTAAATTGTTTGTAATAAGTGAGATCATTTTACAAGTGAGTCCTCTATTTTCTGTATATGTAAAGTCTTTTATTTAGCGTAGAGTATTTCAATCCTGTGTCATAGCCTGAAGTGTGAGAATGTTCACTTATTCTTAGTTAATGTCCGCTGTTTCTCAGCATGTTCCACAATTTTCTTGTCCAGCTTTAGTCCTTTCCTTTTACGTACAGTATTCATGTAGTGATGGGCTCTGTTTTCTGAGTCTGCTTTCTCTCCGTAATGAAGATATTCCTCCTCAGTTGTAGGTATCCAGAATGGATCAATATCTACCACCTGGAATAGATTGATAGATTAATTGATAGCTGTTTGACAACAAGCAGTGAATAACCTGTTAGTTAGATATTAATGTACATTGGTTTGTACTAGATTCATAACTTTGTAAACAAATTAAATAGAGAATAGAACATGTAGAAATGGGGAATGTGTCAAAGAGACAACAACCCGACCATAGAACAAACAACAGCAGGAGGTCACCAATAAGGCTTCAATGCAGTATGAATCAGTGCTTGTAAGCACTGAAAGGTAAAGATTGCTTTAATTTGTCAGTGGGAAGTCAAATCAAATATTGCATTATATAAAGCATTGGTTGTAGTTGATTCAACTACAATTCTGGACAAAGGAAGATAACTTCAATTCTTAAAGATGACTTTAAAAACGACATCATTGATACTTTTCAAACAGATATTAGATACCCGCACATTGCAAAAGCTATGTAATTTTCTTGACGAGTACAACAATAACACTTTGCTACTTGAATATCTGAGCATATACTTTAATGATAAATTTCTGAAAATGTTCATGGATAGGATGTATAGAATGTTATGATTAATACACTATATTTTGAGTATCTCAAAAGTGGTAAACCTTGGAAGATTGGGATATCAATCAGGTTTGATTGCATTTCATGCAATTTTTATCCAAAAAATAATCATTAAATGTACATATAAAGGCTGTTACAATTTAGGCCACAATTTATCCCCATGTAAATCCACATGTATCATGACACATGTACAAACACTATGTCAATTTCACTAGTTTAAAATTGAAATTCAAAAAAAAACATCTAAAGAACAGTTATTTCTATTCTAATGCATAGCAAAAAGAATGAATGCCTTATAGCTTGGAAAATGTATAAAATTAAGATAAATTACAATTCATGATTTCATACAATGAAAACTGAAAGTTTAACAATCTTATGTTGGCTCCAAACTTGCCATGAGTTAATTCTGTTCACTTGTAGTGGCACAACTTTTTGGTTCATCAATGTATTGAAAAACAATTACAGAGAACTTACCTTCCCCTGGAAAACAATCATTGTCAATTAATTTGACAGTCAAACAATAATGTCTCATTCAGGATTCAAACTTACATCCTCAGTGTTAACAGCCTAGGAACACCAAGGATAAACTACTTAGACCACTCAGCCCCTGAGGCCACACCAGCTGTGGACCGTGAACCAACTTTTATTATGGATCCTAGCAATGACTAAATACAACCTAGCTAACTCACTTCCATCGTAGGCCATACGTACCTCCCAGTGACTAAATACCACCTATGGACTAGCTTAACTTACATCATAGGTCATACATACCTCCCAGTGACTAAATACCACCTGTTGACTAGCTTAACTTCCATCGTAGGTCAAACATACCTCCCAGTGACTAAATACCAACTGTGGACTAGCTTAACTTCCATCGTAGGTCATACATACCTCCCAGTGACTAAATACCACCTATGGACTAGCTTAACTTCCATCGTAGGTCATACATACCTCCCAGTAACTAAATACAAACTGTGGACTAGCTTAATTTCAATCGTAGGTCAAACATACCTCCCAGTGACTAAATACCAACTGTGGACTAGCTTAACTTCCATTGTAGGTCATACATACCTCCCAGTGACTAAATATCAACTGCGGGCTAGCTTAACTTCCATCGTAGGTCATACATACCTCTCAGTGACTAAATACCACCTATGGACTAGCTTAACTTCCATTGTAGGTCATACATACCTCCAAGTGACTAAATACCAACTGCGGGCTAGCTTAACTTCCATCGTAGGTCATACATACCTCCCAGTGACTAAATACCAACTGCAGGCTAGCTTAACTTCCATCGTAGGTCATACATACCTCCCAGTGACTAAATACCAACTGCAGGCTAGCTTAACTTCCATCGTAGGTCATACATACCTCCCAGTGACTAAATACAAACTGCAGGCTAGCTTAATTTCCATCGTAGGTCATACATACCTCCCAGTGACTAAATACCAACTGCAGGCTAGCTTAATTTTCATCGTAGGTCATACATACCTCCTAGTGACTAAATACCAACTGCAGGCTAGCTTAACTTCCATCGTAGGTCATACATACCTCCCAGTGACTAAATACCACCTATGGACTAGCTTAACTTCCATTGTAGGTCATACATACCTCCCAGTGACTAAATACCAACTGTGGACTAGCTAACCCACTTGTTTTCTTCCTAATATCATCAGCAAATCCAAAACTTTCTACTACAGGTAGTGCAGCAATGATGTTAAATATTTGTGACCCTTCCCTCATTTCATCTTCAATGACTCGTCCATTTCTTTTACCCAGAACAGCAAACAGTTTACCTGTAAATATATGTGCACATAATTATAGTCAGAAAAACAGATTAACAATTACAAATATTACATTTTGTAAGAATAACTAAAGAAGTGTTGACAATACTAAAGTAAGATTTAGTTTAACTTAAAAATACATGTGAATGTTTTGCTATGGTTTTATTTGAAGATCAGTTAAAACCTTTGACAAGTCACATACAAGACACTTTTGATTTAAAATTTGAAGAAAAGGATCCTGCATTTATTTAACTTTCATGTTTGATTCCCAAGATTTTGTGTCTAACATCACTCCTTCTCAATATTCATTATTTTATTTCATAAAAGAAAGTCGTAAAATGTTTTGCAAAATTTTGGTGTGTAAAAAATAAATGTACACTTTCTTTTAGACAATAAAAAAATTCAAAATAATTATTTCAGTCCTCTGGCGAATCACAATAAGCATGATAAGGATATTTTGACAATTACAGTAAATGGCTGAAAATAGCTGTTTGACAACTAACAGTAAAGGGCATTCTTACCCTCATAAAGGGTATTACACAGATTTGACAATTATCCCAACTTATTATAAGAATCAAAGAGCTCAAAGCTCTGAGGAAAAATGACGCCACTGCTTCTAATATTGGGATATTTTTTATGCAAGTCTTGATTTTCACATACCGTAATAAGTTGAACATTGCAACATGTCTTGTAAGCATATAATTGATATTCGTATATGAGTGTGTGAAGTGAAGATGACAACTGACTGGTTTTTTTTTTAAACAAAGGAATAGGTCAAGAGTCAAGACTACCTAAATGATCTACAGTATCCAATGACTAATGGCTGTTTTTTTTTTGTACAAATAAATAGGTCTTGACTACCTGAATGATCTACAGTATCCAATGACTACTGTCTGTTTTTTTTTTTGTACAGATAAATAGGTCAAGAATACTGGAATGATATACAATATCCAATGATTACTAGCTGTTCTTTTGTACTAATAAATAGGTCAAGACTATTTATATGATCTACAATATCCAATGACTACTGGCTGTTCTTTTGTACATACTAAATAAAGACTACCTGAATGATCTAAAGTATTCTAAGTAATGTGTATTTTTTTTTCTTGCAATTACATTTTTCTAAATCAAGAATACAGACTACTAGTATCCTTTCAAACCAAATGATTATGAAGAGCCTGTTGTAATAAGCTCTTATACCCCACTAGTCCTATAACATATGACTTCGCATTCTTATTCAATTTTTAACGTTTTTATACTGATATTTTCATTTTTTTTTAATTTTTGAATGCAAAGTGTGACACATTGATAGTAAAAAAAATTATCAGAACAGTAAATAAAAATAGTAAATAATGCTCCTGAGGTCATATGATATACGGCTTATAACCCACATACTTATTAAATAAGTTACTAGTGACATACACAAATGTAGTTATTTTTGTTACTTGAAGCAAATTCTATTTCTGTAGATTTTCACAATATTGTTATACTTGTTTTATTTCACATTGAAGATTAGACAAATAGGGATACTCCTTTGATTTTTTTTATTTCATGTCAGTCAGGTTTCTTTATATGAAACTTGAAACCACTTCTCTGCCATCATTGATATTTTATAACAACTCTGCCCATGACTCATATAATTTGATATTCATTCTTTTACCATATATCATAGTAAGCTAGTTTTTATGCCCCACCTACGATAGTAGAGGGGCATTATGTTTTCTGGTCTGTGCCTCCGTTCGTCCGTCCGTCCGTCCGTCTGTGCGTCTGCTTCAGGTTAAAGTTTTTGGTCAAGGTAGTTTTTGAAGAAGTTGAAGTCCAATCAACTTGAAACTTAGTACACTTGTTCCCCATGATATGATCTTTCTAATTTTAATGCCAAATTATAGTTTTGACCCCAATTTCATGGTCCACTGAACATAGACAATGATAGTGCGAAGTTCAGGTTAAAGGTTTTGGTCAAGGTAGTTTTTGATGAAGTTAAAGTTACATCAACTTGAAACTTAGTACACATGTTCCCTATGATATGATCTTTCTAATTTTAATTCCAAATTAAAGTTTTGACCCCAATTTCACGGTCCACTGAACATAGAAAATGATAGTGCGAGTGGGGCATTCGTGTACTATGGACACATTCTTGTTTTATTTTACACTAATCCACAAACTTTCATGTCAAATTTTGTCTCCATTTAAGTTTATGCCATTGAACCATCATGGTATTAAACACAATTCCAAGTAATTATGCTGTTATAGAGGGTCACCATATATTCATCTTGGGTGGCATTCCAGTTATTGAAATTTGTGTCAGATTGGATAATGGACTAGACCTTTAGGAATTGATCTCATAATTTAATATGGAGCTATCGTATGCGACTCCTACTCGGTAACAAAAATAAACATGTCAAGCAGCAAAATTTATCACCAGAGATTACAAGTCAAAAGAGGATGGATAAGCCTCCAAAATGCTTGCCAAACTGGAACTACAACAAGATCTCCAGACAAGGAGAAACAAGGCGTTGAAGCCAAAGTTAGTATTTATGTACAAAGAAGTTGAGGGGCTGATTCACGCTATTGAACCAGACGAAGAAGTACCATAGGTTAATATTTCTGGCCAACACCTTCCTTATCTAACTCTTCTTGGGTAAATACTGTAAAATTTCTGGACAACCCATTCCTTAATTCTACTGTTTTTGCTTAAAATACTGTTAAAATATATATTAAACAAATCTAACACAGGTGCCGAATTGACTATATCAAGTGCAGATTTAACCAGGTGCCAATTTGACTAGATGCCGATTTGACTATACCAGGTGCCAAATTGACCATGTGCCGATTTAACCAAGTGCCGATTTGACTAGACTTCCATAAGACAGTGATCGCGCTGAATCAGCTAGACGACACTGTTGTGCACACATCAAACGTAGAGAGCTTCAAATCTGTTCTCCCGCCCGCCAATAAAACCGTTGTATTAAAGCCAGCATCGATATCGACAATTTATTCACGTCATACAGATACAGTCTGTTACTGACTCTACTGTTGTAACTTTGTAAACAATGATTGAGTCGGATTTCCGGTACTTCGATCTGTCTTATAACCAGTAAAAAGTGGACCAACTTGGACACATTATATTTTCTTATAAAAAAGGCATTTGTTTGTAAAAAGAAAAGACTATCAAGTTTTCCCCGATTAATAATATATCTTTAATGTTTTAACAATGTTTTAGTTTTACTTCACATAATGAATAAGTTATAAAAATAGATTTATGAGTATCTTAACAACATTGGTTGGTACACTTCGATCTTTTTGGTTATAAGAAGGACCGGAGGTATGTAAACTGGTTCCCGGTTGATTACTACACAAAATGATAATACAAGCAAATTCCAGTTTATATGTGAAATAGTAAAATACGAAACAAAGCGCGGTAGACGGAGAAATGTAATGGAAAGTAAATACGAACCAAGCGCGGTAGGCAGAGAAATGTAATGGAAGTTCAGTTCACCAGTATCGGAAACATGCCGCTGAAAGCGTCAATTTTCCAAAAATAAATAACTTCATTTAACCGATAAACTAAAAGCCATAGTCAGTTCAAGTTTTAGTCCTTGAAACTGGATTAGAATTTAACTAGAGGCTCTAAAGAGCCTGTGTCGCTCACCTTGGTCTTGTGCATATTAAACAATGGACACGGATAAATTTATGACATCATTGTGTTTTGGTGATAGTGATGTGTTTGTAGATCTTACTTTACTGAGCATTCTTGTTGCTACAATTATCTCTATCTATAATGAACTTGGCCCAGTAATTACAGTGGAAAATATTTTCTAAAAATTTACAAAATTTATGAAAAATGTTAAAAATTAACTATAAAGGGCAATAACTCCTTAAGGGGTCAATTGACTATTTTGGTCATGCAAACTTATTTGTAGATCTTATTTTGCTGAACGTTATTGCTGTATACAGTTTATCTCTATCTATAATAATATTCAAGATAATAACAAAAAACTGCAAAATTTCCTTAAAATTACCAATTCAGGACAGTAACCTAACAACGGGTTGTCCGATCCATGTGAAAACATCAGGGCAGATAAATCTTGACCTAATAAACAATTAAACCCTGTCAGATTTTCTCTTAATGCTTCGGTTTTTGAGTTATAAGCCAAAAACTGCATTTTACCCCTATGTTCTATTATTAGCCGTGGCAGCCATTTTGGTCGATTGGCCAGGTCACGCCACACATGTTTTAAACAAGTTACCCCAATGATGATTGTGGCCAAGTTTAGTTTAATTTGGCCCAGTAGTTTCAGTGAAGAAGACTTTTGTAAAAGATTACTAAGATTTATGAAAAAATGGTTAAAAATTGACTATAAAGGGCAATAACTCCTTCAGGGGTCAACTGACCATTTTGGTCATGCTGACTTATTTGTAAATCTTACTTTGCTGAACATAATTGCTGTTTACAGTTTATCTCTATCTATAATAATATTCAAGATAATAACCAAAAACAGCAAAATTTCCTTAAAATTACCAATCCAGGGGCAGCAACCCAACAACAGGTTGTCCAATTCATCTGAAAATTTCAGGACAGATAGATCTTGACCTGATAAACACTTTAACCACATGTCAGATTTGCTCTAAATGCTTTGGTTTTTGAGTTATAAGCCAAAAACTGCATTTTACCCCTATGTTCTATTTTTAGCCATGGCGGCCATCTTGGTTGGTTGGCCGGGTCACGCCACACATTTTTTAAACTAAATATCCCAAAGATGATTGTGGCCAAGTTTGGATTAATTTGGCCCAGTAGTTTCAGAGGAGAAGATTTTTGTAAAAGATAACTAAGATTTACGAAAAATAGTTAAAAATTGACTATAAAGGTCAATAACTCCTAAAGGGGTCAACTGACCATTTTGGTCATGTTGACTTATTTGTAAATCTTACTTTGCTGAACATTATTGCTGTTTACAGTTTATCTCTATCTATAATAATATTCAAGATAATAGCCAAAAACAGCAAAAATTCCCTAAAATTACCAGTTCAGGGGCAGCAACCCAATAACGGGTTGTCGGATTCATCTGAAAATTTGAGGGCAGATAGATCTTGACCTGATAAACAATTTTACCCCATGTCAGATTTGCTCTAAATGCTTTGGTTTTTGAGTAATAAGCCAAAAACTGCATTTTACCCCTATGTTCTATTTTTAGCCATGGCGGCCATCTTGGTTGGTTGGCCGGGTCACGCCACACATTTTTTAAACTAGATACCCCAATGATGATTGTGGCCAAGTTTGGTTTAATTTGGCCCAGTAGTTTCAGAGGAGAAGATTTTTGTAAAAGTTAACGACGACGGACGACGACGGACGACGACAACGGACGACGGACGCCAAGTGATGGGAAAAGCTCACTTGGCCCTTCGGGCCAGGTGAGCTAAAAACCAAAGAAAATGCATCAGGGACAAGTTGTAAATAACTGATAATCAATCAACCTATATACCATTATAAGACTATAATCATTCTCCAATCTCATAAAACATTTCTTATTTGGTTGTCAAGTGAAAATCAGTTCAAATTGTTATAGATCTACTTTTTGTTAACTTATACACTTTCCATTCTTTTGAGAGAGAAAAAATACACAAAGGAACTCTGTCAAACAATGAACTGTTAATTTTGACCATAACCTACCTAAAACTTCTGCTGTAGCCTGTATATTACATTTATACATTGCCACCACTAATCGTTGAGACTGGGTTTGGAATGCTTTACGGCAGCCATCTTTGATACAAGATATTAACTGTCCAGAGAATTGACCATATGTCTCGGTTTTCTTTCTAGATACAGAATCTTCTATTTTATCACAAGATACTTCATTTTCACTATTACATTTACTTCCAAAATCCATCTTAGATGTTAACTTTTGTATATTATCTATATCACAATCATTCACAGAAGTTTTAGAACATTCAGATCTACTTTCGTTTTGTAAATGACTTTCTTTTTCAATGCTATCTTTAGATTTGTCTGTGTCATTCATCATTTCCCATTTTTCAATAACAAAACAAACTCCTCTCATTGGTTCCTCACAAAGAGGTCCAGACAATGTTGCTATTTGAAATCCACTAACAAAACTATTATCAAGGTCCCACAATTCACCACTCCCTTCAGACTCATTATCTAAACATGTCCACACAGTCTGTCTTTTGTATTCTGGAATTCTATTTAATAATAAATTTGGTCCAACCCTCCTTGGACCAAAAGCCCATATCTGGTCAACAGCACCTCTCCAAAATTTTCCAGATTCATCAAATATTTTGCTAAGTTTAGATTTGAAATCTTTAATCCCTTCCTGTATTGATAGATTTAAACTAACAATGTCTGATGTTTTGTTTAGATGATCTAACACTTTCAGTAAGTCCATGCTGTCTTCCAACAGTTTGGTAATATCATCAGGAAGAGGCTGAGCTCTGATTACAACACAACATTTCTTATTAGCTGTATAAGTCTGAATAAGGCCTGGCTTTAAAACCTAAAGATTAAAAGAAGATTTCTCATAAGGTATCTGTAATAATTAACTTATTTTCACCAAAAAGGTGTCGAAATACATTTTTCATGACACATAACCCTCTATCAACCATTGTCAATAAAATACAAATATAATTAGAGGAAAAAATAACAAATGCATGCAAGAAAATTGTGGATGATTTTACCCCATCTGCTAAAGCATGCACTCAATATGTGCTTTCCTTTTCTATGTAACTTCCATTAAATTAAAGATTTTTCATGTTTATTTTTATGCCAGCTATATTTTTTTAATTTATTTAATTGGTTTAAATAAACTCTTGAGCATGAATCAAAACTTTCATAAAATTCTAGTGTAAAATAATGTTGAGAATGGAAATGGGGAATATGTCAAATAGACAACAACCCGATCAAAGAGCAAATAAACAGCTGTGCCATGAGCCCATGATACGCCCGACAACTTGTGTGGAAGTTTTATGCAATAATCATAAATAGTTTCTGAGAAAGTTTAAAGCAATAACCATATATTATTTTTGAGACAAGGCGGGACATGTGAAACCCCCCACCCTGTTTTTTTTTTTAAACTAAATATCATTAAAATACAATTTTGAATCAAAACCAAAAAGTATACAGATCTTTAGATTAATATAACAAAGAAGTGTGTAAAGTTTTAAGCAATAATCATAAACTATTTTTGAGATACGGCTTGACATGTAAAAAAACCCTCCCCTGTTATACAAATACTCAAGAACTTAAAAATAAAAATTTCGAATCATCACCAAAAAGTAAACAGATCTTTAGATTAATATAACAAAGACATGTGTAAAGTTTTAAGCAATAATCATAAATGGTTTTTGAGATATGGCGCGACATGTAAAAACCCCTCCCCCTTTTTTACAAAATACTCAATAACTCAAAAATGAAATTTTGAATCATCACCAAAAAGTATATATTAAGATATAATATAATATAATATAAGATTAATACAACTAATAAATGTTTAACGTTTTAAGCCATAATTAAGAATCGTTTTTAAGATACGGTGCGACATGTGAAAAAAACACACCCCTGTTTTAGTTACAAAGTGCCGTAACTCAAAAAGTTTTAATCTTATTTTCACCAAAAAGTATACAGATCATTTGACCATCATAAGAAACAACTATACTAAGTTTCATGAAATTTGGATGAGTCATTCTTAAGTTACGGTGCAACATGTTTACGCCAGACAGACAGACGGACATTTGTATACCATAATACGTCCTGTCAAAATTTTGACGGGCATATAAAAACAGCTAAAGGCCACCATTGGTCTTCAACGAAGACAAAAGTCAAACCTCATCATCATCTTCAAATTCCTTCATCCTGCTAGTCTTAATAACAACATTGGTATCCTGTATAACTTCATTAACCATGTCAACCTTTGGTGGAATTATAATTGTCTCTCGAAATGGTACAATAGCTTCTGATACATTCAACTCTATCTTGGCATACCTTTAAAAAATAAATATTTCTTATATTTATATAACTATATAAGGCTATTCTTAATACTCAAAAAAAAATTGTAACATGACGTAGTTACATTACTTGCATTCTTGATTTCTGAATTTTGAACATAAAAAAACATAGAGATTTGTAAAAAAAATCTCTTTTAAATAAGCTTAGCACTTTTCTTGATTTACTGTCCAGTTTTAAATTATCACTGGCAGACTGTGGAAAATGAGGAAATGTGATATCAGGAGACAAAAGAACACGACTTAAATAACTATGTCACTGTTCAGCCTTCAACAAGGAGCAACATTTAAAATGTATAGTTAACATTAAAGTCCCTTACATAACAACAAAAAAAGCGAACTGATTTATGACAAAACAATAAAACAAATGTGACTTGTTGGTATACTGGTACAATTACCTCTCTTTCAGGTCATCTACACATCTTTGTAAATGGACCTCTCCAGCTGTGACAATCACATGTTCTCCAGTTTCTTGTACCATCACTTGGACACAAGGGTCAGCCTGGTTTAATAATTTTAATCCTTGTACAAGTTTCTTCATATCAACTGTAATTATATGAATATCTATGATATGGGGTTGCAAAGGCTTATTTGTTTGTATGTGTTTGCAATTTTTATTTTAAATAATAAATACATCAGGTTAATTTTGTCATTTTCTCTAAGCCTTTCCAAAAATAACAGTATTTCTAAAGATTTTTTTTGTCTCTTTAACTTTTCAAAAATTGTGTGAACTTATAGAGGCTGTATAATCTCCTTTCTTGTAATAACTAAGATAATTACCAGCATGTTTTGGCTCTAAAGCCACTCTTACAATGGGTGAGGCATCAAAGTACAAGTCTGTAAAGGCAGGACAGGCTACAGTACTGGATACTGTACCAGACTTCAGGATGTGGTCCTCTAATCCACCTATACCTATAACATTATTCCAGACATATATAAAGTTCATTTGAAAATTTGTCATCAATTTGGGTATGTATATATATGAAAATTTCAAAATCAGATTCACAATCACATCTGAATTTATATGGTTTATTTTCTAAATGCAATAATCATTTATAGTTTACTTTTACATTTGTGTCTGTAAATCTTTCTATACTAGTTTCTTTAATAAGCATAAGGGATAAACAACAGTTGATTAAAAAATATGCATATATACATGTACATGCATAACTGTTATTGAGAAACCTATCAACTATACTGAAGAAATTTTGATAAATATGAATTAAAAGAGATACATCAAATACTGTTTGTTTAGTTGATGTTTAACACTAATTTCAGTGCCTTTTGCTATATCATGGCATTGGTTTTTACTTGTGCATGTTGTGGAGAAGCCTAAGTACAATGCTAGTGATTACTACTGCCTTTAGTAGAAAAAGGACAATCTTTGTTAATTAAGATCAATGTCAAAACACACCTCATCAAGAGCATGATTCAAACTCACAAAATCTTTCCGATATTGAGAAAAACCCTGTTTAATTCATATAATAAATTTCAAAATGCTAGTTTAAATTATTGCGCTTATAACCTTGTCGCATTTTTCGCAATAATAAAGACATCACAATAATTTCTGAATCTACAGTATAGTAAATTAAGTTCAAAATTTAACTTATGCAAATAAAAACTTGATTTATACCAAGTACATTCCCTGCAGGAACACTATCCGTGAGTTCTAGTTCTCTTCCCATGAAGAGATAAACATCTGTAACTGTGGCTACTGTTATATGTATGTCACTACTCAGATCTTTTATTGACAGGCTATCATCTATCTGATGACCTGAAGTTTCCTGCCAAAAATAAAACAAATTATTATCAGATGCTTTCATCATAACAAAAGTTATAAATCCTATCATCATTTTGAGTATCATACAATAAATCAACACAATTAAACTTATTTACATATAAAACTCAATTGTTTTTGTTTTTTTTAAATTGTTAACATTTTTTGGAAAAATATTGTATTTAGAACACCATAATAAAATTAAAAGAAAGCATGAAAAGTTAACATCATAATTGAGTTGTTCATTGATGACGTATATGACACATGGTTCGTAATGAATAATATACTTCTTGGGGAAAGTATAAATCAATTTAAGAATTAGAGAAATAAAGACATCAGATAATACATGGGATATTGTAAGTAGTGATCTGTATTAGCTAAGTCAGCACATATTGACCTAAGCTAAAGTCAGCACATATTGACCTAAGCTAAAGTCAGTACATATTGACCTAAGCTAAAGTCAGCACATATTGACCGAAGCTAAAGTCAGTACATATTGACCTAAGCTAAAGTCAGCACATATTGACCTAAGCTAAAGTCAGCACATATTGACCTAAGCTAAAGTCAGCACATATTGACCTAAGCTAAAGTCAGCACATATTGACCTAAGCTAAAGTCAGCACATATTGACCTTAGCTAAAGTCAGCACATATTGACCAAAACAAATCATTATTTCTTTTCCATTTAAATTCGCTTGGTTTTAAATAATTAAGAAATCTCCAGTTTACCAGTACACCAATTTTCAAAAGAAAAACTTTTGGAGAAATTTTCTTTAACATATATTGATTTTCTTACAAAGCATATTTTCCTTTTCACATCTTCTTTTTGATAGAATAAAAATACTGCATGACTTTGTATTTATTTCTTTTGTCCTGAATGTGCATTATTACTTGCTATTTGATATTAAACATCAATCAAGCAATCGGCCAATCTATTTATCAATCTTTTGAATGAGTAAACACTAGTACCATCAATCCTCAATAAATACCATTTGTTTATAAACCATACCTCTTTCAAAGCTACTTCAGGATCATGTTTAGGTCCCAGGACATATAACTTCTGACCTTTCTTCACAACACCACTCATCACTCTGGCAAAAGCTATAAATGTTTGGTCTGCTTCAGGCTCAGTGTCTGAACCAACCAGAGATTCTTTATCTAAAACAAAAAAAATTATACAAATAACAACCAAATTTTCTATTTGTTCTTAATTTATCTAAACAAAGAGGTTAAATACACGTGTAAAGAGATGATCTTAAAAAAATATAGATATGTTATGAATGAATGAAATTTGTTAAAGCAAATATATGTATCCTGACTGATTTCAGATTTGACCTTCATCCCAATGTATTTCTAAAGTGCCTGTCAATTTTGCATCTTTTAAAGTGTCTGGAAAATGTGATTATGCACTATGTATTAGAGGAGTTTCATTAAGTTTTTCTACTGATTTTACTGAATAACAATTATCCAGTACTGATGGAAGCACATGTGATACCAGAAAACTTTAATACATGTGTATTCATACTTCTCTAATTCTATGGAAATTTATCCCTTTCCAAACCCATTGTATAAAAAAATTTAATCAACATGTGGTTGATGGTGATCTCAAAAGATTATTGGATGATTTTAAGGGTCATAACCTTTTTATCTAACTCGATGAATCAAAATATGCTAACAGGTGTTAATGAAATTGACAACTTCGTGGAATATCAAAGGCACTCGAAGGGGATTTTCGTTTAACAAAACAAGAAAATTTATTTTTTAATCATTAGAGAAACAAATATGAGAGGGGATTTTCATTTAACAAAAAAAGAAAATTTATTTTTTAATCATTAGAGAAACAGATTCTTACATAATTACTTGTGGATTTCAGGATTTATCCAATCTCGATAGTTAAATTATAAATTTTAAAGTCCTCGCCAAGGCTCGGACTTTAAAATTGACAATTTAACTATTTTGATTGGATAAATCCGATAATTCACTGGTATCAATGTAAGAATCTATATTTATTTTCTCAGCATATTAATATTCATTTTTTTTTAGGGTGAGATATACTGTTTGTAAAATTAACAGAAGAAAAAACTAGAGGATCTTAAGAGCCTATGTTGCTCACCTTCGTCTATGTGCATATTAAACAAAGGACACAGATGGATTCATGACAAAATTGTGTTCTGGTGATGGTGATGTGTTTGTAGATCTTACTTTACTGAATATTCTTGCTACTTACAATTTTCTCTATCTATAATGAACCTGGCCAGGAAGTGACAGTGGGAAATATTTTGTAAAAATTTACCAAATTAATGAAAATTGTTAAAAATTGACTACAAAGGGCAACCAGGTGCTCCGCAGGGCGCAGCTTTATACGACCGCAGAGGTCGAACCCTGCACAGTTGGGGCATGTATGGAC
This sequence comes from Mytilus galloprovincialis, assembly GCF_965363235.1. Lineage (NCBI taxonomy): Eukaryota > Metazoa > Mollusca > Bivalvia > Mytilida > Mytilidae > Mytilus > Mytilus galloprovincialis. The sequence continues at coordinate 11,285,307 of NC_134841.1, read as the reverse complement.
AAAACATTCAAGCGTGATACAGCTCTGAATTTGGATTGTGATCAAATTTTTGACATTATATGGGTTTTTTACACAAAACAAATGTCAAGATTTTACAAATCAATTAAAGATTTCTTCTTCAAACTTATTTAAATCTAAAATTAAATAGTTGACACAGCATAGGTTTCTGACACAGAATGAATGTGGTCTAATGAACTTAATTTTTTTTTTTTTGCCTTTGAGCAATTCACTATGCTGTTGAATATTAATCCTCTCAAAAAAATGTTTGAAGAAATTTTCTTTTTATTTATGAAATCTGAAATGAGAAAAAATTAACCCCCCCCCCCCCCCATTTTTTTTTTCACATCCCCCTTTCCCTTTTTCCAAAACTGATATCAATTCAAATTTCTAATGCAGTTTGCAACAATAACTACTCTTTTAAATACATCATAAAATATTAAAATGTAAAATAAAGTGCTTGTTATCACTGAATGGTAAAGATTGGTTGGTAGTAAAAGTGAATATACATTGTATATTGTATAAAACAATGATTTAAGTTGATTCAACTACTATTCTGAACATAGAAAGATAACTCCAATTGAAAATTTCTTGCTATTGCACAATATTGTGCAATTAGATATTTCTTGCTATTGCGCAATACTGAGCAATTGAAAATATTTGCTATTGCACAATACTGTGCAATTGAAAATTTCTTGCTATTGCACAATACTGTGCAATTGAAGATTTCTTGCTATTGCTGAATACTGTGCAATTGAAAATTTCTTGCTATTGCACAATACTTAATATAATAATTTGGATCCTGATTTGAACCAACTTGAAAACTGGGTCCATAATCAAAAATCTAAGTACATGTTTAGATTCAGCATATCAAAAAAGCCCAAGAATTCATTTTTTGTTAAAATCAAACTTAGTTTAATTTTGGACCCTTTGGACTTTAATGTAGACCAATTTGAAAACGGGACCAACAATTAAGAATCTACATACACAGTTAGATTTGGCATATCAAAGAACCCCAATTATTCAATTTTTGATGAAATCAAACAAAGTTTAATTTTGGACCCCGATTTGGACCAACTTGAAAACTGGACCAATAATCAAAAATCTAAGTACATTTTTATATTCAGCATATCAAAGAACCCCAAGGATTCATTTTTTGTTAAAATCAAACTAAGTTTAATTTTGGACCCTTTGGACCTTAATGTAGACCAATTTGAAAACGTGACCAAAACTTCAGAATCTACATACACAGTTAGATTCGGCATATCAAAAAGTAAAAACACAAAAATACTGAACTCCGAGGAAAATTCAAAAAGGAAAATCAAAAATCAAAAGGCAAAATCAAAAGTCCAAACACATCAAACGAATGGATAACAACTGTCATATTCCTGACTTGGTACAGGCACCTTCCAATGTAGAAAATGGTGGATTGAACCTGGTTTTATAGCTAGCTAAACCTCTCACTTGTATGACAGTCGCATCAAATTCCATTACATTGTCAACGATGCATGAACAAAACAAACATACTCAAAGAGTAAAAATGTCAAAAATAGGGGTACAACCCCAATTATTCAATTTTTGATGAAATCAAACAAAGTTCAATTTTGGACCCTTTGGGCCCCTTATTCCTAAACTGTTGGGACCAAAACTCCCAAAATCAAACCCAACCTTCCTTTTATGGTCATAAACCTTGTGTTAAAATTTCATAGATTTCTATTTACTTTTACTAAAGTTATGGTGCGAAAACCAAGAATAATGCTTATTAGGGCCCCTTTTTGGCCCCTAATTCCTAAACTGTTGGGACCTCAACTCCCAAAATCAATCCCAACCTTCCTTTTGTGGTCATAAACCTTGTGTTTACATTTCATTGATTTCTATTTACTTATACTAAAGTTATTGTGCGAAAACCAAGAATAATGCTTATTTGGGTCCTTTTTTGGCCCCTAATTCCTAAACTGTTGAAACCAAACATCCCAAAATCAATCCCAACCTTCCTTTTGTGGTCATATACCTTGTGTCAAAATTTCATAGATTTCTATTTACTTAAACTAAAGTTATAGTGCGAAAACCAAGAAAATGCTTATTTGGGCCCTTTTTGGCCCCTTATTCCTAAAATATTACGACCAAAACTCCCAAAATCAATCCCCAACCTTCCTTTTGTGGTCATAAACCTTGTGTTAAAATTTCATAGATTTCTATTCACTTTTACTAAAGTTAGAGTGTGAAAACTAAAAGTATTCGGACGACGACGCCGACAACGACGACAACGACGCAGACAACGACGCAGACAACGACGCCAAGATCATACCAATATACGACCAAAAAATTTTCAATTTTTGCGGTCGTATAACTCCTTAAGAGATCAACTGACCATTTCGGTCATGTTGACTTATTTGTAGATCTTACTTTGCTGAACATTCTTGCTGTTTACAGTTTATCTCTATCTATAATAATATTCAAGATAATAACCAAAAACTGCAAAATTTCCTTAAAATTACTAATTCGGGGGCAGCAACCCAACAATGGGTTGTCTGATTTGTCTAAAAATTTGAGGGCAGATAGATCTTGACCTAAAAAACAATTTTACCCCATGTCAGATTTGCTCTAAATGCTTTGGTTTCAGAGATATAAGCCAAAATCTACATTTTACCCCTATGTTCTATTTTTAGCCATGGTGGCCATCTTGGTTGGTTGGCCGGGTCACTGGACACATTTTTTAAACTAGATACCCTAGTGATGATTGTGGTCAAGTTTGGTTAAATTTGGCACAGCAGTTTCAGAGGAGAAGATTTTTGTAAAAGTAAACAACGACGGACGACGACTGACGACAGACACCAAGTGATGAGAAAAGCTCACTTGGGCAGGTGAGCTAAAAAGTAAAACCAGATGCTCCGCAGGGCGCAGCTTTATATGACCGCAGAGGTCGAATCCTAAACGGTTGGGGCAAGTATGGACACATCATTCAAGCTGGATACAGCTCTGAATTTGGATTGTGATTAAATAGTTGACACAGCATAGGTTTCTGACACAGAATGAATGTGGTCTAATGAACTTAAAATTTTTGTTTTGCTTTTGAGCAATTCACTATGCTGTTGAATATTAATCCTCTCAAAAAAAAATATCTTGAAGAAATTTTCTTTTTAAATTCTGAAATCTGACATGTCTGAAATGAACAAAAAAATTGAACACAATTCTTTTTTCACCTCCCCCATTCCCTTATTCCAAAAATGATCTCAATTCAAATTTCTAATGGAGTTTGCAACAATAACTACATCATAAAATATTAAAATATAAAATGTCATACAGTCATGGTTAAAATTAATATTAATTAATAGTAACTTCTAAAAAAATAAATGGGAATGTGTCCAAAGGGACACAGATGATGCCCCCGCTAGCATATAACTTTATAAAAGGACATAACTCAAGAACAGTAAAAGTGAAGCTGCCAAAAATTGAACTAAAACTGAGTTTAGTGGTAATAAGTATTATATACACATTTCATTAAATTTAGTTGAAACAAACTTAAATTAAGAGAACAGAAACTAAAAAATTCTTCAATTTTTCCACTTGTAAAGGGGCATAACCCTAGAATGGTAATCAAAGTGCTTGTAATCACTGAATGGTAAAGATTGGTATAATTTATCAGTTGGTAGTAAAGTGAATATTGCATTGTATATTGTATATAGCATTGATTTAAGTTGATTCAACTACTATTCTGGACAAAGAAAGATAACTCCAATTTTCAAAGAAGATTTCATAAAGCATTGGTTTTAGGTGATTCAACAGCCATTCTAGACAAAGAAAGATAACTCCAATTTATTGACTTGAAACTACAAAAATGCGTTTTTAGTCCCTTTTTTGGCCTCTATTCCTAGACTGTTTGCCCCATAGCCCTTAAAATATATCCCAAGCTTCTACTTATGGTATTAAACATTGTGGTACAATTTCAGAACAATTAAAATACTTATACACAACTTATTGTCCTGACACTAGATAAATGCTTGTTTTGGGCCCTTTGAGCCCCTAATTCCTAAACCTTAGGAACCATCACCAGCAAAATCAATCCCAAGCTTTCTTTTGTGGTTATAAACATTGTGTTCAAATTTTATTGATTTCTGTTTACTTATACTAAAGTTATTATCCGGAAACCATCCGTCTTTGGACGACGCTGACGAAGACGACGACACCGATGACAATGTGATACCAATATACGACTTCAAAAATTTTTGCGGTTGTATAAAAAGGGTATATGTTGATATTTAAAACAAGCTTGTATTAAATTTTGGCAGCTTTGTGTTCTTCACAAGAGTTTGTTAGTATGATCTATAGCCGCAATTAACCAATGACTTATAAAAATTTGATTTAAGTAGTAAGAACAAAACCTATACAGCTCTGATTCAAAATAATGTGAGACAAGTTTTCTTGCTTATTGTTATCTTCAACCTTTCACTTTAATTTATTAAACATGGCTTCCAAATTGGTCATTTATTCCAGACATGACCAATATTAATATGATATTTATATGCACTCAGCCTCAAACAATCAAATAGCGTAGGATTGCCACTTTTTGCTATGCAAGGCAGTTTCACAAAAGTCTTTTCTATTTTTACCAACTATTGATTAAGCATTATACTTTATAATTATGGCAATTTATAATAATTACCCGATACATCCTCCTCTTCAATGATCTTTGACCCAGTAGGTTGTTCTAACTTCTCTCCACTATCTGACAAGGTTGTTTGTCCCGTGTCAGATGTTGTAGCCATTCTCTGTGCATGTCTTAGTCTTGCTTGCTCTCTCCTTTTTTGTATGTCTTCATCTGTAAGGGGTCTAACATAAAAAACAAGAATGTGTCCTCAGTACACGAATGCCCCACTCGCACTATCATTTTCTATGTTCAGTGGACCGTGAAATTGGGGTAAAATCTCTAATTTGGCATTAAAATTAGAAAGATCATATCATAGGGAACATGTGTACCAAGTTTGAAGTCAATTGGACTTCAACTTCATCAAAAACTACCTCGACCAAAAACTTTAACCTGAAGCGGGACAGACGGACGAACGAACGAACGGACGGACGAACGAACGGACGCACAGACCAGAAAACATAATGCCCCTCTACTATCGTAGGTGGGGCATAAAAATCAAATTCAATTAAACTCCCTTCCTGAAATTATTTTTTGCCACCAGTAAATTATTGTTTCAACATAGTAATAAATGGGGAATGTGTCCATGGGACACAGATGATGTCCTCGCTTGCATATCATGTAAAGTTATAAAGGGACATAACTATAGAACATGGTTATTAAGTGTATGCGTTTCATAACATTTGGTAAAGGCAAATTTAAGGTAAAATACAGAAATTTTCTGAAACGCTGATTTTTTTCCATTTGTAAGGGGCATAACTCTAGAACAGTAAAAGGGACACCACTAAAATTTAAACTAGATCTGTATTTTGTGGTAATAAGCATTGTGTATAAGTTTCATAATATTTGAGGCTAACTTAAGTTAGACAAGGGAAACTACAATTTAGCAATTTTTCCAATTGTAAAGGGGCATAACTGTAGAACTGTTAAAGTGACACCCCCAAAAATTCAAATTTGATCAGTATTTTGTTGTAATAAATATTGTGTATAAGTTTAATAATATTTGGTTGAAACAAACTAAAGTTAGAGAAAGGAGCAGAAACAAAAAATTCAGCACTTTTTCCATTTCTAAAGGAGCATAACTATAGAACATTTTAATTGACATTACCAAAATTCAAACTTGATACAAATTATAAGATATTTTACACTTATGTGATATTTTAATTCCAACGTACAATATGTGCAGCTTTTTAAGGTCAATTATTTTCACTTATGTTATTGATTTCATAAATTGAAAAAGACATAACAAATTTTAAAGGAAAAATTATCATCTTTGAATTAAATTTTTTCTTCATATTCTACAATTTTTTTTAACCTAGGTGTTTTACATTTCTACTTTTCCTATTAGTTTATTATGATAATATGTAGAATTAGATTTAGATCTCTTATTAACTTTTTATGTTCATATCATGAAAAAAAAAAAAAGGGAATTGTCAACTGAATTATAAAATATTTTTGTATGCTATATGTACGGTTTTGTTTATACTACAATATATATAACCTTATTTCTTCTATGATAGAGATTTGATGTACATGAAATATACAAAACAGTAAATAAAGGACCTTACATGTGTTAACCAATATTCTTACAAATATTCTTTTCTAATTTTTTTACAGCTTCATATAATTGCTATATGTTGAAATGAAAATTGCTCTTCACAAATCTTAATTCATCCACTTGAGCAATATTGGTTTCATATTTTCAAACAGCTCTTTAAAAACAGAACTAACACTTTAAAGAGTTTTTAGTCAGCATACATAATTTTGGCTTTAACAAATATTAAAGAAAACATTCTGTTACACGAAAGTTTGGGGTAGATATTAAAATGTTCACCTCTGTTTGTTTTGTGGCAAATCTGTTCTTTCTACTGGAACCATTTTAGATACAAATACTATCACTGGGGCCTCCTCTGTGGCTATGCACTTCATAAAATCTGAAAACATAACACCTATGTTTATTACAAGAGTGCACACGTTGAAATGTCTCGCCTTCTTTACTAATTATTGATATTATGTTGATAGTCCTAAGTATAAAGCTTTTTTAAAAACTGTCACATAAACTTAGCATTAACCAAGATAACTAAGCAAAGACCAATGAACCATGAAACTGAGGTCAAGGTCAGATGAACCATGCCAGGCAGACATGTACAGCTAACAATGCTTCCATACAACAAATATAGTTGACCTATTACTTATAGTTTAAGAAAAATAGACCAAAACACAAAAACTTAACACTGAGCAATGAACCATGAAAATGAGGTCGAGGTCAAATAAAACCTGCTGGACTGACATAAAGATCATAAAATATTTCCATACACCAAATATAGTTGACCTATGGCATATAGTATTAGATAAAAAGACCAAAACTCAAAAACTTAACTTTGACCACTCAACCATGAAAATGAGGTCAAGGTCAGATGACATCTGCCCGCTAGACATGTACATCTTACAATCATTCCATACAACAAATATAGTAGATCTATTGCATAAAGTATGAGAAAAACAGACCAAAACACAAAAACTTAACTATAACCACTGAACGATGAAAATGAGGTCAAGGTCAGATGACACCTGCCAGTTGGACATGTACACCTTACAGTCCTTCCATACACCGAATATACTAGCCCTATTGCTTATAGTATCTGAGATATAGACTTGACCACCAAAACTTAACCTTGTTCACTGATCCATGAAATGAGGTCGAGGTCAAGTGAAAACTGTCTGACGGGCATGAGGACCTTGCAAGGTACGCACATACCAAATATAATTATCCTATTACTTATAATAAGAGAGAATTCAACATTACAAAAAATCTGAACTTTTTTTTCAAGTGGTCACTGAACCATGAAAATGAGGTCAAGGACATTTGACATGTGACTGACGGAAACTTCGTAACATGAGGCATCTATATACAAAGTATGAAGCATCCAGGTCTTCCACCCTCTAAAATATAAAGCTTTTAAAAAGTTAGCTAACGCCGCCGCCGTAGCCGCCGCCGCCGCCGGATCACTATCCCTATGTCGAGCTTTCTGCAACAAAAGTTGCAGGCTCGACAAAAACCAGAAACATTTTATACACAAGGAGATCAATTCTGATTCCAACATTTCTTACACATTGATTTGGTAATGGATGAATCTTTTTCAGATGCTATTTCTTAACTGTTGAGTTTCCTAAGGGTGTTAATCAAATATTTACCTCTCAGTATATATAAATACTTGCCTTCCTTTAGCTGTTGAGTTTTCTGAGGAAGTTTATCAAATCTTTTGCCATGAGGACACATTAATTTTTCTATCCTGTCTCCTGTTATCTGAAGAGGAGATGGTAGTTTTTCTACAACAGCTCCTATAATGGAAAATGTTTCATTACAATGCTAGCTTCACAGTTACATGAGTTCTGCAATAACAACAGTACTCAAAAGTAGCAAATTGTCACAGAAATCATTGTTATAATACATGTAAATACAGGTAAACATTAAACCTGAACTATACAGCTAATCATATGGTTGCATGAGGATGACAACTATTGAGGGGTTTTTATTCAGAGGTTCTCATTTTGATATTACATCATCATTGAAAATTTACCTTGATCATTTGTTTTCTGATTCATTTTAACTTGTTGAAATCTCATACATATACTCGACCCCCAGTTTTTGGTGGGTTTGTGTTGCTTAGTTTTTAGTTTTCTATGTTGTGTCTTGTGCACTATTATTTGTCTGTTTGTCTTTTTCTTTTTTAACCATGGCGTTGTCAGTTTATTTTCTATCTAAGAGTTTGAATGTGCCTCTGGTATTTTTCACCCTTCTCTTATAGTTCTATGCAACATCAATTTCAAAAATATTGACCATCAATGAATAGGAAAGAATCAAAGTATATTCATGCTAGGGGACATCTTGACCATGTAAAAAGGTATCCCTTCAGCTCCTGTCTGAAGTCCCTCCAACACTGTCAAGAGAAAGAACAACAATAAAAGAAATATGACTTTAATTTATTGGTTTTTCATTTTCTTTTCTAATTTTCATTATTTAACTGCTGAAGGTCCTTGGCCTTGATTAATATACCAACCTAAGACAGCTTCTGATAGAGGGAGCCACTGTGTAGTGATTGCTTTAATCTGTACTTTAGGATCATTGTGTTTTATGTCTCGTGGCGACACCTTCAAATCAAGAGAGTTAACTATCTTCTCTATCATGTCTTTATCTCTGTAAAACATAATAAAAATTCAACAACAGAATATTAACTAAAATTATTAAATACAATTTATACCCCTACATAAAACAGTCTTTGATAAATTAATTAACTATACTAATGTATGCTATGTTTCATGTTATCATGTCTTACTGTAACATTCGGTAAATTTATGTAAATGTACGGGTATATTAATTTTTCTTCGTTTAATTAAAACACAGGCAAACATGAAGTAAAATAATAATAACATTGTTGTTTCCTTACAAAACAAAATTCAAGAACTCTTGAAACCAAGATGATTTATTTTGATTCTGGAATATATCACTGTTTTGAAGACCTTGATTCAGCTTATGATTACAAAAGAATTTTAAATCTATTTTATCATAAATATTTCTCAAATACTTGCAAATACTTTCCAATACCACAGAATTTAACTTTATAAAATAAACCTACTTTCTGACATAAACAGCTTCGTACACAGACCAGATATTCTCCAAAACTACCTGTACAAACAATGGTTTCTTTCCTTTGGTCTACAAAAATATAAAAAGTTCAATATTTTCATTTTAAACAAAGAAATTTGTATGTGCTACATATACATATTTTTTTTATCATTAATTAATCAAGAAATTCTTGTCAATACCTGTAAGATACCTGTAAGATCGTTGTGGGGCTCATATGGAAGGATCCTATCCTTTTTAGCCCACCATATTTTGGTACACTTTCAAAACTGATACAATCATCAATCCTGCATGATTTGGTGCAATATTTCACACAATTAAAAAGTTATATAGAAAACTATTTGTGTCCTCATCAATTTCTTAACTGATACATGACTGACTCCCAATGATGGTCTATACTAATTTTAAAGGCTTCCACAGTTTTTGATGAAATAACTTCAACTGGTAGGTTATTCCAATCATTAATAATTCGTTGTGAGAAATGTCTTAATCGAAAAGAAGTGTTACATCTAGGTTTTGCTAATTTCCAATTATGCCCACGGGTATTTGTACTGATGACAGTAAAAAATCTTTCATAAGATATATCTTCGAATCCTTTTAATATTTTGAAAGCTTGTATCATATCACCTCTTCGCCTTCTGTGAGTTAGGGAAGGTAGTTTAAGTACTTTTAATCTGTCTTCATAGCTTAAATGTCGTATATCAGGAATTAATTTAGTTGCTCTCATCTGCACTTTTTCTACAGCATTAATATCTTTCTTTAAATGCGGATACCATATTGTATTTCCATATTCCATGTGTGGTCGTACCAACGCAACGTATAGTCTTAAAAATGTATATTGATCTTTAAAGATAAAAGTTCGGTTAATCAGCCCAAGTATACTATTGGCTTTATTTATTTTACTTGATATATGTTGAGAAAATTTAAGATCATTTTGAAAAATAATTCCAAGATCCTTTTCTTGTTCATCTTTAATGATATCAATATTGTTCATGGTATAAACATTTTCAGGATTATTTCTTCCATAATGGATTTGTTTACATTTGTTCACATTAAATTTCATGTCCCATAACTTGGACCAATCGTAGAGGGCATCTAGATCATTCTGTAAGACATCAGATTTAGAAGTAGGTGCATAAATTTTAGTATCGTCTGCGAAAATTTTTACTATAGACTCCACAACATCTGGTAAATCATTTATGAATATAATGAAAAGAACAGGTCCAAGTACACTGCCTTGGGGCACTCCACTAATTACATTTTGCCATTCAGATTTTCCCCCTTTCACCGCAACTTGTTGTTGACGTCCAGTTAAAAAGTCAGTTATCCATTCTAATATAGATCCACGAATACCGTATGAATACAGTTTCTTTAATAATCTTTTATGTGGCACTTTATCGAAAGCTTTGGCAAAATCGAGATATAATGTGTCCCAGGATATATTATTATCCATATATAATGACCAGTCTTCCATGACATCAAGTAATTGTAATATACATGATCTTCCAGAGCGAAAACCAAACTGTGAGTCTGATAACAAATTATTGGTTATTAAATGATCAATCATTTCCTTCCGTATAACCTTTTCCAAAGTTTTACAAACAATTGAAGTTAGACTGACCGGTCTGTAATTTCCCGCATCCAGTTTACTACCTTTATTCTTAAAAAGTGGGGTAACTCTAGCATCTTTCCATTCTTTTGGAATTTTTCCAGTGTCAATGGACTTTTGAAATATCAAAGTCAAAGGTTTTGAAAATGTATTTGCCATACTCTTTACTATTAACGGATGAATATTATCTGGACCCATAGACTTGCTTCCATTTAATAAAAGCAGATATTTTTCAACTGTATCTTGATTGATCACAAAGTGGTCTAAAGATGATTCAAAATTTCTCTCTTCAATATTAGGTATATTATTTGGATTTTCAGCAGTAAATACACTGGTAAAAAAGTCATTTAATACAGTCGCTTTTTCCTTGTCTGAAGTAGTTAAGTTCCCATTTGGTTTCATGAGGTTTGATACTGCTGATTTTGATTTCACTTTACTTTTGACATATGTCCAAAAATGTTTTGGCTCAGTTTTAGCTTTTGATGCCACTAACTTCTCATATTCCTTTTTTGCTTTTCGAACGTTCTCATTTGCCGTGTTTCTAGCAACTTTATAAAAATCAAAATCTACTGCTCGTCTAGTAGCCAAGTATCTTGACCAGGCCTTTTGTTTGCGTTTTATATTGCTCAGACAATCAAATGTTAGCCATAATGGTTTAGGTTGACAACCCGGTTTAGGATTAGTTTTCGGTACATACGTTTCTACACATTTTTTATATTTTTCAGAAAATATTTTCCACATCTCGCTTATGTCTTTATCTTCATAAGAACTATCCCAATCAAAATTGCTAAAGTCTTCAGAAAATTTTTCGAAGTCACATTTTGAATATTTATATTTCGATTTACCAGTTTCATATTCATTGAAAGAGTACAAAAAGTCAAATGTAATGGTAGCATGATCACTAAGTCCCAGTGGAGCATCAATATTAATATTGTCAATATTGCTTTCATCTTTTGTAATAACTAAATCTAGAGTTCTACACATCTGATTTTCCCTAAATCTGTAGGTTTATCTATATGTTGATATAGAAAATTGTCGCGTAAAGCTTCAATAAAAGTATGTTCGTAATGGTCCTCAGAGTGAGGTGTAGTCCAAAAGTTCCAATCATATCACGCATATTAAAGTCTCCCGTTATTAAAATATTGTTATACAATCGAGCTGCTTCATTCAAAAGTCCAATAATATTTAAACATGAGTTTTGATTTGATGGGCTTCTGTATATTGAGCCAAACTGCATATTGGTATTACATTTGTGAATATGTATGTTAATACTCCTACAAGCACCTTTCCTGTGCAAATATATTGTGTTGTAGCATTTTGATTTTTTTTAATTGTCAGTAATTTGTCTTCAATTAAAGTAGGCATTATATACAAATAATAAAAGTAAAAGAGAAAATTGACAGGTCTCTAAACACAATAGGTCGAATTAATCTTTTGTAAAGGGATGACATATTTTAAATTATGTGTATCAGTGGGGAAAAAATTATGACAGATAAAAAGATAGAAGTTGCAAAAATAAATCATTAAGGTGGTATGGGAGTCTAAAATAAAAATGATAGAATTTGTTCATACTTTGCCAAAACGTTGTATCTATTGATACATGTTGAAAAATATAATAAAAATGATAGGTCACCACGCATTTTCTCCAGCTACAGGACGGGACAAAATGACACATTTTGTATGGATTATACAGGAAAAAACACAATTTTGTGATTAGAAACTAAACAAAATGATAGAATTGTTAAATACTTCAGGAAAAGATAGCTTTCAGACACTGCTTTGAGAATATCAAAAGAAAAGATAGGGTCACCGTACGTTTTTTCTGGCTAAAATACAAAATAGGAAAATTCCATACAGAATCCTTCAGAAAATGCACTTTTTTTAGAGTTACCTCCCCTTAAAATGCCAATTTTAAAAAAAAAATAAAAACAACCAAAAATAATTAACATTTGCAAAAATATCAATATTTAGAAGTTATATTCTTATAAATTGGTACTTTTAAATGAAAATGTACATTAAACATCTGCATTCCTGCATCAAATTTTGCTAACTTGATGGAAAATCTGGACCTTTGATTCTCTGTTTTTTACAATCCAAGATGGAGGAAGACACCCATACCACCTTAATATAGCCTGGTGATGATTCAGTTCTTCATGGACCTTTGCAGAGGCAAAATGATGGATTAATGTGAGCACACTATCTATAAAGTGTATGAAAGTTATCTGCTACCAGATGCAGGGTCAACATATTTGAAGTCACAAAGCTGTGATATGCAATTTTATTGTATAGCAATATAATATTTCCCACAGAAAGTAACCAAAAGTTAGAGTGCAATAAATTCCAATATTGCACTAGTGCAATAAATCTTCAAATTCATGACGTCATCAACGTCAAAATCTTAGTATAAAAACAATTTTTTACTTGCAAATATTATATTGCTATACAATAAAAGGGTTATTGCATGAATATTGGGGAATATTGTCCCTCGTAGAACATATATTGCACTCGCAAGCTCGTGCACTATAAAATTCTACTCGGGACAATATTCCCCAATATTCATGCAATAACCCTATATTATTAGGAGCTGAGCAGAATGATATAGATAGTGGGACCACCAATAATTATCTGTTACAGTAACACCACATCTTCGTAAGCCAATGATGACTAAACACGTTGAAAACAAACCTATGGTGTTTGAACAACACTTAAATGACAATTTTGTCTGCAGATAGATATGTACCTGTGCTCCTTTCATGATTCTTTTAGTTTTTGAATTCAGGAAGTAATCTCCCCAAAGCGTCTTTAACAGGACATCCTTATTGATACCAGTTTTCTTGGAAAATAACTTGGCAAACTGTCCACATCTGTCAATATAACAAGACAAAAATATGATATCAACCTCTTTATATATGTTCTCATGTTTCTGAAATATATGTTTATTTCAAATTTAAAGTGTTTTTTCATATACGGTTGAGGATTTAAGAGGTTTGATGCAAAACAAGGGAGTTCAATTTTGCTTTGTACAGGCTGCACGTTATCTCAATCGAAATTAACTTTCCTATAAAGGGATTTAAAGCTATCAAAAAATATTTAGCTCTAAATCTGAAATAACTGAAAAGTAAAAAAAGATAGCCTTTATATTATAATCAATAATAAAAGAGAGCTAACTATTTTTGTCCAATGTTTAGTATGTATGAAGGAAGCTTATTTGATCACTAGGTGTTGTATTTTGAACAATATACCATTGTTTGAATTGTATTTCTTGAAATCGGTCGTCTCAGAAAATTACATGATTTAGCATATTATATTAAATGGCAGTAACTTCCTAGGTTAAGAAGTAGTATGTCAGAGTATAACAGTCTTACGTGAATCCCCAACCATCTACTGCACTGGCAAAGATTACATTTCCTTGGTCTGGTGAGAAGAAAATGTTTCTTTCTTTCTCTGTGTCTTCAAATGTACTTGTAGTGTCATGTGACTAAAATAGTAAAACAGAACAGAATATCAAAACTTCATAAAAGTCAGTATGATGTGATATTGAGATCTGATTGGGCAAACTCTTTAATTTTCATTTTTTCTCTTGAGTATTAAAGAGGTACATTCATTCAAGTGTAAGAGTAAATGATTTTTATGTATTATTCATTCTAATCTTTTTATTTACTATACATATAAATTTATATCAATAAATATTCTAGATCATTTTGATTTTTAAGATTTTGAATTATATCATGTATATTTCATGTTATAAGGTTTTCTTTTTGTTTGGAATGCTAACCATTTATGATCATAAGGTTTTCTTTTTGTTTGGAATGCTAACCATTTATGATCATAAGGTTTTCTTTTTGTTTGGAATGCTAACCATTTATGATCATAAGCTTTTCTTTTTGTTTGGAATGCTAACCATTTATAATCATAAGGTTTTCTTTTTGTTTGGAATGCTAACCGTTTATGATCATAAGGTTTTCTTTTTGTTTGGAATGCTAACCATTTATGATCATAAGGTTTTCTTTTTGTTTGGAATGCTAACCATTTATGATCATAAGGTTTTCTTTTTGTTTGGAATGCTAACCATTTATAATCATAAGGTTTTCTTTTTGTTTGGAATGCTAACCGTTTATGATCATAAGGTTTTCTTTTTGTTTGGAATGCTAACCATTTATGATCATAAGGTTTTCTTTTTGTTTGGAATGCTAACCATTTATGATCATAAGGTTTTCTTTTTGTTTGGAATGCTAACCAATTTATGATCATAAGGTTTTCTTTTTGTTTGGAATGCTAACCAATTTATGATCATAAGGTTTTCTTTTTGTTTGGAATGCTAACCAATTTATGATCATAAGGTTTTCTTTTTGTTTGGAATGCTAACCATTTATATTCATAAGGTTTTCTTTTTGTTTGGAATGCTAACCATTTATGATTTTGTTTGGAATGCTAACCATTTATGATCATAAGGTTTTCTTTTTGTTTGGAATGCTAACCATTTATAATCATAAGGTTTTCTTTTTGTTTGGAATGATAACCGTTTATAATCATAAGGTTTTTTTTTTGTTTGGAATGCTAACCATTTATGATCATAAGGTTTTCTTTTTGTTTGGAATGCTAACCATTTATGATCATAAGGTTTTCTTTTTGTTTGGAATGCTAACCAATTTATGATCATAAGGTTTTCTTTTTGTTTGGAATGCTAACCATTTATGATCGTAAGGTTTTCTTTTTCTTTGGAATGCTAACCATTTATGATCGTAAGGTTTTCTTTTTGTTTGGAATGCTAACCATTTATGATCGTAAGGTTTTCTTTTTGTTTGGAATGCTAACCATTTATGATCGTAAGGTTTTCTTTTTGTTTGGAATGCTAACCGTTTATGATCGTAAGGTTTTCTTTTTGTTTGGAATGCTAACCGTTTATGATCGTAAGGTTTTCTTTTTGTTTGGAATGCTAACCGTTTATGATCGTAAGGTTTTCTTTTTGTTTGGAATGCTAACCGTTTATGATCGTAAGGTTTTCTTTTTGTTTGGAATGCTAACCGTTTATGATCGTAAGGTTTTCTTTTTGTTTGGAATGCTAACCGTTTATGATCGTAAGGTTTTCTTTTTGTTTGGAATGCTAACCATTTATGATCATCAGGTTTTCTTTTTGTTTGGAATGCTAACCGTTTATGATCTTAAGGTTTTCTTTTTGTTTGGAATGCTAACCATTTATGATCATAAGGTTTTCTTTTTGTTTGGAATGCTAACCATTTATGATCATAAGGTTTTCTTTTTGTTTGGAATGCTAACCATTTATGATCATAAGGTTTTCTTTTTGTTTGGAATGCTAACCATTTATATTCATAAGGTTTTCTTTTTGTTTGGAATGCTAACCATTTATGATCATAAGGTTTTCTTTTTGTTTGGAATGCTAACCGTTTATGATCATAAGGTTTTCTTTATGGACATAATCTTGAGCAGCAAAGTTTTTTTTATAAGGATGTACTTTCCTTAAGTTCTGTTTGAACTATCATTTGTCCTCAAAATTTAAGGATGTTCGCTACTCTGTTTCAAAGCAACAAGCTTGTTTAAAGACAGTTATAAAATGAAAGAATATGAATAATGGAACTAACAAAGCAGAAATAAATGATGGGTGCGTGCAAGGGCCGGAAACGGTCATATTTGCCAGTCTTGTCCTAAACTGAAAGTATTATGTCCTAAACATGTAATTGGGATTTAGGTCAAATTTTATATTTCAACAGAAATAATTTCCGTCATTTCGTTGAGATCGAGTTTCAAAAACGCCATTTTGCACATATTTTTGTTTTGTTATTGATTTTATGTATTTAAACTGCCACTCCAGTAAAGTGTTATAATCCTGAGGGCCCTCCTAATAACGGGCGCACTAAGTTTGCATGCATTTGGGGATTAAAATGTTTTACGTTTGCGTGCAGCTTTCAATTACATTTGCACACATTCATTTTACAGGTAAACTTAGGTAAAAATATAAATAAAAATTAACTCAAATTGTAATTGACTATATATTTTTTTTTTATTTTCATAATAATATCTGACTATCAATTATTAATTATGAAAATATTCCTTAATTCAGATTATATATTGTTCGCACAGAATTCCGAGTAAACCAATTATAAAGCGATCATTATAAAGTAGTATAGCTTAAGGCATACATGTAACTTCATTGTGAATATTTCAGGATGAAAAGTGTTTCAACTAATAGTGTTTGTTTTTAAAATTAGTAACTAATTTAAGTTAGTTTGTAAAGTTACACCAAGGCACAAACATGGAGTTTCGGCACGTACCGAAATGTAATATAAAGATTAAAGTAATGAATTTATCTATACTTTTACCTTTATTAAAGATTAGCTGTTTTAAGATTTTAACAGTTACATCTGTATATATATTTATTTCTAGGAATTAGTGCTTGTGCTTAATAAAATGGACTTATCTTGCTCGAAATCCAACTAACGGACTAACAGAATGAGTACTTATACTTGTAAATAATTGAACATAAATAAATAAGTATTATAACCTGTATTTTACCTGAGTTTACCTGTCAAAAAAATGTGCGCAATTGTAATCACAAGAGTGCACACGCTGAAATGTCTCGCCTTCTATATTAATCATTGATATTATGTTGATAGTCCTAAGTATAAAGCTTGATTACAACTGTCTCATTAACTTAACATTAACCAAAATAACTAAACAAAGACCAATGAACCATGAAAATGAGGTCAAGGTCAGATGAACCATGCCAGGCAGACATGTACAGCTAACAATGCTTCTATACAACATATATAGTTGACCTATTACTTATAGTTTAAGAAAAATTGACCAAAACACAAAAAATTAACACTGTGCAATGAACCGTGAAAATGAGGTCATGGTCAAAAGAAACCTGCCCTATTGACATAAAGATCATAAAATATTTCCATACACCAAATATAGTTGACCTATGGCATATAGTATTAGATAAATAGACCAAAACTCAAAAACTTAACTTTGACCACTGAACCATGAAAATGAGGTCAAGGTCACATGACATCTGCCCGCTAGACATGTACACCTTACAATAATTCCATACAACAAATATAGTAGACCTATTGCATATAGTATGAAAAAAACAGACCAAAACACAAAAATTTAACTATAACCACTGAACCATGAAAATGAGGTCAAGGTCACATGACATCTGCCCGCTAGACATGTACACCTTACAATCATTCCATACAACAAATACAGTAGACCTATTGCATATAGTATGAAAAAAACAGACCAAAACACAAAAATTTAACTATAACCACTGAACCATAAAAATGAGGTCAAGGTCAGATGACACCTGCCAGTTGGACATGTACACCTTACAGTCCTTCCATACACCAAATATACAAGCCCTATTGCTTATAGTATCTGAGATACGGACTTGACCACCAAAACTTAACCTTGTTCACTAATCCATGAAATTAGGTCGAGGTCAAGTGAAAACTGTCTGACAGACATGAGGACCTTGCAAGGTACGCACATATCAAATATAGTTATCCTATTACTTATAATAAGAGAGAATTCAACATTACAAAAAATCTGAACTTTTTTTCCAAGTGGTCACTGAACCATGAAAATGAGGTCAAGGACATTGGACATGTGACTGACGGAAACTTCGTAACATGAGGCATCTATATACAAAGTATGAAGCATCCAGGTCTTCCACCTTCTAAAATATAAAGCTTTTAAGAAGTTAGCTAACACCGCCGCCGTAGCCGCCGCCGCCGCCGCCGGATCACTATCCCTATGTCGAGCTTTCTGCAACAAAAGTTGCAGGCTCGACAAAAAACTGTGCGCAAATGTAATGGCAATGTGCGCAAACGTAATGGTAATGCGTGCAAACGTAATGGTAATGCGCGCAAACGTAATGCACCGCTAATAACTATATATTAATGCCTCAAGGAGCTATTGGCTAATGATCGCTTATCTCTTTACCTGTGTTTTTAATTCACACCTGGCTATTAATCACAAGCTGCGAACTAATATTATTAAGAAATTAAAATTCCATGCCAACTGTCTTATTATTTAATCACTTTTCAGCTAAGACAATTGCCAATTATGATTTAAAATTAAATTAAAACTTGATTTAATTTTCGTAGAAAAAAGTATTTTTTTCACTACTAACACATGTGCTAGCTTTGCTTACTATGTAATATGCATGCTTGAAATTCTCTTCCGCAGATTAGACACTAAATCGTAAATTTAAAATGATTTCATGCTAAATAAAGCAAGTGCAACTATTTTCATTAATATTCTTACACTATTAAAGGTAAAATATTAAAAACTCGATGATTTCCTTAGAAAATTTGACAAACAAAACTAATCCCGGAAATGAGTCAGGAATTGTTCGTTTTAGTATTTTCACATTACATCCGGTTTAATTTCGACTTCAGACTCGAAAGAAACATAAGCAATGACTGAGAAAATTATCGTTTTGAGTCATTAAAATAATTTTTTTTTAAACTGTTGCCTTCCCTTAATTGCTCTTGATCGATTTTAGGAAAATGGTAGGATAAATCATGAAGTAAATGCGATGCAACAGTGAAACAAGGTTGTTGATGCTACGAGTATGAGCATACTCATGCAGTAATGAGATTTTGACAATCTTTTTTTGAAAAGGGGGACCAACTTTCAAGTTATATGAAAATGACCGAAATTGGGTGAAAAAATGTCCGGATCCTTAGGTGCGTGTGTTTGTTTCAGAGATATAAGCCATTGAAAATTAGGTGGGAAATGATTGGCATCTTATAAAATCTTTGAAAAAATAGCAAGATTTTTTAAGGTTTTTAAATATGGCTTTTGAAACTATAGGTAATAAGATTATGAAAAGAAACGTAGGGAATAGTCAAGATAGTGGCAAAAACTGTTAAATGGCAATACATGGATAAAACCAGAGGATTCCAAATATCTGACAAAAAATCCAAAACAAGAGGATCAATCATCTGTTAGTACAAATTCTCTTTTTTTTAACTATAACAAAGAATCATTTTAGACTTACCTGAAATTCTTCAATGTTAACATTACCATTGCTTTGCTAAAATAGAAAAAAAATGCATGATTATTGCTGTTTGGTCCACAACAAACTATTTTGTAATGGAGACATACTTAGATTAAGATTTAAATGATGATGATATAAAATTGAATCATGCTTAATACTAGAACATGCTGAATCATAGTTAAACAAGCTAGTTCACCATCCAGGCCAAAGTTCAAAGTTCATTCATAGTTCTAAATGCCAAATGTTGTGTTCTTAGCAAAGAAACAACAAATTCCAAATTTTGAAGTCTTTTGCTTGACCAAGCCTGGGATGGAAACTCTGCACTTACTGTAAATCTAATCACTCTGATACATTTCCATTATAGGCTTTTTTATCTTTATATCATTGTAAATATGCTGCAATTATTCCATGAGGAATAGTTGAATTTACATTATTTGTAAATCCTTTACTACAGATAGAAAAGCTGTGATATGTCATGTAAATATATAATAAAGTTTCAATATATTTTTAAACAAATATTTGCTTTACTTACATTTGAAGATTTCTCCATTATTTCAGATGTAAACAACTCACTAGTCACTAGGTTAACCTGTTGAAAATAAAAATAACATACGTGTGAATAATATTTTACTATATATATATATATATATATATATATATATATATAAATGTCTAAGAATATAACTAAAACACACTAATTAATACATTAAAAAGTTCTATTAGATGTTAAATAGAAATACGCAATATTTCGCTAAACAAATTAGCTTCATCAGGCGTGTGCATCTCTCAAGGTGAAATCGGATGCATGACAAAAAAAATATTTTTGTAGCTTAATCTATACAAGAGTTGAGGGACAGTGTAACATATTGATTGGGGCATAAAATATGTTTGTAGCTACAACTACATATATATATATATATATATATATATATAAAATGCATCAGTCACATTTAAATAAACTTTCCTTGTGTTATTTATCTCAATATAAGAACCATTGATAAAGTTCTTTGTCTCTTCGTTTTTCATGTTGTTAAGTTGTTGTCTCATTTTCATATACCACACATCTCCTTTATTTATATTCAAATAAATAATTAAATTAAAATTCATTTTCAAAAATATTTTATCTTTCACAATGGAATCTGTTTCAACTGATCACTAAAATTTGGACAAATTGGCAATCATACCACATCTCATTCATGAAATGTTCGGATACTTTATGATCAAGAAATATCATCTGAAAAAGTTTCATACAATAGTCTCATCGACTATATATATATCCATTTTTTAGTTGTCTCCCTTAGGAGGGATATTTTTTTTTTTATTGACAATGAAGAGTTAGTAGAAAGAGCAAAATGAAAGAAACCTTTAAGCTTTTTAAATCTTTTAATTACATCTAATTTGTTGTTATGCTAAATGCTATAATACCATGAGTTATTTTTCACAAAAAAATGGTTAAAACACTGATAAATCACTCTCAACTCATCATGCTTTGCATGCCCAGAAGCCAATTTTGACTGGTGTAAATCCAGTCTATGATTTACAAAGGGAAGCTATTTGTTTAAAAGTGTGTAAAAAGACTATTATTTTCAGGTATTTTACGGATAAATAATTCAATTTTTTGGCATGACTGACTGAGGGACTGACTTATTGTAACTCTTTTTAGAATTTGTTTCTTCCATTATATCTATAGACTGGTATCAACAAACTTGTCAGGTTTTACCAAGTTTTAATTTATAGTGAATTTACCTGTTCTAATGTTTGTTGTAATTGATAAAACGCTTCAAGTGGGTCCATCTTTAATTCAGCTATTAATCTGTCTATCTTATTCAATACAAGAATAGGTTTGATGTTTTCCAACCAAGCCTGTCTTAGTACTGCATGTGTCTGAAAACCAAAAGATTTCTCAATAAAATTAGTAGATAGGGTATTAAAACTAGAGGCTCTAAAGAGCATGTGTCACTCACCTTGGTCTATGTGCATATTAAACAAAGGACACAGATGGATTCATG
Source organism: Mytilus galloprovincialis (assembly GCF_965363235.1). Lineage (NCBI taxonomy): Eukaryota > Metazoa > Mollusca > Bivalvia > Mytilida > Mytilidae > Mytilus > Mytilus galloprovincialis. The sequence continues at coordinate 11,263,374 of NC_134841.1, read as the reverse complement.
ACAAAATTGTGTTTAGGTGATGGTGATGTGTTTGTAGATCTTGTTTTGCTGTACATTATTGCTGTTTACAGTTTATCTCTATCTATAATAATATTCAAGATAATAACCAAAAACGACAAAATTTCCTTAAAATTACCAATTCTGGGCCAGAAACCTAACAACAGGTTGTCTGATTCATCTGAAAATTTCATGCCAGATAAATCTTGACCTGATAACAATGCTACCCAATGTCAGATTTGCTCTAAATTCTTTGTTTCAGAGTTATAAGCCCAAATCTAAATTTTAACCCTATGTTCTATTTTTAGCCATGGCGGCCATCTCGGTTGGTTGGCCGGGTCACTGGACACATTTTTTAAACTACATACCCTTATAATGATTGTGGCTAAGTTTGGTCAAATTTGGCCCAGTAGTTTCAGAGGAGAAGATTTTTATAAAAGATTATGGACGACGGACAACTAGTGATGAGAAAAGCTCACTTGCTCCTTTGGGCCAGGTGAGCTAAAAATGCTTGTAACAGTCAGACATGCAAAAATATAAAGTATCCCTTAGAAATAAAATATATACATACATATATAAGAATTTCAAATCTGTGACTTCATTGATCATGCCTTTATTGAAAGCATTTTTCAAGGTTTCAGTTTTTCCTATTTTTTTTATACATCAAATTAAGTGAGGAAAAGTTAGTTAAATAGATAAAGACATGCTCTTAGCAATGATCTGATGAGGCTAGCCTTTCTCAACCAATATTTAAAGCATAATCTTATGTTGTGTGCGACACTGTCCAAGGTAAGGAGAGGTGGAGCACACCTAAAGATGTTAATTCCTGCCAGATTCTTGACAAGTCAGGAGCCTGTGATTCAGTGGTTGTCGTTTGTTCCTGTATATCATATTTTTTTTTTCTTTTTTAGTTTTGTACATACACATAAGTTTTATCATTTGAATTGTTCACAATTGTCTTTCCTGTGTTTTATAAGGTGCTATATTATATGAATTTTGCTCATAATTAAAGGCCTTACAGCGACCTTTAGTTTCTTACTTCTACTTCATTTGGTCATCATTCCACATTTTCTTATCTTCATTATAAAAAAATACTTACTTGAGGACACACCCCTTCCACAACATCAACTACAACAATAGCTCCATCACAGAGTCTGACAGCTGTGGAAACTTCACTGGAGAAATCTACATGTCCAGGTGAGTCAATTAGATTAATGAGATAATCATTTTCACCTGTAATCATAAATACCACAGGTTTCCATTTACATGTATGAAAATGAAAGTATTAAAAACAAATGTGATGCAATTGCTTAAAAAAGTCTCAACGGTTTAGTTATTCGATTAAGGATGACAGATACTTATCATTTCATGTACCAATTATGAAATTACCCATAGTCCTTTAGATTTAGAAACGGTTAATTGCCATATACTAATATCAATCCCCTAAGAATAATTGGTATTAAAGAAGGAACCTATATCATTATGCCTTCAAATCATTTCAAGTAATGTCTTCGTGTAGATATCTTATCAGTAACATATAATTAAAACAATATTGACCATTTTATTTTGACTCCACCAGTTCCAATGGTATATTTCATACTCACTGTGTTTATACATCAGAGATATTGCACTTGATTTCATTGTAATTCCTCGTATCTGTTCATCCTCTCTACTGTCCATGTATCGGAGCTGAAATCATCATAGTTAATATATAAAATTGTTAGATCATAGAAATCATTTCGTGATTAATGAACTCTAACATATCATTTTAAATATACAAAACTTAAAAGTTACCTCTTAATGATATAAATGAGAAAACAAGTGAAATTGCAAGCTACTGCTCACTGATGATACCCCCGCCACCAATGTTAGTTTTCAATAAGCAGGAAGTTGTTGAGTGATGAATCTGAAAACACATCACATAGTATAGATGACTTCTAAAAACCCTGAAACTAAATATTAGAAATCCTTATGATGTAGTTCATGAGAAAAATGTGACAAAAATATTCATGGGACAGAATGATGAATTACTTTTCTGGTTAATGCTTCAATATTACAGTAATTTTCCAAATGGTTCTGGATACTGACAAAATGAAGTTAAAACTAATCATTAAATGCAATACTAATCATTTTTTCCCCAATTCAACACATCAGTTGATATATTTCAATTTTTTCAATGATCAAAACAAGATTCCTATAGGTGTAATAGGCTGACGTGTTTTCTACAGGGAGATTTCAACTAAATAATGAGTTAAGTCTTGATACTAATGTTCATGAACCTATAACATGTATGTAAATATCACCAATATGCACCTTTCCAGCCATTCTTTGAGAGATAATTCCATTACTAGCAACCAAACTGTCTGCAAGTGTTGTTTTCCCTGAAATAAAATGTTGTTCATATGTATGTTTATTCTGGTATCAAGCATTGTGCAAAATAAAATATATGTATAGGTTCGTCTGTGTTAATTCTTACCCCAAAGCTACTTGAAATTTAAAAAAACCTTCTTTATCTGATGGTTAGTGAAAGTAATTAACATTTAAAACATAAGTATAAAATGATGTTTCATAACCAACATTTGTATTTATAGTTGATCTTAATATCTGTTATCAAATAATGAACAAAGGGACTTAATAAAAAAAAATATATTAAATAATTATCTCCCCTATCAATATTTTCCCTTCCATGTGCATGTACTGACTATTCATTATTCTATATTGTTGTAATTTTTTCTCTATTTATAATCATTGAAATATTGTATGAAATTTCAGGCATACATGCAAGTGTCCATGATTGGTAAAATAAATATTAAAAGAAATTTATGTTTCTATTAATCATACATGCACATGTATCTAAAATAAATTATATATATTACAACAGTGTTCTTTTGGTTTGGTAATATAGTAATTTCACTTTTATCTTACCATGATCAACATGTGCTAAAATGCAAATGTTTCTTATACAGGAAGGCTTCTTCTGTAAGGCAGACAGGGCTTTAGTATCCAAGGTCTTCATCTTTTATTCTGAGTAAGTAAACAACTAAAGATTAACATTTAAAATACATTTCATTGTGTAACAATAATTGTGGGTCACACTGACAATAGAATTAAAATCCAACTAGCAAGTCTTGCAAGATTGCTGTGGAAAAAAACCTTTAGAATGCTGCCAACTGACATTAACACTATCAAGTTCTCTCCCTTTACTACACTTATTATCCAATCAAAAATTTCAAAAACAAGTGTTCAATTTATTCTTTCAATTCACATATCAACATGATAATAGGTAAATTCTTTTTTATAAATCTAAAAATATAAAAGTAAGTTCAGTATTCCAGCTAGGATTTCAAAAGGGCAGGGTGCCAATCCTGAAAAAGGGCATTTAACGTGTGATATGATAATATGAAAGGGGCATGTTTTAATAAAGATATTATTCAAATATTGTGTTTATTCGTTGAAATCACTGGTTATACAAGAACTACATCCTTAGCCCATATAGAACTTTATCTTTCTCCTTTTTAGGCTAAAAAAACTTGTCAAGCAAATTGTCACACAAGTTTTTAAATCATTGCTTGGCACAGTTAAGCTTTATATAAATACAGTATGCAGCATGTTTTGAAAGGTGTCCTGCTTCATTCTGTTTCTATGGTCACACTTTACCAGTTTCACCTTTCTACCTCTGCTGTACTTAATGGCATTACAGCACAAAACAGCTGTGCTCAGTAAATGCACAATGTTAAGATATAGCAACAGTGAAAATTTGTATTAATCAAAGAGCTGAAAGATCTGAGGAAAAATGACGCCACTGCTTCTAATATTGGGATATTTTTTATGCAAGTCTTGATTTTCACATACCTTAATATTAAAGTTGAACATTGCAACATGTCTCGTAAGCATATAATTGATATTTGTATATGAGTGTGTGAAGTGAAGATGACAACTGACTGGTTTTTTTTAAACAAAGGAATAGGTCAAGAGTCAAGACTACCTAAATGATCTACAGTATCCAATGACTACTGGCTGTTTTTTTTTTTTGTACAAATAAATAGGTCTTGACTACCTGAATGATCTACAGTATCCAATGACTACTGTCTGTTTTTTTTTGTACAGATAAATAGGTCAAGAATACTGGAATGATATACAATATCCAATGATTACTAGCTGTTCTTTTGTACTAATAAATAGGTCAAGACTATTTATATGATCTACAATATCCAATGACTACTGGCTGTTCATTTGTACGTACTAAATAAAGACTACCTGAATGATCTAAAGTATTCTAAGTAATGTGTATTTTTTTTTCTTGCAATTACATTTTTCTAAATCAAGAATACAGACTACTAGTATCCTTTCAAACCAAATGATTATGAAGAGCCTGTTGTAATAAGCTCTTATACCCCACTAGTCCTATAACATATGACCGCATTCTTATTCAATTTTTAACGATTTTATACTGATATTTTCATTTTTTTTAAATTTTTGAATGCAAAGTATGACACATTGATAGTAAAAAAAATTATCAGAACAGTAAATAGAAATAGTAAATAATGCTTCTGCGGTCATGTTATACGGCTAATAACCCACATACTTATTAACTAAGTTACTAGTGACATACACAAATGTAGTTATTTTTGTTACTTGAAGCAAATTCTGTTTCTGTAGATTTTCACAATATTGTTATACTTGTTTTATTTCACATTGAAGATTAGACAAATAGGGATACTCCTTTGATTTTTTTATTTCATGTCAGTCAGGTTTCTTTATATGAAACTTGAAACCACTTCTCTGCCATCATTGATATTTTATAACAACTCTGCCTATGACCCATATAATTTGATATTCATTCTTTTACCATATATCATAGTAAGCTAGTTTTTTTATTTTACACTAATCCACAATCTTTCATGTTAAATTTTGTCTCCATTTAAGTTTATGCCATTGAACCATCATGGTATTAAACACAATTCCAAGTAATTATGCTGTTATAGAGGGTCACCATATATTCATCTTGGGTGGCATTCCAGTTATTGAAATTTGTGTCAGATTTGATAATGAACTAGACCTTTAGGAATTGATCTCATAATTTAATATGGAGCTATCGTATGCAACTCCTACTCGGTAACAAAAATAAACATTTCAAGCAGCAAAATTTATTACCAGAGATTACAAGTCAAAAGAGGATGGGTAAGCCTCCAAAATGCTCCCAAACTGGAACTACAACAAGATCTCCAGACAAGGAGAAACAAGGCGTTGAAGCCAAAGTTAGTATTTATGTACAAAGAAGTTGAGGGGCTGATTCACGCTATTGAACCAGACGAAGAAGTACCATAGGTTAATATTTCTGGCCAACACCTTCCTTATCTAACTCTTCTTGGGTAAATACTGTAAAATTTCTGGACAACCCATTCCTTAATTCTACTGTGTTTGCTTAAAATACTGTTAAAATATATATTAAACAAATCTAACATGGGTGCCGAATTGACTATATCAAGTGCCGATTTAACCAGGTGCCAATTTGACTAGATGCCGATGTGACTATACCGGGTGCCGAATTGACCATGATTTAACCAACTGCCGATTTGACTAGACTTCCGTAAGACAGTGATCGCGCCGAATCAGCTTGACGACACTGTTGTGCACACATCAAACGTAGAGAGCTTCAAATCTGTTCTCCCGCCCCGCCAATAAAACCGTTGTATTAAAGCCAGCATCGATATCGACAATTTATTCACATGTCATACAGACACAGTCTGTTACTGACTCTACTGTTGTAATTTTGTAAACAAAGATTGAGTCGGATTTCCGGATTTCCGGTACTTTGATCTGTCTTATAACCAGTAAAAAGTGGACCAACACGGACACATTATATTTTCTTATAAAAAAGGCATTTGTTTGTAAAAAGAAAAGACTATCAAGTTTTCCCGATTAATAATATATTTTTAATGTTTTAACAATGTTTTAGTTTTACTTCACATAATGAATAAAGTTATAAAAATAGATTTATGAGTATCTTAACAACATTGGTTGGTACACTTCGATCTTTTTGGTAATAAGAAGGACCAGAGGTATGTAAACTGGTTCATGGTTGATTACTACACAAAATAATACAAGCAAATTCCAGTTTATATGTGAAATAGTAAAATACGAAACCAAGCGCGGTAGACGGAGAAATGTAATGGAAAGTAAATATGAACCAAGCGCGGTAGGCAGAGAAATGTAATGGAAGTTCAGTTCACCAGTATCGGGAACATGCCGCTGAAAGCGTCAATTTTCCAAAAATAAAGAAAACAGAAAAAGATGACCAAGGCACCCTACCAACACTGCTACTAAGACCCTCCTTAACTTTTCCCATAACTCAAAATACCTTAACATATATATTCTTAAGCAAGAAGTATGTAGACATATTTTAGAATATGTTAAGTGCTAGGAAAAAATTGGATTGAGTTATCTTTCTTTATTCGTGTGTGCTTCTTCTTTGGAGGATTATAAACAGTACATAGAAGATGTAAATATGATCAACAAAATAGTGGACGATTTTGTTATTTTCGTATCAAAAATGAGGGTTAGTCAATGCAATGACAAATACGTCTGAATTTGATATTTGTTTCACAGAGAACAAGTAAAACGATATCTTCCACAAGTTGTTTGTGGTTTTCAACTTTCTGTCATTACGTTTTCTCTATGAAACTTTGGTTAACAAATGGTTAACATTGCAAATTGTGCACTAGTTGTGATATGTACATTTCCTTAAAGATAATTGCCGACTGACTCATTCTATTTGAATGAATTGATGTTGATGATCATTACTGGCCCATCCGATAAATGGATAACCTACATGTACAACAACAGATTATGACACCAGCTGTAACCATTGATTAGTTTGGGGTTGTAAACAAAGTCATAAGCTTTTCGCCAGGTAAAATTTAGTAATTAGCAGATCATATCAATACAAACAAAATAATAACATACAATCGATCTTCAAAAAAGGCAGGAAACTGTAAAAAGAGCACAGGGCGGTATTCAGGAAGGGGCGGGCACCACGCCCTCTGAAAACGACCTAGCTGGAACACTGAAGTTGAACATCAAATTACAAACACTGTAGCAGCTACAGCATGTAGTGTTTGTATACAGTTTAATTTGCTTAAAATTATAATGTAAACAAAATAATACATATGTGCATCACAGGTTGGAGTAATCATAAGAAAAAAACAACACTTTTCTAAGAGTACTGAAAAAATTCCTGAATTTGACTAAAAATAGATTGTGATACACTTAACTTACCGTATAAGATAGTTGCACTGATTTACTGTGATGTGGAGCTGTAATGAGATACAATGTATAAATAAATAATACCTTATTCGTTATTAAAACACTGATAAAAATCGACAATAAAAAATATTAGCAGATTAAGGTGATTAAAGCAAAGCTGTAAAGATGAAGTTCAATACAATGTATTGGACGGGGTTAAAATTATATCAGACTTATAAATATTAGTAGATATACTTCGACTAATATAATATGTTCAATGTCATATTCAATAGTTATTTTTCATTACTACAACATTATTTGAGTAATCATTAAGTAGTGCTAAAAAAATGCAAAATTTCTTAATAACTGAGTCTTTTTTCTTCAAAGGACACATATTCATGAAAATTTCAGCAAATTTTCTGAAAAGAAAAACAGCCTATCTAATTGACTGAGAAATTACAAGCCTATGAAAACTTTAAAATGATGTAGTTGGCAAAACAAATTAGGAATAGAGTTATTGTAAGGGTTTGCTAAGAAATTCTGTGGCGAGCCAAATCAGAATATCATATTGGACACAGAAACCATAGGGATTGATTCATATCATCTCATGATTTGTTGTGTTAATTTAGTATGGTTAGGTGCCATATGAAACTTTTTACCATCCTCGCTTACATAGAAATCAATTACAGTGTATCCCAAACTCTGTCTGTCCAAAGAAATGTCAGACAAAAAAATCATTCGGTCAGACAGAATTTTTTTGATTTTTCTGTTGAACATATAGTAGAAATTGTCAAAATTCTTTTTCGGTCAGACAAATCATAAACAGTTTGGCACAGACTGCAATTATCCCATTCTCCTGAAAAGAATGTGACCGGTACCTCAATAAACCAAGAGTCTAACTCAGACTGCCTAACTATCTAGTAGTCATAAATCTACAGATGTAATTGTGCAGAATTTATAAGATATGTTCGACTGTTGGTACTAGGATTTATATTATTTTAATGTATGTACTGAGATTCCGCCAATTAAGACGCACCCCTTGATTGACTGCAAGGGTACAGCGGATCCATGTACACTCCCTAAGGATTAATGGAGATGTGTCCTTTACAATATTATCCCACCACCAGAACAATCCCCACCCAACACCGCCCAAGGGAGCGTGTAGGACACCGGGAAGTCTGTTATTATGGTGGAGGAAGCCGAAGTACTCGGAGAGAACCACCGGGCCACTCGGTGGAAACAGACAAACCAGAGAGATATCAGAAGATTGATCTCCAGGTCAAAGTAGGGGACAACTTTGACCAACCGAGGCCCCCAAAGTACCCATCCTAGTTTAAACTCCGGTTTGGGTACCAGAGATGTGTGTGAGAGGGTGAAAATTACCCTTCTGATGTACTGATATTTTTAGCACCCCGAGTGAGAACCGAACTCGGGACCTTCAGCACTATAGCCATCGGTCTTAACCACTAGACCACGAACTCACACAAAGTTGAGTTTGTAAAATAAAATGAATAAACTGCTTTTTCTAGTCATCGCTTGTGTGTATGTTTGGGTATAAGTCGCAAAATTACACTTACAAAGATAATCTACATTTCAATATGTTAAAATGTTTACACAAAACGTGGAGAAAGCGGTTGCGAAATCCTAATTTTTTTAGATTCAATGTAAACCAGAAGCATTAAAATGAGAACGATGTTACCTCCGTATAAACGCATTAATGATTTAATAACAGGTAAAACAAAGTACCAAATAAGAAATTTCTACAGCAACACACAACAATTTATGCGATTACAAGATAAGACTGATGGCACTGATACTGAAGAGGGATAGAAACAAATTAATATATACAGAGACAAATCAATTCATTAATCTAAATCTAACATACACATGTAAAGACCGCTTTCAAAAAAATAAAAATTATCACTATGTCACAGAAAGATAACTAACAACAGACCGTGTGTATGATAGACTAGAGGCCACCGGAATGAAAAAAAAAATTGTGTTGTTCCAGTCTGAGACTACTGTGTTATAGTAGTCTCAGTTCCAGTTAACCTACCTACCCTTCTTTTGAGTCTCATAATAACCTACCAAAAATATTTTATTGTCATTTTTCATTAAGCACTGTTAAAGTCAGAATGTTGCTCCATGGACTCAATGTAAAAAAAAACTGAAACATAAACTAAAAAATCCATACCGAACTATCCTAACTTTTTTTTTTAAATATACTGGAACCACACATACTATCTTATTTTGGCCAGATTAATTTTATACAAAAGTTAAAAGAAAACAGATAAAAAATAATATAAAAGATAGTGTACATGATAGGTTTAATGTGACTAGCTGAATTTAATATTGACACGGTCTGATTTTGTGATGAATGATTTGAAAGGTTCAATTTAAGATTTTGTGATGTCAGATATTTTGTTCCTGTCAGTAATATGGTAGTTTAGTTTAAACATATTTTATTGTCCAAAAAACATTGACAATAGGATTAGACACAAGTTTTGCAACTTAGAACGTCTTCTCTATTACATACAAATAATAAATAACCCAACAAAATAAAATACATAATAATAACATCATAAACAATATCAATATGGAGACATGAAATTCATTTTTTTTTTCAATTGTATCGGGAAACAAATAGATTCTTTTCTGTACTGTGTTTTGCATTTACTATGGAAACTTTGTTTTTTTCGTGTGTGGTGGTCCGTTGATGAGATTAAATTTTATTTCTACATGCATATGGTTAGATGTGAAAATTCGACTTCAATTTTCGAACGTTTATCAGTCATAAATTCATATATTTGTTTCAATAAAAATCAATGAACTGACAAATTGCGCACTATTTAAAATTGATTTATTATTACATATATATATATATATATATATATAGCAACTTAGTAAAAACTGTCGAGGTAACAAACATGAAACAAATAAAATTAGTGTCTATGATTTAAAATAATTTGTGTCCATAAACTGATACCAAGTGCTTGAGTATGCATACTCCCCTTTTTCCCAAGTGGAAATCTAAGAGAAGAGTGACAGTAAAAATAGACAATTGTTAATAAAGCAAAAGAGCATTTCTCGGTTTTTTTTTTGTTTTTTTTTAAATAGATTACAACGTTGGTTTTCCTGGTTGAATTGTTTTACTCTTCTATAGCTTTCTTTTTTTTAGTTCTTTTCAGCTTGCTGTTCGGTGTGAGGTAAATAGTTATCAAAGGTACCAGGATTATAATTGAGTACGCCAGACGCGCGTTTCGTCTACAGAAGACTCATCAGTGACACTCATATCAAAATCTTTATAAAGCCAAACAAGTACAAAGTTGAAGAGCACTGAGGATCCAAAATTCCAAAAAGTTATACCAAATACGGCTAAGGTAATCTATGCAAAAGGGATAAGAAAATCCTTAGTTTTTCGAAAAAATCAAAGTTTTGTAAACAGGAAATTTATAAACATGACCACATTATTGAAATTCATGTCAACACCGAAGTGTTGACTACTGGGCTGGTGATACCCTCGGGGACGAAACGTCCACCAGCAGTGGCATCGACCCAGTGGTGTAAATAGTTAACAAAGGTACCAGGATTATAATTTAGTACGCCAGACGCGCGTTTCGTCTACATAAGACTCATCAGTGACGCTCATATCAAAATATTTATAAAGCCAAACAAGTACAAAGTTGAAGAGCACTGAATTCCAAAATTCCAAAAAGTTATGCCATATACGGCTAAGGTAAAGCTCCGTGCGAATACTGTTCTTGACCAATACTTGATGACGTTTTACACATGGAAAGATGTCTCATTGGCATGTGTGGTATAAATCTTATTTCTAAATAAAATAAGGGTAAAAAAGGTGGAAAAATTTGGTATAACATCTTTAAAAACCCCAAAAGGGGTTATGTTCCAAGCGTCTGTGTATAAAATAATGTAATTGTGCATGGGCTTGGATTCAAGTAAGACTAGGAAACTTGTCAAACTGTTCATTTCATGTTGCTCAAACTTTTAATTTAAAAATAATACTTTATATGACGACCAAAAATTAATTTTGAAATCTTTACTCTTAGATGATAAAGATAAAGAGAGTGCCACATACTCAATATAGATTAACCGACCAATCTATAACTGGACGTTAAGCAACCAATAATCAATCAATCAATATAAATCAAATCATGAATATGCCACGCTCTTTGAACATTAAGAACCCTTGCAACAACTCTTTGAGAGGTCCGTATATATAACTTTTTATGTAGTATTGTTTTACAATTTATAAATATCGATTTTTTTTGGTTTAGAGATGAGATTTTCACAAAACATCGAATTGAATTGAATTAAATTTGATTGAATTGTAATAGTAATTAACCACGAAGGTAATCGAGATAGGATTTTAAAAGCGAAATAGTTGCCAAGGGCACTATTCTATTCAGTCAACTTACCATGGGAAATGACTGAATCAAGGAATTATATCATTTTTATTTTCTTTTATTAAATAGTATTAAATAATGGATGTTGAACATCATCTAGGGGGATACTCTTTCAAGTATCTTCGGGAAGAGAATATCTCGAAAGGTCAAGGAACCATACATAGGATATCTTTGTTAGATTTGGCATTGATTCGAGTCGATCTTGTTAGTATCTAATGCCTCACTTACATTTAATGCAGCGGAATCGAATTTGCTATTCGCGTTCACACACTCTTCTTTTTTGATTGGATTTCGCTAAATCGCATTATCCAACTCGCATTAGAAACGAGTTTTTTTTTTAATACGAATTAAAAGTTAACGTCGTTCGGGAAGTAAAGCTACTTTGACACGCAGTGCAATTCGAATTAGAATTTTACATTTAGACGTAAAACGTTTCAAATGTGAATTAAACTTATTCGAACTAGTTAATGCGAATCGAATTCGAATTACGCGTGAACGCAGCATCACCAAAAATCCTGTTTATTTGCTTATTCAAAATTTAAGAATTCCTTAGACAAATTCGCGTAAATTTTGGAAATTTCTGTTTTTACTTCATGCTCTTCAACCTCGATCTCGTATTTGATTTTGCCTTCAACTCAGTCTTATATACAGTCAGTGTGTCAATATCAAAAAGCATTTAATGAATGGCTATTATCTATTTTGAATTTATTGAACCATAAAACTAATCAGTTTAGTTCTATGGTTCAATAAAATCAAAATAAATCATTGCCATTCATTATAAATAAATTTCGATCAAGAATAAGGCTCAAAAGAACTTTTTTAATTTTTTAAATTACCAATAACAACGTACACACATGTTTGCGTATAATACACAACGTCAGAGTGGGCGTGTCGCCATCAAAACTGACAACATTGAAAATAAAACTAATAATTTTAACCAATCAGAAGTCAGTAAAAACACCAAATTTTATTTATTTCTAAGTAAAGTAAAGCAGGATTAACTGCCTAATCTGTCATCCTTATAAATATACCCACTCAATTCTCCAAGGCATTGCAATTCGCGTCTGAAATAGAATTATAAGCCTTTAACCAGGATCAGGATTGTACTTACTTAGTTTTAAGTGACTAATTTCTGTGCCTATTCGTCCTGTTTAAAAATAATAAACTAGGGATACAAACTAAACAGATATAATAATATAGTGAGTATACATGTGTTGAGCATTTGGACGGAGAGCATGCATTAGGGAGCTACCATTTGATTTTTATGGGGGGGGTGGGGGGGGCTAGGATGAAAAATTTTGTCCTGCATTTTTTTAGCTGTAATCTCTGTCCTGCCTTTTTATTTTTCACTCTGTTTGGTCCTGCTTTTTTTTTTAGTTTATCCTCACTTTTTTTTACCTAAATTGTCGTCCTGGCTTTTTTTTTTTGGCATTTGTCTCATCCTGCCTTTTTTTTTACTCAAAACCCCTGTCCTGCCTATTTTTTTCAAATTTCATCCTAGCCCCCCCATAAAAATCAAATGGTAGCTCCCTTAGTCACTATGGTGTAACGTCACTGTAGTTGAACTAGAAACGTCGTCGTTACATGAAGATGGCTGGACGCTTTAGGTAAGAACGAAGCTGAACATTTATTCTTTCTCCACTTTTAATGTACGCAGTTGCTGCCTCACGCCCGATAAATTTGACTCAACTCCAAATACTCGCCTGATCCCGTCTTTCCAGTTGTTTTCTCTCACTCCTTAATCTCTTTAACAAATCTCTTTTTCGTCTTATCAATTTCTCTAGGATGTCAGATTGTCTATAAGTGTCTTATTCTATTAATGCAATTCATTTGATTCATTTGCATTGTCCACATGCTTTCAATCTGTTGGTGTATGAAGTACATTTCTTTTTGCCGAAAAAATATAAACCTTTATTTTATATATATCCTCATTCCATAATGATTATTAACGATCCAATTGCATTAGTTTACTTAGTGTCAAGATGATAGTTGTGCTTTGCTATGGCCCTTTTAAATCGTTTAAGTTCCCATGGTGCAGGTTCTGAAAAGTTCGTCGACCGAAATAACATGCAGGTTGAATATATAGAAGGATTCTCAATACGTACAGCAATCAAGGCACCCGAGTTTGAGTTTCGATGGATATTAAGGGTCATTATTAGTCCATTGATTCTACAATGCACCTATTCTAAAGATATGTTAAAAAAACAACTATATAGGGAAAATCTGTATTGATCTGTATCAATTGTAGAATATTATTAGTATAAAAAATAACCGAGCTGGCAAAGCAATACGACAAATGCATGCAAAATAACCATCCTAGAAACACCAGTCTATTCCCTCTACCACTGGAACTGTCATCAAAAACAAAAATCACCAGAACAATATTTGGACAAGGACAAAGTACTAGCAGACCAAATCATCAAACTTAACTTAAAAGTCAAAGAATTCATTGACAGCATAATCTTAAATTCTAAAATGACCTTCACATAAAATCAAAATATAAAAAAGGAGACAACCGAACATCAGGTACAAAAAACACTACAACTAGACAAAATATACGCAGTCGCCATCCGCCCAAATAATTTGTTGGCTAAAACCTGGTTAATGAAAATCACTGTAGCCAACAAATTATCTGGGCGGATGGCGACTGCGTATATTTTGTATAGTTGTAGTGTTTTTTTGTATCTGATGTTCGGTTGTCTCCTTTTTTATATTTTGATTTCATGTCGTACAGACGATGATTCATGTAAAGCTACAATAGATGAAAACTTAAAGAAAGCAAGAAGGACACTATATAGTTTAATGGGGGTTGGACTTTATGGCGAAAATGGACTAGATCCACAAACCTCAATGTCAATTATGAATACTTATATTATACCAATAATGTTATATGGATTGGAAATAGTAATCCCTAGAGGAAGATGTTTAGAAACTTTAAATATCTAATTTTAAAAATTCTTGAAACAATTGTTATCTTTACCAGAGAGTAAAGATAGTTTACAAAAAGCTCTTGATGTATTTCAGTCTTATTGTCCATTGTGGAAACTACAAGTAAATGTAAATAAAACCAAGGTTATCATCTTTTCTAAAAGAAAAGTAAACCACAATTTCAGTTTTACATTACAAGGTCAAATTCTTGATATTGTAAATACATATCCTTACCTGGGTGTTATATTTAAATATAATGGTACATTTATTGAGACTAAAAAAAAAACTTGTAGAACAAGCAGAAAAGGCAATGTTTTGTGTTTATAAACTTATCAGAAATGAGTCTATACCTGTTGATATCCAATTAAAACTATTTGACTCGATGATAGAACCAATATTTTATTGTATGGTTCCGAAATCTGGGGATACGAAAACCTCAAAACTATTGAGCAAATCCATTTGAAGTTTTGTAAAAGAGTACTTAAAGTAAGGAACACTACGCCAAATTTTATGGTTTTAGGTGATCTTGGGAGATTTCCACTCGAAATTAAAGTTAAACTTAGAATGGTGGCATTCTGGACAAGACTTGTACAAAATGGTACTAAACTAAGTAGTATTCTATATCAACTGATCATTTCTGATGTTATCCTTACAAAGTAAAACTAAATATACCTTCAAATGGATTAAATATATAGAAACTATTTTTGATGAAATTGGGATGAGTTACATTTTTAAAAACCAGTATGCATTTTGTGATAAAATTGTTGTGAAGCAAATTTTATGTGACCAGTTTATACAAAAGTGGTATAGTGATATACATAACTCCTCCCGTGGCCACTTTTATTCGATATTTAAAAAACAGTTTTGTTTGGAAAATTCCTTATTGAGACTTAGTGAGTTTAATCGAATGTGGTTAACCAAACTGCGTACATCTAATTTACATTTACCTATAGAAACTGGTCGTTGGTTCAATATCCCAAGGGAGGAAAGAACATGTAACTTATGTACAAATGGTATTGGAGATGAATTCCATATTTTGTTTATATGTAAAAATGGAAATATTGTTTTATTAAGAAACAAGTACATACCTATGTACTACACAGCTCACCCGAGCATTATCAAGTTTGAAGGTTTACTCTCTTATTGTAATACTGAACTATACAAAAAGCTATCATTGTTCATCAGAAAAGTTAATGTATTTCTTTGATTTATGTCATATCGATCCATATATGTTGTATATCTTTTTTTATAATCATTCACACTGTTTGGTTCTAATGAGCTGTATATATTGATTTAAATATGTTTAATCGTTCTTCTGTCATGTTGTTTGCATATATTGTATTATACATTTGACCTCATGTTACACGTTTATATGTGTCTGAGTGTTTTCTAATAAATCGTTAAACAAAAACAGTAGCCAATCCTGCTATATATATGATTTCTGGGATGTTACCTGTAGAAGCTCAAATAGATGTAAACATTTTTTAACTTTTTATGGAAATATTACTAGACAAGGAAAAAATTCTATTGAATGGCAACTAGCGGAAAGGCAATTAAATGTAAAATCTATTAATAGTAATAGTTGGTTTAGTTTACTGAGGAAAATATTTTTGAAATATGAACTTAATGATCCTGCACAATATTTTTCAACCCAATTTGTAAATACCAATGGAAAAGGGAAATAATTTCCAAAGTTCAAAAATTCTGGGCTCAGAAGATACTGAATCAAGCAAAATTTTAAGTTTAAAATATTTATCATTGATATATAAAACAGGTCAATGTCATCCTATTGCAAATACAAGTCATATACTATGAATTCAAAGGAAATTATTAGAATTCCTAAAAAATTGAAAATAGCTACTGGGAGTTACATTCTGCAAACAGCTAGAGCCAAGTTTATTAATAATACAGAACTGTCTATATGCAAACTGTGTAATAAAACAGAAGAAACTTTACCACATTTTTTATTAACGTGTAAAAGTCTAGAAGATATCAGAAAACCAATTTTGAAAGATTTAATGAATTCCTTTAGTGAAGAGTTAGCTGTTTTTAATATGAAAGATGAACATTTTGACATTTTTTACAAATGATTATAGATCCCTTTACTTACATGGCAATGTTAAGAAATGTAAAAGCTTTTAAAGTGATACAGAACATTATAGATCCAAAATGTAGACGATTATGTTACAATCTCCTTGTGAAAGGTATAGACTGTTGCAATTAGATGATAAACAGAAAAAGAAGAGAAAGTAGATAATGACATTATATGAATCTTCTAGTGACGATTGGTTGTCTACTCTTAAACAGTGATATCTTTAGATAAATATTTTAGATTTTAAAGTATTTGATGAGTTAATGCTGCCTATATTGACATTAAGCCCAATTTTATCGTCAAGAATATGATGTACAATGTAAATAGTGTATAGTGATATTGGTGGAGGATATTTTTATTCATGTTGTGAACTCCAATACTCGAAAGAGGTGTGCCTACATTGGCAGAATATATACTCAGTGGCGGATCCAAAAAGGGGGGGGGGGTCCGGGGGTTGGCCGATCAATGCATTTGAATGGGAGCTAATAGTTGGAACCCCCCTTTACTCTGGGTTGGGAACCCCCCTTTTTAAAATGACTGGATCCGCCACTGATACTACAGATTACAGATTACAGATTACTGACCAGACACAAACTTATTGAAAAATTATTGAAACAAAGATCAACAGTGAACTAATAACTGTCGTTGTTTTAAGTCAGCCCCAGCAGTCAGCACGGGCTCATCCGAGTGAGTTAAAACCAACAAATAAGCAGCTTGATATTTATATGATGAAGACATAACCTTTCAATCAGTATAACTGAGCTCTTGAACTGGCATGACAGTAACTGCTAGTAGTCTGTTAATTTATGAATCATGGTCATTTTGTTATTTTCTTTTGTTACCTATTCTGACATCAGAATCGGGCTTCCCTGAAACTGAGTTTTACTGTGCGTATTGCAGTGTGTTTGGTTTTTCTACATTGGCTAGAGGTAAAGTGGAAGGGTAGATATCTCGAGTTAACCCAGCATTTCAATAACGGCCGGGGCCCAGACTATCCGCGCTACCGCTCTCTTTGTATACGACGTCACTGACGTTACCTACTTTTCACTGAGTTCCAATACAAGTAACATATTGCAGTCAGACATCTTTCTTACTTCGTCTTGATATGTGTCAGATACTACCAATCTACGTTTATTGTGTTTAATAACGGGAACAGCAAATGTAACGGTAAAGTTTTCAAGATTTTTTTCAACAGATACAGTGTAAGAAGTGGCCATTAATTTACATCTTTAAAAGGGGAGGGTATGGTTATTTTCTAAAAGATAAGACTACTAGATGTGCGATACATGTATGTACATTTTGGGAGCCACTGTCGTGAATTGTCTGATCAAGATAATTGTTTCAAGGTTTTTAACAATGGCTGAGCCATAAGAGTAAATATGTTTGGGCTAATCATCATTGTCATATATATATTGTATAAACTCGAACAACTTCGTAGAAGTGGAATTTGAACAAGCGATCCTAACGAGTACAGTTTAATAATTTTATTAAGTTCAAAATATGTCACTTTTAATATTCTGCAGTGTATTTTTCAGACGGTCATATGTGACAAATTTATTAAATACAAGTGCGTATTAGTTTTACCTTTTCTAGGCAATCTATGTTTTAATTCTGCTATCATTGCTTTGCTTGGCATGTGTATATTTGTGAATGTTGAACCGTATGTGTTCTTGCATGTTTGTACGGTGTAAGTCAGGGTAAAGTAACAAATACCTGCCGCAGTAAGAGGGTTAACTACCTTTTGTTATATTTGTACTTTTATTGTGTCGGGATTTTTGTTAACTCGAAAGAGATTATCTTTAATTAAGTAAGGGTTTGACCGAGACCACAATAGAAAATGAAGGGCAAAACATATGAAAGAATAGGGGAAAAACGGAAGGAAAAACGGAAGGAAAAACAAAGAACAGAGGTGCTAATATATATAAACTGATAAAGAATAGAGAATAGTAGGTAAAACTGAGTATAAAAATTAGAGAACTTCTTTACTCTAATGGTCCCTATACTTTAGAGTTCATTCATGGTCCATTCGTGGTTATGGTTAGGTTAGGGGGTGTTTTATGTTAGGGTCATGTTTTAGGGTTAGGGCTAGTGTTAGGCATGGGTTAGAGTAAGATTTGGGGTTAAGAATAGTTTAGTGTAGCCCTTTATGGGTTGGGACCCCTAAAGTAAAAGAAGCCTTTTGGCATATAAAATAAATGAATAAAGAAATGAAAGAATCTCCATCCATGATCCAGACCCTTTTGTATCCTTTTTACAGATTTTTGAATAGACACTAATTTGAATTTAAATTTAATATTTGAATTTGAATTTGAATTCAATACTTCAATCTTTCCACTTTAAAATGTCTTGTTTTACAATCATTGTGTATTGTAATTAGTATTAATCATTTATTTATTGGTTTTCTAACAAAGACGTATTTTTTTGCCCTTTTCTACGGCCTGGTTTTCTCAAATAAAATGTTCATTATTGTATTTAGTTATCTTTTATTAGAAATCCTTGGTTGATCTTGGTTTATGCTATTCAGCAACTTTTTTTTGGGAACCTTGGTTGGATTGAAATTACTCAGTGTGGACAGAAAAAATCTTTTTCAAAAATGAGATTTTAAAAATTCCCGCCAGTCTGTCTTTATATTATATCCCTTTAATATTTTTCCCCTTCCCGACAGGTTTGTCAACAGTTGCCATCCACCATTTTGATAAACACCTGTCAGGTACGCTTAACGACGTTTGATTGAGGAGGAATACAACTGTGAGGAAGAGAGTCATTCGAGTGCAATTCACAAGAAAAAAGTGATAAAAATGACGTCAAAATGTAACGAATGCATATGTGGGTAAGTCATCTGTCAAAAATAATCACCTGTAAATAATATAAACCGTACAGATCCATACACGTTAAAATTTACAGTTTTTTTATATTAGAAAATCACCATGGTTTGTCAATTGTTTATAATACGATAGAGTCCTTATGGCCTGCATGAATTCGTGTTTTGAATTATGCTTATATACACAGGAACCAATGAGATATATAAATATCTATATATATATTATAATATATATCCAAACTAGAACATGTAATTTTAAGCCAAATATACATGTGTACATGGTGGGCTAAATAGAATCCGTCCCTGCCAACCCAAAAATGATCCTACTGCTACATGCATCAATAAAAAATCTGACTCAGTCTGCAGTGGCGAACCTAGGGAGATCTAGGTGGTGGGTCGGTTAAGACCCCCCCTTTTTTTTTTACATCAATGGTTTTGAAAGGACATATGGTTGGGACCCCCATTTTGAACTTGAACCATGGTATAACTTTTTGTTGTCATTATAGAATTATTGCTGCGATCAAGTTTTGAAACATTTTAAAAGGCCTACTTCGATACGTCCAACTCGGGTTAGTAGAGTCTATCGAGTTTACTCGACTGACAACCGAACACCCCGAGTTTGACCTTTTGAACCTACCCGAGTTAACTCGACATCAACCCTGGGTCGGGGCAGGTTAAGTTGAGTTTCAGGATGGCGTCAAGTTGTTGCAACGTATAAAAGTGATACAAATAAACGGGTATTTGACAAAATACAACCGAAGAATAAGGCTGACGTGGCGAATTTATTATTTCAGGTATTTTGGAATCAACAAATATTGTTACTTTTGTTTATCAACTGTGGGTAATGTAATACATAAAACAGAAATTTTTTTTTTTCTGAACCATTTTTTTCTCGACCTTTTTTAACTCACTAAAAACTATTTTTCAAAAGCACACAGGATCAGGACTTTTTTTCTGAAACATAACGTTTTTTTTTGTTATTTTGATACTCAATTAAAAATCATTTTTCACATCCTTTACTCGATGGAAGAGTTTTGACTTCGATTCGGAAAGGTTGCGCACATGCACATTAGCACTGATCTTTTAACTCGAGTCAACCCGAGTTGGACGAATCGAAGTAGGCCTTAATAGGCTATTTTTTTTGCCAATTCCCATAATTGACCCTGTAATTAGAGATCCCTCTTTCAGTTGTCTCCCTTATGAGGGACATTAATTTTCATTTATAATGGAGAGCTAGCAGAATGAGCAAATTTACCTGTGCGTAATGTAAGTAATCTTTAAGGTTTTCAAATCTTTTTATTACATTAATTTGTTGTTAATATGACTTTTGATATCAGAAATTATTTTTTATGAAAAATTATTTAAACCGCTGATACATGTACATCACTTTCAATTCATCATACTTTGCATTGGCAAAAACCAATTTTGTCCGGTATGGAACCAGTCTACCATTGACAAAGGGAAGTAATTTGTTTAAAAAGTATGTAATAACAGAATCAATTCGATAATTGGCAAATGGACTATTGTGGGGGGCAAGACCTTTTTCAACACTTCAGGATCAGGTGTTTTTGAGCTCTGAATTTCGGGATGTCAGGATTTAAATTTCTTTAAAATCAGGACCTCGGGATTTCATATTTTAAAGCCAGGAATTTTGGGATCCAGACCCCTCCGACCCCCCCCCCCCCCATTAATGTACATGTGTTGAAAGTGACAATGCCTACATTTTGGTCATGTGGAAATACCTGTGATGGAAGTCACATGCCAGATTCAACTAACTACTGTATCCTGTAACTCGCATATTAATAGATGTCAATTGTATGTGACTTAGGCCATGCAAAACATGTTGGGTTTCAGGTTTATATGCTGAATGAGAAAAAATACACTTTCTTAATTTTTTTTTTTACTATCCCCAGAGACTCTGCATGAACATAGCTTGGATAAATGTGTCTTCTTTTTTGGTCAAAATAACTGTTTCTGATACTGTCAGTTCTGTCACTGACCATCATAACATGTTAGGGCAACTTGTCAGTAGATTGACAGAAAATCCCTTTTAATTAGCTTTGAGCTGGAGAAGTTTTTTGCAACGTCATGGTCAAACTAAAAACAGTTTTCACATCATTTGACTAGAGTTCAATTAATGAAGGTCTGTATGTAAAATGCCCTTCACCATTAGGCATCAAAGGGTCGTTTTTGGCTTAAGTAAGCGTCAAATTATTTATACAAGGTATAGTTTTGTTCATGATTAGTTTAAATCGTATCAAAGTAATAAAGGCAATATAAATAAGCAAAACTTTTTGCCAATGTAAAATAAGGTGTCATTATTTAAGCTAGGATTCATAATAACTTACTATTGTCTTTGATTTGTGTTATCTGAAGCATTTTTTAGCCTTGTTTAGGCTTTAAAGAAAATCAGACTTCAAGTGTAAGTTGAAACCAGTTTTACTTTTTAAAAACTCAAACAAATGAAAATTACATATTGAATGCTGTTTCTACTTTTTGTTTCACAGGAAACTGCAGTGAATTCAAGATTCATTAATTTCTTTTGTGCCTTACTGGCCTAGAGTTAGTCATAATAGACATACAGTTATATTAACTTTAACATGTCCAAACTAATGCCAATAGCACTGCAAAAAGGTGGCCTTGTTACTGCATAGTTTACAGCAACTCTATATAATCAGTGGCGTAGCCAGGGTTAAAATGATGTGGATGCGAAATGTTTTTTAGGACCTTTTATGCACTTTTTTTCAGACGTTTTTCCTGTATACATGTGTACTCCCTCTACAATCCGACAATGGCTAGATTTTTGTTTAATTTCAAAATACCCATCAATATATAAGTTTCTAACAGAATTTTGTTGTTTTCTCGTAACTACCATCATTAGATACAGAAATATGTGATGTTATATGAAATCTCAAAATGGACCCATTACAAAGGCCCTTTTGTATATGGAACTTCGAAATATAGGCTCTGAAGTGATACCCCCTTTTCCCGTAATTTGAGCCTCCACATGGAATTTTTTTATTACTTGTCTTAACGCGTTGCAGGGGACAGAAATGCCGGGCGTCCGTCATGTGTTGCCAGATTTTTGTGAAATTTATATCATCAGCAATGTCTTTGAAACTCGCGAAAATAAGTCCTGATCAAATAATTTAACCAACTATGCCCCCTTTGAAATATAAATCATAATTGATAAACCATTGCATTTGGCCTGAAGCTTTTATTTCTCTTTAGATATTAAATTAAAAAAAAAGTAAGAAAATGCTTTTTTTTAGTAACTGCCCTTGTATATTAGAATAGATAAATATGTGCACTAAAGGGACTTTTGAACTCTTTTTTTGAAAATAAAATTAATATTGTACCAAGTTTGAAACGGGTATTTATTGGGCACAGGACGTTTGCACTTTTTTACCTGTAAATCGATAGGACATTTGCGCTTCAAACACTGTGGACATTTGCGCTTTAAACAGTGGCGGATCCAGAAATTTTCATAAGTGGGGGCCCACTGACTGACCTATGAGGGGGCCCGCTCCAGTCACGCTTCAGTGATTCCCTATATAAGCAAACAATTTTTTTCCAAAGAAGGGGGGCCCGGGCCCCCTAGGCCCCCCCCCCCCCTAAATCCGCCTCTGTTAAATTTTGATTCACCTGTATTAAATTGACCGGACATTTGCGCTTTTTACCTATAGTCGTATACCTGTAATTCACAAACGGACGGAACAATTAATTGTTGCCCAAATTTTTTATACCAGACTGAGTCATGGATTTAAAAATGGGAACTATATTCCCCCTTGTATTTATTGTGTTGACTGGGAAGTCTGAGGAAATTACAATTCTGCCGGACCTAACCCCGGAAAAGAGGAGGGAAGTCATAACAACCACATACTGCAAAAGCGCAAATGTCCTTTTAAAAAAAGCGCAAATGTCCTATGTTTTGAAGCGCAAGTGTCCAAATAAAAAAGCGCAAATGTCCTATGAAAAAGCGCAAACATCCCGTGCCGTATTTATTAGCCCAGAAATGATCACACTCCATATTAAATTTAAGTCGTATTTATTGTCACAGGAAACGATATCAGACAATGATGTGTTTGTTGTTTACTAGTAACGTTGCTATGTCATCGCTCCGTTTGGTTCAATCTCAGACCAAACATGTCTGCAGGTCTACGTATTATCATCCTCTGCGCTTGCCGTTGCCGACGACGCGCTAAGACGTAGACGTTTTATCCATCTTGTTAACATAAACTATAAATGATCTTAAAGGAAAGGCCACGTATACTGCTTTAGAAATGATTGCACGATGTTCACATATCCTCACCCTTACTTTCAGACACAACATATGCAATTATATATATATGTATATATTTTTTTTAATTTTTTTTTTTTTGTCAAAATGATGTGGATGCTTGAGCATCTGAGCATACATGCAAGCTACGCCACTGATAATCACATACTGGTCAAGTTTCCCTAAAAAAAAATTTGTTATATATTAAAATGCGTTTATTTCGAATTGTGAGTGCCGTATGGAATTCTTGCCTTGTCGAATGCAAAATATATCAACAACCAATGTTTGATATCCTGGACCACTGGCATAAATTTCATAAACATTTATATATATACAAACATAATGTTTGGCACAAACCTGTTGTTGTCCTGTTTGGTCTTTATGGTAACTTTTATCTTAATTATTGACATTAAACACTTGAAGTAATCTAGTGGATGTTTTGATCACCATTTATTACCCAGTAGAGTTATGAAGCATCATTTAGATTTTTTTCTCATCACTTTGCCAATTATTTGGGTATGATTTACATTGTACTTTCTTATGGCTAGTTTTACTAGCTTTTATTCATATGTTATATTCAGGAAGCTGCTAACCTAAATAAAAGGTTATATATATATATATATCTCAGTCTTTCCTATAGAGTAATATAGGACTGAAGTCCCTGTTTGAAGATATGACATCTGACTAGTGGGTTAGCTCCCATTTCACAATTCTTTTAAAAAAATAAAGCTGACCAATTTTCATTACTTTATTTAATTTTGACTTTGCCTTTTGATAGGTGGTTATGATTGCAGAGTCCTGCTTAAATTTGACATGTCCTATTTCATATCCACTTGTTTAATTTATTGTTAGTTAAGTGGTTGAGACCTTGACATTGCTTTATACTTTGGCATTTGGCGACTTTGTGGCATGATTTAGAGTTCTATTTTATTTTTTGGTAAGCAATATATTAATGTAGACAGAATACCAGGCATTGTATGAATAACAATAATTTTAGAATTGTTCTTAAACAGGATGTCTTAGATGCTGGATATATATATACAGATGTAGGTTAACTTTGGTATCTTGACCACAATGATAAAATTAAACCTGACATATAATTTGCATAGTCCCTTTGGCCATATTAAAATTGTCTATATTTTATTGACATATTGTCTATCTAGGTAGAATTTAGATTTCACAGGGCCAAATAAAAATTCTGTAAATCTGGAAATTGAAACTTATTGTTTTAGTGAGCACTGATCTTGGCTGTGTCACACATGAATATTATTTTATTCAAATTATAGGTATCATCATCAGATTGATTTTTTGAATGAGTAAGTAGTTGTGTCCCATGTTTGCTTTGACAGCAAATGATCAACACACCTCTAACGAATTATTTTAACGTTTAATGTCATGTCAATATATTTGTTTATCCAATATATGATTTGTATATTTTAAACATGGAGCTCATGTTAAGAATCATACCCGTAGCCAGAGGGGGTTTGGGGGGGGACGAACCCCCCTTGAAAACAAATAAGGACTGTTAAAGTCAACGTTCTTCGAATAGTGAGTGTTAAAGTCGAGTTTTTGAGGCCAAATAACCCCCCTTTGGAAAGTCCTGAGCAACGGGCCTTAGAATGCTTGTCAGACATGTTGATATACATGTACATGTCACTGGCATTTTTTTCATCTACTTGTAACGTACACATTTGTGGCTCATCTGTTTTATTTATTTATTCATTATATTGTATATTTTAAAAGAGTTTAAGTCAGCATTATTCAAACAAGTTAAACAAATATCTTTCATAAAAATTATGCAAATATTTATTCATGTTGTTTCAGTTTCATTTTCTTCATCAAAGTAATTATAATTCTACTTGACTACTACAATGTACAAATGTACCAATTAAATTTAGGTACATGTAACTGAAATAAAACCAAATTTATAATGTTCACAAATATTTCAGAAAAAAATAAGGACATTAATGATCAGAAATGGACTTTTTGGTCTCCCTGACATAATTTTACTAGCTGCACTCATTAGCAAGTTGCCAATTCAGCTAATTCGGTCATAGAAGGGTTATTCTTAACTTGGCAAAAACTCCTAATAAAAAAAAAAAAATAAACAGAATAATACACACTGGAGTAGGTCTTCTTGCTTCGTTAACTGTAAAAAGTTGTATTTATTTTACGATTTGATTTGAATGTTCTGAGTAAACACTTTGTTTTAAAGTGTGGTCTAAATGACTCTTTTACACCTGATCTTGTAAAACCAATGATCCAAAGCCATGATTAACATTTAAGGATTTAAATATGTTCCATATATTTAAATAGATATTAACTAGTAGATTAACCTGAATAGAATTTGTTTTGGTTGTATAACTGGAGTTGTTATTAATAAGAGCTGTATGTGCAGTATTTATATATATGCTGTTTGATAAAACATTTTCATTTTTCAAAACTATTGCTGTATTTTAAAATTTGAATTATCTCCCTTTAGTAGGAATGTGAGATTTTTGATAATTCACTTTATTTTAAATATTATCATTCATAATTCATCAGAAATATTTTTACAATTAAAATTATTTGGTTATCAATATTTTTTTCATTACAATGTATTCCTCATTATCATTACAGGAAAAACTGATCATCAAAATAAATCATTACACACATTTTTAGGGTTCTGATCTTATTCCAGTTAATTATACTGTTGTACTTTAATGCGATTCTGAATTGAGGATATTTTTTGTTTTTAAGGAAGCATACCAAGCCCCATGTACACACAGATGTTATTGGTCGAGGAGACCCCTCCCAGAAATCAACAGAATACAATCAGACATACAAACAGCACCCCCTTACAATGAGGGAAAGCTTCAAACCAAATGCAGAGGCTATGCAGGGTGGAAGTTTTGAGGATAGAACCACAAATAGGTATGTATACCACATCTGGAAGACTTTATTTATTTTATACAGTTATATGTACAAAAATGTACATGATGTAGATAGAGACACTATATCTACTCAGCAACTTTCAATTAACTATTGAATTTATATAGTGTGAAACTTATAGTGTGTAGTGATACAAATGTACATGTAGTACTTTATAAGCTGTTAATGGTGCAGCTTGTAGGGACTATAACACTGCTGTCAATGCACTATAGTTTTTTTACTCATATTTTCCTGTATTTTCCCAAAATTTTCTAAAATATAAAAGTTCATGTTCATTGAGCTTGCGTACATGTAGCTTGAACAAAGGAATAAGATTACAGAAGTTTCAAATTAATTTTTCATTACTACAAAATGTTATTGATTTTTGTTTAGATTTTCATTTTCATTTCAAATATCAAAAATATTTATTCCCCACCTCTGCAAGTTTTTACAGGTAAATTTAAAAACTTATTTGCCAAGCATATCATAGGTCAATATTTTTATTCACACTTAATGTATACATATATAGACAAAGGCCTGACGGTCATTAGTTTGGACATGGTAAGATAATTAAATGTTAAACAATAGAATGATTTGTTGTTGTCTTTTGGATGTTTATCTAATGTGACTTTAAAGTTAGAAATAAGTAAATAAAAAAAGTTTCCATTTTTATGGAGTCTAAATGGCCTCAAACAAAACTTAAGAATTTTAAGATTTTAGATTGAGTAGTAAAATTTTAACAACTTTGTGGCTAAAACTCTTCTTTAACATTTACAATTTTCAAATTATTTAGATTTTTTCTACTTTTTCTTAAATTTAGTTTAATTGATATATAAAATATCTGGCATAACAAATTATAAACGAAAAGCTATAATATTACCTTTTTGTGGATAGTTATCTTATTTAAAACTAAGTTTGATTTCTAAACAAAATAAACACAAGTTAGTTATCTCAAAATGATTAAATTTTCAGACAAGATTACATCAAGCATCCAATGGAGAAACCATTTGTAAGGGTACCAGATCAGTACCAAAGACCTGATGGTGCAATGGATGGAATGACATCTTATAATAAAGATTACACAAGTAAGTTTTGGTTAAAATAATCATATATACAATACTGATTTTAGCATAAAGTTATATCAATTTATATTATTTCCTGACTTTTGTTAATTACAAAATGTAGGTATTAGGAGAAAAGACAATTACCCACAACTCTAAATACCGGTAAAACTGCCTAAAATAGCATAACATTAGATTTATTGTTGTTCCTTCACTGAATATTGATACCCATATACTAGAACCACTTTCTTACCCAGGGGTGTTTGGATTAATCTCTGTAAGCAAACAATAATACTGTAGACTTATATTTATTTCTATTATATTTTTATTTTTATTATACATTAGTCAAGATGCAAATTGAGGCTTGACTATAAATGTCAGAGCTTCATGAGCCAAAATCTGTTACTAGACATTCTAACTACTGGCCTGACAACCTTAAAATACAAACCAGATCCTGACATCATTGCTAAATGTCCTTTTGTTTTATTAATGTATTGTTTTGTGGAAATATGACAAAAAGCAGAACAGTTTTAAATTTTACATCAAGTAATAATTCTTGGCAATTACAGTTCATTATATTATAGGCTGGGAGATACCCCCTTTTAATTGTTTTACCACTTACTGTTTAGTAAACAACAACATTACTGTAGGAAACAGTCAAGATCTTGTAGTATAATGTATTATTATGATTTGGTATTGGTGGAAACAAGTTCAGTTATTATACCATGAAGATGATCATCAAAGACGTTCCTTTTCTGTGCTAACTTTTCTTGTGCACCATTTGCTCTGATTCAGTACATGTGTCATATCTACTTTGCTTTTATTTTGAACTATAAATTTAATTTTTACCAAGAATGTTAAACACAACTTGAAAGTTTCAAATTCACATCTTTTGATATCTTTTCACAGAGAAAATGGCACCGCCTGCAACACAGATTCGACATGATGGTCAGAAGATGCAAGGTGGAAAATTTGAAGGAGAACCTACATATAAATGTAAGTGTGGGATTGATTTAAGAAAAATGATCTGAAATAGCTAATACCAATCAAACGCCCTTTCTCATTGATGAGAGGGGGCAGGACCTTTTTTTCGGAACGTCTGGATCGTATGTTTTTAAGCTCAGGATTTCGGGATTGATCCCTAGGGATCTGGGAATTTTTTTTTCGAATGTCAGGATGTCAGGATTTAAATTTCTTCTCTGGATTTCATGTTTTTAAGCCCGGGATTTCTGGATCAGGACCCCTCCTACCCCTCATTAATGGATTTAAGCCTAAAAAAAATTATACCGATTGAAACTGCAATTAAATATAAAAGTATGTATTACATGTACAGTGTTCTCTTCAGAAAATTATGAAATATATACTTTCTTGTTTCTAGAAAATATAACCTGAAACATTGATAACACAATCATAAAAAATACTAATTTTAAATAGCATCACATTACCATGAACCTTAAGGAGGCTCGCAGGTACAAAAATTTCAGCAAAAAAATCAAACATTTGTTTTTTCAATACAAATTTTTATTTATTACACAAGTAGTTATTACTTTATGAGATGGTACAAAAATCACCCCAAAAAACCGATTCAGTTTGGACCCAGATGACTTTTAAAATGGAGATATCATTGAAAAAGCTCAAAATTATCTCCCTTTGCTGCAAAAATGCCATGTTTTGGCATTAAAATTGAAATATCTTTTTTAACTCATCAGTGACCTATATTTTTAATTATTGTTTTCAAATAAGCTGTACATAAACTAAATAATTGTAAAATTTAAGCAATTTCTTTAATTTAGAGCTTTTTTTATTTCGATATTATCTCTATTTCTCCTACTAGTTCAATAGAAAAAAAGGACATTAACAAAAATGTATGCTTCTTTCGGAGGCAGATTGTGAGCTTAAATGAATGGTGACCCCATTTTTTTAGTTCATTTTTCTATTAAGTATATGATAAAGTTCATTTAAAAAAAAATATAGCGAAATCCTATATTAGAAAAAAAATTTGATTTATACACTCGAGCCCCTTTAAAGGCCATTGAGAGAAAACTGATGTAGCGTAACATATGTCAAAATATCTTTTTAACTTTCATGTATCATTAGTAAATTGCAAAATTGTCTCCAAACAGTTAAAGCCAATTTGGAACATTTGCATTATAATATACATTTGTACTCTGCTTCTGGTTTCTCATAGTAATAGCTATCAATTTCTGTGTCATTTGGTAACTGGTGAAGAGTTATCTCACTGGCAATCATACCACATCTTCTTCTTTATATTTACATTGTGTTTTACATTATGTATGTCTGTTTATCCAATAAATTAAAAGAAAAAAAAACACATGTATTTATCTAATTTACTTTTCTGATTTTAGCTGATTATAAGAAATGGGATATGTCTGGTCGTCCAGGACCTTATGTTAGTAAAGATGCATGGGTACAACCAACCGCCAGATTTGAAGGGCAGACTACTATGAATCATGATTATCGTAAATATGCCCAGCCTCCTCGCCAATCAATGAAACCCCAAGAGGCATCAAAATTATCTGATGCACCATTTGCTGACAATACTGATTACAGGCAATCCTATCAACCACATGCTCTAGGGCCAAAGTTTGTACGGGAAAGAGAGCAGTACAAAGCACCAGGTGTACCCTTTGATGGTGTCACCACATTTAAAAGAGACTACAGGGGACCAGTCGGTGAACTTACAAAAAGTTTCAAGCCAGATAATCAAGCATTCTCATCAGGTCAGCCATTAGAAGATTTAACAACTAACCGTAAAGATTATATCAAATATCCAGCATCCAAGCCATATGTTCACGTTCAAGACGGTTACAAGAAACCAGAAGGTGATATGTTCATGCAAACTACCCATAATACAACATATAGAGAATTGCCATTGGCTAGAAATGCCTTAATGAGACCAACAGATGCTGGAAAAGTCTCCAATGCACCTTTCGATGGTACAACAAATTATGCACAGAACTACAAACAGTGGCAGGTGAGGAGAGTGGAACAGCCTGCTAGAGATGGTTACCATCCCAACAATGCCCCATTTGAAGGCATGTCTACACAGAAAGCCCACTACATTCCACATGGAATGGTACCAAATCGATCCTTCAAACCAGATAACACAGCCCTCCAAAGTGATGCTCCGTTTCAAGATAGTACCATGTACCGTCAAGATTATGTTCCCAAACCACGTCCATTATGCCCATGTTACGACTCCAGTGCTCCTAATGTAACATGCGCTAGACATAATGTAATTCAAACAGTTACTAAATTACCTCAAGGAATGGCTGTCAGAGTAGCATAGAATAACTTTATTGTACAATGTCTTCATGTTAAAAATAATAGTTGGTTCAGTTCAAGTAAAAGATGCTTTCTGCTTATATTTGAGATGTTTTTGGGGTACAAGTAGGGTACAAGAATGGATAATATATATATGATATGTGAACCTAACTCATATTTCATAGCTTTGTATTTTCATTAGAAAAAGAAGAATAAATATTTTTGTAGATGAAAAAGGTTTTCTGGGAAAAAAGTGATAATTTTTTGATAATTACTAACATTAAAAACATACGCATATCTTGGGATAGTACTTCAGTCAAAATACTCTTCCTCAAAATGACTGTGTTTTACTCTTAAATTACTTTATCACCAGTTTGCAATAAATAGTGCTGCAGTGTATATTAATTGTCATACACCCAAATCATATATTCACTGTCCAATCACAGCTCATAACTTTTTTTTATCTCATCAATTAAAATAATGTTATGATGTGAAGTACACCCATTATGTTTTTTTCTGGGGAAAAAAGAATCATAGAAAAAAATTGTTTGTGTTGAAATCCTTTAGAGTAGGTGTTGTATATATAGAGTAGAAAAATAAAGCTCTACAATGCTGAGTCTGTGATATAAATCTGATGAAACATTTTGTATTAAGTTAATACAAAGAGAAATGAGACATCGATTTTTGACTTTTTTTGTAAATAATATTAATGATTCATATTAAGAATTTTGTTGTACTTTGCAATTGTTTGTTATACACATAAGATCTATTTTTATTCTTTTAAATCAGAATTCCTGCCAACATTTCAGATTTTCATTTTATACATGTAAATCCAATTTGTTACAGAGAGCTTTAAGTGTTTTGTATTTGTTTTGTTTTGTTTTTGTTGAAGCATTATAAACAGATATAGTTTAGTACACACATAATGTGCCAAACTTGTTGTTGTGTTTGTAGATATATATTCTGGATATATATGAAATTTTGTTGTGATTTCTTATAAAAACAAAGAAATTTCAACCTCTACAACATTGGCAATAATTTCTTTTTCATTTTATATATATATATATATATAGAGAGAGAGAGAGAATGTTTGTTATACAAATGAATTAATTAAACTGATTAAAATTCAAATTATCTCCCTTAAATGTTTTTTGTTTTTGTCAAACTCCTCAGTTACCAGACTAAATGTGTAAATTGATGGACATAAACGTCCTCTGTAATTATTTTTTATGTGCTTATTTAATTCAAAGGATTTAGTAGTTGTGATATAATACAACAGGAAACAATCTTCTGCCATATTTTCTTACATATGTGTTTCTCTTCTTGTGAAGCGAAAATGTAATAGTTTTAAATGTATAAGTTATTTGGCCTTATTGTAGATATAATGATAAATATATATATTCAGGTAGTATAATTTTTGTTGATTTTTTTTTTGTTATTTATTTTAACATTCCATGTGTCTTATTTTTATTCATTAAATCCTTACTGTTCTGTTAGGAACAGTATTATATTTATTTGGTTCACCAATTTTTAATAATTCTACAAAATAGTACAATCACAGTTCAAATCTGCTGACCATGCTGACAGTATTCAATGCACAATGACAGTATTGATAGATTGTTAAGATAAGCTAATCATGAGAAAAAGCAATGAAATTATCTCAGAAATTTATCACTGGGATAATCATTTAACTATTTTTTTTACAAATAATTGATGCTGATAACTTGAATTGAAAATTAAAGAATATAAAATTTTCTATGAGTATAAAATGTCAGAATTTTATCACCAATTTCATTTAACAAGATTGTAATTAAAACTCATAAGTATTTAAGTGCTATGATATCTTTTCATTATAAGTTTTTTTTTTAAGAAACAAAAAGAGTTTAATCAGTCATTTAACATGATGCATTTAATACCACATCTTCACCTGCTAAGTTCTGCTGTGAGATAGTTTATTTTCGTGGTTTGTTGATCTTATAAACATTCCTCATGTTCAAGTTGTTGCATTTAGCAAAAAAGATGACATCAATTCGAGATAGTGATATATTTTAAGATTATTACAAAAACATTCCTGAATTTCAAAATGATTATTGCTGCATTTTTTTTACATACAATCTGCTTTTTCTAAGTCATTCACTATATTATTTTTAGATAATATTTATATATTATTTTTGTGATAATTTTACAAGATAAAGCATTTGTATATTTTTTTTATTAACAATCTGTCTAGATTAATTTTAACACCTATGTATTTTTACAACCTATTGATTTTATGATCCTTTACAAATAAAATGTCAGTATATATATCATATGTAGATATTAAACTCTTAAAAAATGCACTGCTGTTTTTGTTCCTTTAAGACCAATGAACTTTCAAGTTTTTACATAGAACATCTGTATATTCTAGGAAACTCCCATTTTGAAATGATATAATCACCCTTTAAACAGCTGCTTGGACACATTTTATGCCACAAAACCAGGTTCAATCATTATGCATACTCACCATTTTTTTTCTTTAAAAATGTCCTGTACCAAGTCAGGAAAATGGCCATTGTTATATCATAGTTCGTTTCTGTGTGTGTAACATTTTTACGTTGTGTTTCCGTTGTGTCGTTTGTTTTCTCCTATTTTTGAGTGTGAATTCACATTACTATAAGACGTGTCACGGTACTTTTCTATCCCAAATTCATGTATTTGGTTTTGATGTTATATTGGTTATTCTCATCGGATGTTGTCTAATTCTTAGTCCGTTGCTGTGTGTGTTACATTTTCAACTTGTGTCGTTGTTCTCCTCTAATATTTAATGCGTTTCCCTCAGTTTTAGTTTGTTATGAGTTTTGAACAGCGGTATACTACTGTTGCCTTTATTTATGTGGAATAACAAATGCTGAAAGTCAGTGACATTTATATCTAGACCTTAGCACTGCCTAGTTGATCCTAGTTGCTAGTGATTTTTGTCTCATCTCCACCACAAGACAAGGATATCAATTCATGAGCAGTTTATTGGGCAGTGTTTACTTTCTATAGCTTGGTCCGTTTCTCATATACTATTAACAATACGATGACCAATGGACTATGAAACCATGGCCATAATCAGATGAACCTTGTCAAACAGACATGTACTCATTCAATTTGTTCAGGGTTTCAGAAAATCAAGGGCTGAAGAGAGATGTCAACAATTCAGAAGATATTGCAATACTTTATATAGCTAACCTTTTGCTTATATTATCTGAACTAAACCATACACAATTATAAAAAAAAAACGTTGATCAATGGAGGTCAAGCCGTCAAGGTCAAATGAACCATGTCAGAAACAGACATTTACACTTTACAATCATTCGTCTTGCCCTAGCTAGCCTACTAATAACAGTATCTTAGAAACGGACATTATGATGAAACCCTTCTTAGTACAAACCTACCATGCACATTAGGTCAATTTCAACGAATTGAGGCAAACCAACATGTACATGTTAAAATCATTATGCATACTCAATAAAGTTTACCTTTTGCCATTGCATTGAGCAATGAACTCAGAACAACCTTATAGATGGGTCTCAGTTTCAGCTGATATAATTCATGACAATGACTGCTTGGATTCTAGTTACTAGTTGTCCACTAAACACACAATAAAAAACCAAGCATATTAACTTATATGAAAAGGCCATACATGATAATTACAAATTGCACACAAGTAAAAAAAAGTTATTTTGTATCTATGTGCTGGATACCAAACTGTATATGTGAACTTTGCCATTTGAGAAGAGACTTTCCGTTTAGAATTTTCCTCAAGAGTTTTTATTTTTATTTTATTTTTTTCGAAAAATTTATGACTAAAATCCTCATATGGTGTGGTCCAGGAAGCTTAATCCATATTGGAGGTTAGAGAATTGAATGTACATTGGATAACATTCTACAAAGATTGTACCGATTTCTTAACTGATGATGATAAAGTTTCTTTATGGCAACTATCGGTGATCAGAAAAAATAAATTCAAGGTCAGATGAAACTTTCTTGCCAGCCATGAACAAATCATAATCATTTTATATATGTGGCAGACCCATTGATTATAGTATCTTAGAAATTGACACACTAGGAATGAATTACGAAAAAAAAAAAACAAAACCCGAGAGAAACACACCAACTATAAGAGGAAAACAAAGGAATAACAGGATCACCGAAGTGCAACAAAAACAAACGCCAACACACATAAAAACTTTGAGACGAACATAAGTGCATGCTATTAGTCTTACAGTGATTTGACTGTTAGTGTTGCTATTCAGCAATTGCAACTCATTCAAAATTTTGACCAAATTGCAATTTGTTTTATTAAACCAAATTGTTCAACTGGTCAAAATATTGAACAAATTGTTCAGCCAAAATGTGAAAGTGCACATGTAGAAAGAAAAACTATATGAAAGCTTAGTTTGGACAATTTAATAGCAATTCAAAATAAACAATTCCCCTTCAGCATGGAAATGAATATAATATAACTATACAAACTGATAAACTAATTTTGTCACATCATTAAAATGGAGTTAAAGTCTTATAGGATTGTAAGTATGTTTTATTTTATCACCTTGCACTTTCATGACTTGGCTGTGGTTTTCTACAGCAGTTGGTTCAAATTTCTGACCAGTTGAACAATTTGATTGTATAAAACAAATTGCAATTTGGTCAAAATTTTGAATGAGCTGCAATTGGTGGAGAGCAACACTAACAGTCAACTCACTGTAACAATCCTATAAGACTTTAATTCCACTTTAATGATGTTGTGAAAAATTGAGTCTATCGGTTTGTATAGGTTTATTATAGTCATTTCCATGGTGAAGGAACTGTCATTATTTTGAATTGCTATAAAAATGTCCAAACTAAGCTTTCATATAGTTTTTCTTTCTTAAAGTATTCTATATTCATAAGAATCAGATATCATTTTAAATAAAACATCATATATTCAGTAAAATATGTGTGAAATAACAATATGCTCTTGACAAGTTTCCATGGGGAGATAGCCTAAAATATTATTCTTTTGAATAAAGACTTTTTGAAAGAAAAAAAATATTATCTCCCCATGGACACTTCCTACAAACAAATTGCAATTTAACACATATTTTACTGAATATGAAATGTTTTAATTCACATATTGTCTGATTCTTATGAATATAAAATACTTTTAGAAAGAAAACCTATATGAAAACTTAGTTTGGACATTTTTATAGCAATTCAAAATAATAACAGTTCCTTCAGCATGGAAATGATTATAATATATCTATACAAACTGATAAACTGATTTTGTCTCAACATCATTAAAGTGGAGTTAAAGTCTGATAGGATTGTAAGTATGTTTTATTTTATCACCTTGCACTTTCACTACTTGACTGTGGTTTTCTACAGCAGTTAGTTCAAATTTCTGACCAGTTGAACAATTTGATTTTATAAAACAAATTGCAATTTGGTCAGAAATTTGAATAAGTTGCAATTGGTGGATAGCAACACTTACAGTCAAGTCACTGTAATACCAACTAAATACTTACCATAGCAGTTGAACGTCGCTGATTGTATCCGAAAACAACCGTTGAGATAACTAAATAATGAGATGAGTAATGTCCTAATATTACTTTCAGTTTCGTATGAGAAATAAGTATGTACTCGCTGACTTACACAGGGGAAACCTTACCAGATTTCTTAGACGGAAACAACTTATTTTAAGACATTTCCTTTGTTGTCTACTTGTAAATTGGCGTAAATGAAAACTACTGTATTTTTAAAAACAATTGTTGCAAATGCAATTGTTCAGTTCATTGTGCGACTTGCTGGTTGTCTATGCGAATCAAAAGTTGATTAAAACAATATGCTCACATGGTGAAAAAAAAAAAATGAAAGTCACCTAAAATTGCACACACTAGTTATTTTTTGTTATGTTCATCTTTTTCCGTTGGATAATGCGTTATTTCTTATCTTTTTCAGTCCAAATAACTACTAGTATATTAAATACAAATACCATCCCTGTGATGAAAATGGTTCGGATTGGCATTGTGAAAATAGTTGTATAAAGTTCGAGATTGCATGTTCCTTATTTTACTGTTTAGGACGTCATGTGGTGTCTGGGGTTGATGGAATATTTTGCATTGGTTGTTCTGCGGTTTGCATGTTGTGTCGACAATTATGTTATTTATAAAATTGAGAATATATGTGCATTTCTCTGTAATGAGTGTTCTAACGTGTGTTTGTGCTTCATGTCACGTAGTGTATTTTTTAACATTGCCATATGAGTGCGAGGTTTGGCTAGCCAGGTTCATCCAACCATTTTTCTTAAAATCTCCTTTACCAAGTAAGAATATAACTCGTTTCTGTATATGTTGGCGTTTGATTTGTTGCTTTTCAGTATTCCTGTTGTTCCTTTGGTTTTTATTTCTTATAGTTGATTCATTTTCCTCGGTTTTAGTTTGTAATGCGGATTTGTTTTTCCGCAATCAATTTATGAATTTTGAATACCGATATACTACTGTTGCCTTTATTGTACACCTTTAACTTTGCTGTTATAGATTCGAGAGAAACATTCACACAAAAATGCAAAAATAAAACACAGTAAAAATCGACATTTCATTGGTATTTAATATGTAAAGTTATGCTGAGAATGTTTGCAATTTATACCTTTAACCTTACTCCAATAATGTTCAAGATAATTACCGGTATATTTCAACGGATTATGGTGATCTTTTTCTTTCTGTGATTGTACCGGTAAAAAGAGCCTGTTCATTTTTGCAATTCACACTTTTAAACTATAGCTCCTATAATTTTCGAGATACCGGTGATAGCAATTAAAGAACTGCAAAAAAGTTCAGGAAACTAGATCAAGCAATTTCTCAAAATGGGTCTACACATCTTTTTTTTAAAAAATTCAAGGCAGATAATACTTATCTACACAGTTAGAGATTTTCTCTATGTTCTAAAATATACAAGACATAAAACCAAAACACTTAGATGTTTGCGTTTTCCAGAGTGGCCATCAGTTGTTCAATATAATTTGGATGCAAGTCAGACAGTTTATATCTGATATCATTAAGATGAAGAAGCTTAATCTTGGTTTCAATCCGCGTTGTGAAATTTTAGATGAAAATATTTTTGAAGAAGGGTTTACCGATGAAGGAGGTAAAGTAATGAGAAAAGTTCACATCGTCAGTCGGCCAAAAATGGACCTTTGTTTCACAATATATTTTATTCGGACGTTTTAATAAAGATGCAGTTATTTTGTTGAAAGAACTCTGTCCGAGAACTATTTGAAGATGAATTTATCTTTTTGTTTTATTTTTTAATGTATCATGCATACAATTTTTGTTCACAATTTTTTTATGCATACGGTTGTCATCTCCTAAGACAACTGCCTTCATCTTTGTATATGTATTTGCATTTACAAACAATATTTATAAAACAAAGTTTTCAAGAATCCTAAACAGATGATGAATTGTCTTCCAATGCCATAATAGAAAAGATGACAGACACAAATAGTGGCAATATGAACGAACTATTAAAACTGCTCTGAAGATTGTTTCTGGTTATTATTGAATACAGTAAACGTCGGCTTTATGGCGACGAGTTCTCATTAGTCCCTTTCAACATTTTAACGAAATGTGATGTAACATGATTCCTGATTTCAAAATTGTATTTACATTGTTCTCCTGCTTTCTGTTTTCTGATATTCAGTCGACAGTCTGTGATTCATTTGTTCTTAGAACATGCAGTCTTTCCATCTAATTATAATGAACACCGATAAACTAATGGTAATTTGACTATCTTGTTATTAGTGAAAACAAAAGACACAACAGCTGGTTCGAACTAGTTGTACTGTGGTTAAATATCTGTTTCTGTTGATAACTTATCCTCCTGATTGCTGCTTCTTTACATTTACACTTCTTGTAACCGTATCAACAGAATTTACAGATGGGTCCTCGTCAAATAGATTAAATGGTATCAGGCTGAAATGCTGGTTATTATCTGTTGTTGATGTTAGAGGGTAGTTTTCTCGGTGCGGTATATGTGTTGCACTAAGGGTTACCCAAGTAACCAGATCCTGAAATAAAAACATTGGTAGAACTGAAGCATTTTATTTCAAAAGTTTATGAAAGTCATTTCACCCTATTTATCGGTTATCGATACTACAAATACAAAATGATCTGTATTCCCGAATGCAAACAAAAAAGATAAAAAAAAATAACCAATTGTGTTACTATATTGTTGAATTTGTTCAACTGAGTTTTTCTGTGTTTCAAAATGCTATTGCAATACAATGGATTCTGTAATCGGTGTACAGCATATTTCGAACTGTGTGTTACGTATTGCATTTGTCGCACCAATAACCGGTAATAGGTTGTGAGTCATAGTCTAACATAGTTAACATTATTAGTGGTGATCGCGTCAAGAATGTTAAGTTTCATGTAGTTTGAGTAATATTTTTCATATTGCCCTTATAAGATCAATTCTAAATTAAGACTAAATCTACGAATATGCTTTCACATTTAAAACCAACCAACACAAAACATAGAAATACATTTTTTTCAGACACAAATTTAATAGATATGTTATGTCAGTTGTTATCTTATAGTTCTCTGTGTGTTACATTGTTGTTTGTTTTTTGTTGCACTTCAGTGTTCATGTTGTTAGTTTTTCTCTTATAGTTGATGTGTTTCCTTCGGTTTTAGTTTGTTACCCGGATTTGCTTTCTCTCAATCGATTAATGACTTTCAAACAGCGGTACACTACTGTTGCCTTAATATATGTTATATTTTCATTGCAACTTTATACCATCAGAAGGTTTTAACGTGTAAAACGAACACAGTCCCTTTATCTTATTGACTGGGAAGCAGTTCTAATATTAAAAAAAAGATATGGTTTGGTTGCCAATAGGACAGCAATCAACTAGAGACCAAATGAGGTAGAATTTATAAACTATAGGTAACCGTACGGCCTTTAACAATGAGCAAAACCTACAACTCATACGTAATATACTGAGGGCTCTGAAAATATGTTCATAGATTAAATGCGTTATGTCGAATAAGCAACGTTGAAGTAATGGCCTTTGTTAAAAGATACTTGCCAAATGACGGTATACCTAAATGCGAAACGTGTCAATTCATTTGGATTTTTTGTTTGTTAAAATGAAAGCAACTCTAAAAGGGGGCTCTTATGGAATAAATATTCCTTCCACAACAATTACAAATGCATTTTACGTATGTCAAGTTAGAGTGCGAGTTAAATCACCTGAAGATGAATATCTAATAAAGTGCCTACCTGGTCAATAATGCTTTCATTGTCGTCAATGTAATTTTGGAAATTAACAATGGTTTCCTTAGCATCCCACGTGGAGTAAATAGAACTACTGCTACCCTCATCTTCGTGTCTTTTTGAAACTACTAACATATACCGTTTCCAAGAAACAGAAGCTTCGTTTCCAATATTCTCTGATACAAAATTTGTTTCTTGGCTCTTAACTTGCAATCTAATCGCTTTTGGATCCTTATACAAGGTTAAATGTTCTCTATTATAAAATATGAAAAAGCTGTCCGATTTAGAACAACTTTTAAAAAGTGCTTGGTTTTCAGTCATTTTTAAGGTTCTTGTAAATTTAATCTGTTCATATTTTTCAAATGCTTTTATAACCCAATCACTGTTTTGAATTTTTGGTCCTATATCAAAGGTTTCAAAACGGTTTGTTTGACCAAATACGTCTATGTCCACTTTGAAATGGTAAGAGTGCTGGTGAATATTTGCCACTAAGTGTTCATTCAATCTGAATCCATATCGGGTTTCCTCGGGACTATATATTGTCGGAAGAGGATAGCCCGAATACGAAGTTCTAACGTCCATTATACCATTTTTATGGAACACAAAGTCGATAACGTGGTCATAGTTAAATATCGCCAGGATTGTTCGTACAACCAAAACAGTATCCTCTGATCCAGAATACGCAGTGGACGAGTAATGCCTCCTCAAAACCATGCCTGTTGGCTGCTCGAAAACACAGAACGAATTAGGAAAAACTTTTAAGTCCAATCTCCCTGCGAACACATGTGCACTGTCTACAAAGGTAGACATTTCGGGACAGTCAGCTCCCGGGACTAGTTCTCGAGCTTTTGTCCCTAGGAGAAATCCACTATATGTCATGTCAGAATATCTCATCCAACGCTTATAGCCATTATGAAATATTGAAATTTCTTGAAGACTTACTTCGTAAGCATACGTTACATCACGAAACTTTATATTATACAACGATGGTCCTCTACTTGTTGACATGTGTATGTCAAAATTCCAACTATCATATTCGATATGATTTTTTCTAACGTAAAATGTTAATAATGGTTGCAATACGTTTGTTTTGTAAATATCATGTCTATGAGCATGCAAATTATTTTTGTTCTTTGTCCTTTTTGTGTACGGAATGTAAGATTTTTGGGTTTTTCCTGCTAAATACTCGGCGGCTAGCTGCTCTGGAGAATCATACAGTTTACCTCCATACCAAATATTTTCTAATTTATAAGCGGAACTGTCACTTCCAGTCATATTGACCAACAAAAATAAATCAACTGGATACAATAGATAATCTTCAACATCATGATGAGTCCAGTACCAAACAAATCTGACATCTTTACCGGAAACAGATGGCGCCATCGGAGAAAAATATTCTGCTTTGAGACAATGGTTTTGGCAATCGTAAAAACTGGCTTCGTAGCTGTTCTGTAGTATAAATCTGATATTGTATTCAACTATTTTCAGAATGTTGTTCATTATGGAATAGTCAAGCTCAGAGAATGGTCTGAATAGAAATGGAACACTTTTTTGGTAATGTTTCGAAACTGGAATTCGATGGAATGTAATATTTCTGAGAGGACCAATAATGTACTCCTCTACACGCGGAGGTTGAAGATCACCTCGGAACAGCACAGTTCTAGCATACCTGCATGGAGGAGGGTTTTGGTTTGTCTCTATGAACGTTAAAATATCCGATTTATTTGGAAGATAAACTTCGGTAAGGAAAACATAGCTCTTGCCTAAAGAAAAGTTTGTATCATTAGTTATATTAAATGCAGGTTGGTTTAGTATGTAGTTTCTAATTGCAGTAACTTCATCAGTATTGAGATCACGAAAAAGGGAATGTTGTCCAGATTGTAAATGAAGCAAATCAGGAGAGTTTTGTTCGTCCCTGGATTGATGTTGAATAATCTCATAATAAATGACAACAGTAGCCATTCCAGCAATCACAAAGAAAGTAAACAACAACAGAAACAAAGCAAAACATCGCCATTTTCTTGTTGGGTCTTCCTTCCTTTTCTGTGGAACTTTGTCCATCCTAAAAAGGATAAAAATGAAATAATAAACTTCAAGCATAGTTTGACGTAACTTGGTATAAGGGATGTTATTAGTTTAATGTAACACAAGAAATACATATAAGGACGAAATTTCAAAACAATTAAGCATGATAACCATGCAACTATATAAAAACTGTCTACATACTGATATCACTGTGTGCTTATTTATTCTGATTTACAGTACAGTAACATTTTTGGTAGTCGATGTATAATAATAACATTAAAAGTGGCTATCAATGAAATAATTGTTTCTCTGATACAATATACGTGCACTGCTGCAGAACAAAGCATACATGCATATTTTGGCATTTTACTGGAAATACGTCCTCTTGTATAAAGAAAATGAAAATATTCCTTAAAACCCAACGAATAAGTAAACAGAGTGCGAATCACTTGCAAATTAAATGAATAGAAATGAGTGCTTACCTTCAAATTGTCTTCAAGATTCACCTCGTTACAAAAAGATAATAAGATGTTATGTAGTGAGACGCATTTGTAACATAATAACATTATTTCATCAAAAGATACAATATTATCTGTTCACGGTTGTAATGTGTCTAAATCAACTGCCACCTGTTTAGTTTCACGATTTATTATTTATATCTGGAATATAAAGATAGTTTTGAAAATTAAATTACTGATTTCACAAAAGATTAACTGTTTTTACTTTTGCTTAGGTTCTATATCATCTCCTCGAAAAGGTTAATAATCTTCATGCAAAAGAACATAAGTTATTTCTGTTTGCACAGTTTGTGGTTTAAAGGTTACACCCTTGATTTAGAGCTTATTTTGTTAAAACAGAATGCAACATAAACCATCGTAAATGTCCGTATTGTTCTACTGATATCCAAACAACAGTTGTCGTAATATTTCAAGTTTATACAAGAAAGCTTTATTATTTTTCACGAAAATGCCATTGCAAAACATGTAAAATGCTGATTTTTTAAAGACTGTAACAGTTGTGTTAAGGAATCTGTTAGGTCAAGTCAAATATAAGCTTGACAACGATCGTACCGTGGTCTAAAGTGTTAAAAACGTATAACATGTAAATATATATAATGATCACCTCAGTCTGACTTTACTGTCTGTGTTTAATACTTTAAGTATAGAAATTCGTATCTACTAAAAATCAACTTGAACTGCCAATTATTGAAAATTACACGATTCACATGATTCATAACTTACCTTTCTTAATTGTTGATTAATTAAGAAATTATCAAGAAACTATAATAAGATTCCGCCGTTCACGCAGGCAAATTGAAATTGCCTTTCTAGGTAGCGTTGTTTTTTCCTTCTAGGTCC
The DNA here is from genome assembly GCF_965363235.1 of Mytilus galloprovincialis. Taxonomy (NCBI): domain Eukaryota; kingdom Metazoa; phylum Mollusca; class Bivalvia; order Mytilida; family Mytilidae; genus Mytilus; species Mytilus galloprovincialis. The sequence goes on along the minus strand of NC_134841.1, from coordinate 11,219,670 downwards.
CTTTTTGGGAAAAATAGCTGCTCAATTTTCCTTGGCTTCACATTTTTGGTTTTAGCGTTAATTCCTGTGCTGACGATATATTCAGAAAAGCACATTAGACGCATCAAGTTAATAAAGTGCTATTTCCACTGATCTTCCGTATTTTACTTTTCCCATAATTTAGACATTGAATCAATAATAAACTAAAAATATAACTATAAAAGCTTTGATGACATAATCATGATAATTTCAACATCTAAATATTTGCATTAATTATCATAATTAAGAACACTAGTTGTATTTAATTTGATTTATACATAGGTTTCCTATCACCCTCTAACTAAAAATAAACGAGACAGTCTCTGTATCTGTCTAGAGGACACGAGTACAAAACAAATGCCAGCTGTTGTAGAAGACCTAACAAAACATAATGTAACTTTTCTTCTAGCATAAGCTACTTAATGTTTGTACACAGAAGTAAAACATAAAAACGGTGGTACATTTTGTATACTTCGGTATTGTTGCTACAAGCAATGAAGCGACTTTTTCGAAAACATTTAGAATTTGCGCTATTTATAATTCCAATGTGCAATTACTTTTTGTACTAATAACTAATGTATGTTCTTTTCCTGGTTTTTGATGTTACAGTTTTACATGGGGAATCAACATACCAAATTACGACCAAATATAGGAGATTATGTTCCTAGGCTATTGTTAATTCTCTCTTATTGCACGGGGACATTATCTTGGTCCCGTTTTAATATTCTTGTTTCAGACTCGTTCACAATGCTCGTGTATTAGTGGTGTCAGTTTATATTCCAATAAACGTAAATATGTATGTTACTGTATAACTGCATGGTAATTTCATTTACCGCCAATTACTCAATACTTACATTTTTACTAAATTATTTCAAAAACACAAAGATGTGTTTGAGAAGTTTGACTAGAAACCTTATTGCAAACGGATTATCAAATCCAAATATTTAAAATGGATATTATAGAACCCGTCATATGTATAATCCATGTAAACTTATGGCTCCTTTAAATAATGATTCACAAGGGTAAGTAAGATCTTTGAATATGGCTTAGATGGTCCTAATCTCGAACACATTGGATTTTACCTAGCTTTCAGTAAGAGTGATCACTCTTAAGATTTAGTACTTGGTATTTTCCCACCTTTTTGCAGTTTACATGGGGAATCACCATACCAAATTCTTTCAAAGACATAGAAAGCTGTCTATACGAGAGTACAACCCTGCTGGTTGATTTTAGTTGTGCTTCGTGCCAATCTGATTGGTATAGCCTTTTCAGATGTTTCTTACAGTTTGCCTTTGTGTTGAAATGTTAAACCAATACACCAGTTTAGAGCTGAAATTTCTATAACGCATGTGTTATATAGTTCTTAGTTTATGAAAAGGGTTAAGCAATTAATCGCAAACACGTTAAATCTTCGCCACATTCTTTATTTGCTTGTCAGAAGTTAGGAGCCTGCAAACTGGGACAGTATATACTAACTACTATTGAATGTCCCTGCTATAAACCAGTAGTTGTTATTGGTTCCAGTCTGTTATATTCGGTTTCATTTATAGTGTAAGCATGAGTCAGGTCGTCAGTTTGATTTTTCGTTTAAATCAATTCACATTTTGTCACGCCAGATGCCTTTTATACCTTTCTTTATCGTATTAGCCTGTACAACTATTGAATGCCGTACGATGACCAGAGTTCTGGGATGTCCTTTATAAAGTTGTATCATTTGGAATCAACCCCAGCGCCTTGTCCTTTTATGTTACAGCAAAAGCAGCTACATATATATGTACAGAAACTTTTAAAAGATCAAGAATATTTTAGTTAGTCAAAAACCAACTGTGTATGTGTTACAGTATTGGTATTGGTGTTACTTACAAAAAGGAGATTGATCTTATCTTTCAACCTACATGTCTAAGCGAATACTCAGAAATGAATCAATTGCTTTGCTGTATATATATATCCAATTAAAGAGATCTATGATATTCTAGACAAGGGAGGTGTTAGGGGCCTTCTTAAACTTGCAGTGAGGTGAGAGTATTTTATCTGTCCTGGACTTTGTGATGAAGAACAGCAATCAAAGTGCTGTTCCTTTGCTTGATGTGTTTTTCTGCTGTGCATGTAGTGATTTTTTGTCATGGATCATTTGTTTTTCTCCATTTTCTTATGTAATGCATTATTCTTTCTACAGATACGATTCAAACCCCATTGTGCAAATTAACATCATTGATTGATTGCACACTTTCAACATACTTAGTTTTATCATAGCAGCAAGTTTTTAAATACATTGATTAGTGCAGGAAGCTGCAATACCAGGAGAAAATTACCAACCTTCAGTTTGGGAAATCAGGCATTCCACCTCAAGACAGATATAGGTAAGACAATTTTTGCTACTAGCAGTATTGAACTCACAACCTCATTACTGTAGATGAAATACTAAGACCACTCTTCCACCGTGGTTACACCATTCAAGATAACAGTCTAAAGGAAGACTTGTCAATTAAACCATACACATAATTTTTTCCAAGTGCAATACCCATTGCTGCTATCACTGAATGATAAACGCAGAGAAGCAGCTTATACCAGCTTTAGTCTTTAGTTTGACCTTCTGAATTTGAGATGAGCACTCTACCACAAAATCATCAAGGTGGTTTTGGAACTGACCATTAAATAAAAAACAATTGTGTATATATTCTTTTTTTTTTTATGTTCTACTAATACATAATATCCATTTTTCTCCATATTGTGAAATATTTAGAATCTGTCTTACAAAGACAATGTCTGATTTATTTACAGTGAGTTACAAAAATTTCTAAAAAGCAATGTTGATGTATTTAATACATGATTTATGAATTGTGGCGTGAATGTATGAATAACTTATATCAAATGCCAAGGCTTTGAATAAATTTTACCTACTAATCCATTATTTTCCCAATTCATGTTAAAATTTATGAAGGAGGATTTTCAAATTGCACTTTAAGAGGTTTCTGCTCAAAAGGAGATTTCATATTTAAGTTAAGACGTACCATTTATCATGATCACTGTCAAAATTAAATTAACTGCTAACTGACATTGTAATCTGTTAGAGACATTTAAATGATAAAATTAAATCCTTTATCAATCAGAAATAGGAATACACATTTTGTAAAAAAATATCACATAAAAATCTTTACTTTTAAAAAAGTTTCGAAACATTAAAAGTAAAGATTAAGTTTACCAAAGCTACAATTTCAATTATAGCTGAATTTGTTTAAATAAAGAATAAAACAAATAACAGAAGCATAAAAAGAATTTCTTATAACAGTAACATTTGTAAAGTAACAAAGTGGAACACATCTGGAAAAATTAGTATGGTTTAGTATAATTTAATTTTGGAGAGGAAATTAAGACAAATTAGCTCCCCTTATAATAATTTTGAAGGTCATAGCAAAAAAGTTAGACATGAATCAACATAGTTATTTAGGGTAAAAGTCATCAGTTGTTTAAGTTAATCAATTTTAATCAGAGTATGAATGCTTTTAGTCTTACATAAGAAAATAAAGAAGAGAGTTCTTTTTTGGCCTAGTAAACAGTATAAGCCTTAATTGAAAATATTTAAGAAAGTTCAAATTCATACTAGCAAGAGAATACTATTTATTAACAGGTATATGACCTTGTCTTCAATCTTTTTTAATCATTTTTTTGTTGGAGAAAATGTTTTTGCATAATGCTATAGATACTAAGTATCTATCAATCTTATTGACAACTTATCTTGTAGGTAAGGTTATAAATCTGTACATAAGGATGCTCCAAAATAAAACCAAATAATCAAACAGACCTAAATATGGCAACAGTGAATAAATAAGGCATTTGTTTCTTAACTACCAAAGAATGAAATATAACAAAATGACACTAAAACATACTAACAATATATAAAATATAACTCATAACAGCTGCAGTAAATAATAAAGTGGTGCAATAACAACTCTTATAAATAACAACGGTGAATAGATTAATAAGTAAAAAATCACAGACAACATGAAAAGGACGGATTATATCTTTGTTTAGAAAGCACTATTTCTTTACACTCATTTTTTACATGTCGTGATTGACAGGTAATAATTAAATATTAAAAAGCACTTTTTGAGATATAAATCTTTGAGGCACTATTTTTAAAACTTAATGGCAGCATACACCTAAATGAAAGATCATCTAGTCATTTGCTATATATATAGTCATTATCAAATAAAATCAAAATCAAGAAAGATAAAGCCCTGTTATAATAAAACAAATATTAATTTCTCAAAACATCGAAATATCAAAATAGAAAAAGAGCTTAAGTTTTTATATATTATCAATGATGTCGAAAGAAATAATAATGAATAAACTCTGTTGAATGCATAATTTTCTAAAAATAGAAATCTTTTGCAAATCTCTGTTTTCCCATGGCAAGCTTATCTACATGTATCACAATTATTTACATCATAAATCAATGTGCTTTATTAAAGCATAAATATGTTGGCACATCACTACCTAAAACTCTAAATCCATTTAGCAAATATTTTCCAGATAAATAATCTACAATTAAAGTCATATGACATTTCATTCATAGCGGAATTGTTTTTTACCAACTTAGCACAGTCTGTGTCCTCGTGCATGATATCTGGACAGATAAGAATGGCCAAAGCTGTGACCTTTCAACAGGGATAAGCAATATTGATTGGTCAAATATGTAAAGTCTCATAGTTAGATGGGGGAGGAGGGGTATACAAATTACTTGCACCATTCTATAAAATTATTTGAAAACTTGCATATCATGCCTTACTAGTGCCATTTAACAGTGCTACTCTAAGTGAGCAAAAACAAATCCAGTAATTATTTTCCACACAATAGGCCTGACTTAAAGGGGCACTAGCTGCCAAATTCATGTTCACTGATTTGACTCAAATTCTCATATTTTATTTATAACAATGTAAAACATTTTTCGAAACTATCAAAAATATCAAATAAACAATTTACAGGACATGGTCTCAATAAGATGTTGCATTGTTTCGTGTGATATTTAGCCAAGACTTCATCTAATTAACTATCCAGTTGACCTTCTATGACCATATAAGCGATGTAAACATAAACACAGATATAAATAGATTAAGCAACTTGCCCAATTGGATTTTTATAGGTCTGTTAAATTTGGTATTATAGATTAAAAAATTTATGTTTATTGTCGTTTTTACTTTTATAAGAATGATTTTGTGTGGATCGAATCAGTTAATCAAATTATTTACCTTTGTTTCACTTTCAATGTTGACATTCTTTTCCTTTAAATACCTGTACACGGACAATGCATGCGTTATTCTTTCACTTTCTACAGGGTTAAATTGGAGTTCACATGAATATGGATTTAATGAGGTAGAATTATTCCCTTGCAAGTGAATAACTCATTATCAATGTTTATTAGCTTAATTTGACAAAATAGAACCATTTTAGCTGATAAAAGCAAATTATTATTTCACCTTTTCAATTCCATTAATGATTGAACAAAAAAAATCATACTTTTGATTTTTTATATATCTCGTAGCTAGTGCCCCTTTAACCAAAACTTACAGTGTCAGGTTAAAGGAAACGACTCAATACATAAAACAGAGGAATATTGCAAAAATTAACAATGGCACTACAAGAATAAATAAACAATAGCAAAAGAGTATTATAGTATAATAAAGGACACTTCTATACCCAAGAAATCTTCAAGACAATAATCACTCTATAAGTGGTATTATACCAAGTACAACCCACAACATCTTTAAATTTTCACTTAATAAGATATGACAAAAACTGCACTTTTGTTTTTATAACTTATTTAAACATTGGCAGAAATCTTAACCAAGCCCTGATGTTTTTCTAACATATTTAAAAAAATCTTTCATAAAATACCTTAAATCATGATTTTTTTCAGTGATAATAATTTAAACAACCTGAGTGAAGTTAATTAAAAAATCTAAAGTATACAATATGGAACATGTATTCCGATACAGGACAACATCTTCCCATCCAGAAAATGTCTTTATCACTATAAATTCTTTTCATGTAGATATCATATTATGTAATAGGGTTCAGCAGCATTTCTTTATAAAAATATAGTATATATCACAGACATAAGAAAGATATAAGAATGTTATGCGACAGCCATTGGTGTACGTGCCGACATGGGTAATTTCTGTATCGTTGACATGACAGGTACGTTATGCCTTTCACACATGATCACTCTGTTAGCTGGTAATTGTGGATCATGGCATGGACAAAGTGGCATTTGTTTTTTGGTATAATCAGTTCTGTACATTGTACCATCTTCAAATCTAGCATTGCTCTGGAATGCTGTGTTATCTGGACGGAATGACTGGGTAGGATGAACACCATGAGGTACATAGTGAGCCTTGTATGTGGGCATGCCTTCAAATGGAGCATTATTAGGTTGATATTCATCTCTTTGGTGTGGTTGATTTTTTTGTAATGCCCATTTCTTATAATCTTGAGAATAATTAGTAGTACCATCAAAAGGAGCATTTCTTGCTTTGCCAGCAGATGTTGGTCTCATTGCCAGATTTTTTGTTAATGGTAGTTGTTTGTATGTAGCATTATGAGTTGTTTGTGTGTACATTTCACCTTCAGGTTTTTGGTATGCGTCATGTTGATGCACATATGGTCTATCCATTGGCCACTTGATATAATCTTTACGATTGGTTGTTGTATCTTCCAATGGTTGTCCAGATGAGAAAGCAGCATTATCAGGTTTAAAGCTTCTGGTTGGTTGTCCATGTTGACCTTTGTAGTCTCGTCTAAAGGTTGTAAGGTCATCCAGAGGTGCTGATGATGGTTTGTATCCCTCTTGTTGATGAAGGTGTTTGGCGGGGAGAGCATGTTTCTTGTATTCAGCACGATAATCTGTCATGTCAGCAAAAGGTTGGTCTGATCCGATAGCAGCTTCCATTGGTCTTAATGGTTCACGTTTGGCCTGGTTATATTTACGGAAATCATGATGCATGGTACTCTCCCCTCCAAATGGTTGTGTTGGAGCCTGATAGGAATCTCTTAAGCCATAAGGTTCTTGTCTGCTGGTTTCCCATTTTTTGTAGTCAGCTTATAAAATAGAAGATGATATTTTTTTCACATTTTATGAAAGATATAAATTTATCAGATTTATGCCATTACAAAAAAACATGTTGTTAGACCCTTCTAAATGCAAAACCCAGAGTTCAGAAAGTAAACCTCACTATCTATACTATTAAACGAGAAGACCTAATTTTGGGTGTCGCTTCTCTTCTTTCCACAATAAATTAATCAACACGCCTCTGTGTCCTATAGGTACAGTGCATAGTCGCATTTGTCATCCATTCATATGATTATTCAGATTGAGTTACTTTGGGAGAAAAACGAGAAAAAGGGCATCCGGATATTGTCCCGTCATTGGACCAAATTTTAAGTCAGATTATACTTCCGGTTTGCATTTTTCTGTATACTTTGAACATACGAATAAAGTGTATTTTCAGAATTCTATCTGCTATCATTTTCAAGTTTACTGTCCATGGTGGTCAGAGTTTATTAAATAGAGAGGGTCTGTATACTATATCAATGACCACCATGGATCGATTAGAAACTTAGAATTGAAAGTATTTAAATACACTTTATTTATATAGTGAATGTTCATAATATACATATAAGCGCTAAAATTATTCATGTGCACTTTTGATACCTTTTCTGAAATTCTCCAGTCATTAAATCTTTTACAAAATTCATTGATTACAAAAAAAAGAAGATGTGGTATGATTGCCATGTTGACAACTCTCCACAAGAGACCAAAATGACACAGAAATTCAAAACTATAGGTCATCGTACGGCCTTCAACAACGAGCAAAGACCATACCGCATACTCCGCTTTAAAAGGCACCGAAATGACAATGTAAAACAATTCAAACGAGAAAACTAGCGGCCTTAAATATGCACAAAACATGAACGAAAAACAAGTATGTAACACATAAACAAACGGCAACCACTGAAGTACAGGCTCCTTACTTAAATGTTCATAACATACTAAATGTATATTCATATTGAAAATAAAGGAGGAGGGATTAAAAAAAATATTTTCCTGTCCGCAATAACTTACGATTTATGATACTTTTACTGAAATTCTCCAGTCATTCAATATTTCACAAAATTCTTCCAACAACACTTTACATACTTTAAACTACGCTCTGAATGCCCGCGATTTCGCAGGTGTGTTCTAGTATAGTATATTTCAAATCAATAACTTTTAATAATATCTATCATTTATGTTCTTTGCAAATTGTATTGTTTTATCTTGCTGTTTTCACATTTGAATTGTTTCATAATAATCATGTTCATGCCTTTTATAACAGACTTTTGGGTATGGGTTTTTCTAATTGTTGAAGGCCATACAGTTACCTATAATTACTTATATCCACTTCATTTAAACTCTGGTAAATATAGTTGCCTCATTGGTAATTATATAACACATCTCCTGATTCTTATAATATATTGGGTTTTTTTTATTACTTATCTGAATATAAATATGTACCTCTATATGTAGGTTCTCCTTCAAATCTTCCTCCTGGTAGTCTCTGTCCGTCATGTTTTATAGCATGCACTCTTTCTGGGTGCTTTTCTGAAAATACAAATATAGAATTTAGTTTTTAGTAGTGTTCACAGTTATGTTAGTCTTCCTGAAGAGAAATCATGTAAAAAAATGCAAATTTATTTAAATCTAACACAGAATAAGGACTGTCAGTAGATACAAAAGTTTATATTCAACCAAAATCCTCCTCCACCCAAATACACAAAATCTCAGTTAATTTACATTATACCTTATTTATACCTATTTTACAGGTCTATAGATGATAGAGTATACTGGTTTTACACAATACATAATTATTACTTTACTTTATTGAATAATGCTTCCCTTTACTAGATTAAAGAGTTTTTTTTAACCATAATTTAAATCAAATACATATATTGTTTTTACTGTTTTCTATCCTTTAAAAGAAATTAAAACAGTAGGATATTATCAATAGCAACTTTTTATAATATTTTATTATATCATTTTGAGTTATCTCCCCTTTTCACCAATAGCAACATCATCAATATATCAATATTTACCCAAATCTGATCAACAAAGTAACATTGTTAAGTGCAAGTTAGTCTTTTCCATTCAGACATTTAAATTTATAAATCAGTTCAAATTTGTTGTGTCAATATAAATCCATATATCATTTATCAAAAAATCATGAAGTGTATACGGAAAAAGAGAAGTTCAAATATTAACAACAATGATCTTAAGAAAACGTTGAGTAAATCAATTCTAGTGGAATTTCTTTGTACCTTTTATCATTAGTCTATGATCAGCATTGAAGAGTTTGACCTCGGACATTGATAACTACTTGTCATATTTTACAAATGAACAAAAGTCATACTCGATATACAGTTCAATGAAAATTAATGAGGAATATTCAATCTTCAAAATTCTGTCATATCTCAATATCTATGTAGAAATATCCACTGACTACACCAGGAGAGATTTTTACAATAATTTAAGCTAACAAGTAAATATATTAAAGGAAAGGCTTTATTTTGCATGATCCAAGAACAAACACAGATACAAAATTAACAATTTAATTTGAATCTAAGGAAACAATTGAGAACAAATTGCAATTTCAAGACAAGTTTACATAGTCTCTTGATGTTTTACAACATACCCTTGTTGTTTGCAATTTGGATAAAGGGAACTGAAAAAGTGACTAGATCTTATATTTAGAAATTATAATTTGCTACTATTAACTCCTTATGGACATAACTTTAAAAGAAAGACCCTATAATGAAGTTTTCCACTTACGATGGGCTGTGAGGTAGAAATGGTCAGAACAACATTTACAACATATCAATTGTAAAGGAATATGTTAAACTTATCTTTTAAGACTATATAGTTTATATCTAACTAGAGGACCTTTAATTCAGTTTTTCTTTTAAATTTGAAAATTCACAGAATATCACAAATCACATATCACCATCTTACATATTTTAAAATTGTCAAACCAACTTAAGGTATAAGAAAAATTATGGAACAAAAGACTTGCAGCACTAAAGAGTTATTTCAACAACAAGGGCAATCAAAGAATTTAGTGTTTAATACGGTTTCTCAACATGCTCAAAGGAGTGGGCTCATGATTATGTGTATTTATTGAATAATCCATGAAAAAGAAAATAATTTCAACCAAAGCTGCAATGCTTTATCAATTCAGTATTAAAAAAATCTGCATATATCTCAGAAAATTATGTAATTATTTGATTCAAAGGCCAATTTCATACCAACTTCTTGGCTTAAAACTAAAAAAAATATCATGTTATCTAGACATTAAAATTTGAATTTAAACCTGTAATCATTGTAATTTAAGGAACATGAAATTTCTCAGTAAGGTATTCAGCTTGTAACAAAAACTTTGCCTAAGTAAAAGTTTAAACAATATATAATGTATCAAGATTAAGTTATAATAGTGGCTGTTGACAAAGACATACATGTTTATTGAACTTAAAAACAATGTCTATACTAATATCCCTGTTTCTTGCACGTTCTCACGATATCTTTCTTGTTAACATTAAGATTGTTGTAGCGGGTTGAAGTATTTTCCTGTCTTAATAGCACTTAAGGAAAAAAAATACTTGATGTTACTAGGATATATAACACAACAGATCGTGAAATCAATTCTTCTTACTTTGGCCCAGATTACAAGCATTGATGTTTTAATTTATAAGGATACCTGATTCCTATTTTATTGATTGCACTGTAGGATTTCATCAAACATTCATATTAAAATTTTAAAATCATTTGAAAATGAGCATATCAGTAAAAAAACATATTTTCATTTTATATAACAATGATTTGTCAAAGCAATAGAAACTGAAGCGTAATATTAAAGAACTTGATATTAAAATGATAAAAAAAATGATGGTTTTAATATAAAATATGAATTAAAATTCTTTAAATTTTTAATAACCATAACAAAATACAGCTACTAAAGAGAAACATCATATCAATTGAAATAAAATCCCAGCAATATCAAAACCAGTTTATTGATAAAGACAAAAGTGCAAAACATAATATTATTGTCACAAACAATTATATACATCTAACTAGCAATGGTCATGTGTTAAGAGAAAGACATGTGAATGATTGACAATTCCTTATTGTCCCAAACTTTGTATTGTTTCAATTTACATGTATACCGTAATACAGTTTCTTTTCATGAGAAAAAATCAGAACAGTGAAAACACGAATATTTAAAATAATAATCATATATTTTGGGGAAAAATAAAGATTATTGGAACAGAGCCATTAAACCAACCTACATTTCTTGTACTGATGAAAACTTCCAGGTTTGTAAGTTAGACAATACATACACTCAGAAACCTCTTATATATCAAACATCATTCATAATGAGGATAATTACTAATTATTTGCTTATTGGCTTGTGTGCAATTACATTTTGTTTGCTTGTCTCAATAGATGCTGCAATTACTAAAGATTCAGGTCTTAAGGGAGACAAAAATAATTAGAAAACTCTTCTGTATCAGTTTTATAATAAAACTATCTCAATTTTATAATATTTCGTTGTGCAAGACTAAGCAACTTTTCTGTAATTAAATCCTAAAACATTGCTTAATCCAAGTTACTTAAAGATTATTAAAGTGTTACTGATACTACATTTGCACGAAAGCAGTTTTTTTTATATATACTACATTTGCATGAAAGCATTTTTTTTACATACTACATTTGCATGAAAGCATTTTTTTTTTTTATATATATCAATCAAAATCCAAACATTTGACAAAGAAATAGTTGAGTGTTTCAATTTGGAATAAAATTTGTTGGGATCTCTTGTTTTCCAGTAATGTTTTTTTTTATTTTGTTGGACACAAATTTAAAAGCATTGAAATCCTCAAAGTGTTTTAATTTTAATTATAGTAAAAATGAAAAATTTGAATGTATTTAGGATTAAACCTAAAATTGACAATGAACTTTGTAGTTGGAAGAAGTAAAATAAAAACAGACAGACTTAATGACAGATATATTTAAAAGCATAAAACTAAGGAAACAGTAACAGATTTTTCAGTTTTAAAAGTTAGAACCAACCAACCTGTATATTCTTTCTTGTAAGACGTCATGCCATCCATATTTCCTTCTGGTCTTTTATATTGCTCAGCCTGTCTAACATACGGCTTCTCAATAGGATGTGGCACATAATCTTGTCTGTAAAGGAAAGGATTAATAATGAGATAAACTAGAGGCTCTAAAGAGCCTGTGTCACTCACCTTGGTCTATGTGCATATTAAACAAAGGACACAGATGGATTCATGACAAAATTGTGTTTTGCTGATAGTGATGTGTTTGTAGATCTTACTTTACTGAACATTCTTGGTACTTAGAATTTTCTCTATCTATAATAAACTTGGACCTTTAGATACAGTGAAAAATATTTTGTAAAAATTTACAAAAATTTACCAAATTAGTGAAAATTGTTAAAAATTGAAGAAAATGGGCAACAACTCCTTAAGGGGTCAACTGACGATTTTGGTCATGTTGACTTATTTCTAGATCTTATTTAGCTGAACATTATTGCTGTTTACAAGTTATCTCTATCTATAACAATATTCAAGATAATAACCAAAAACAGCAAAATTTCCTTAAAATTACTAATTCAGGGGCAGCAACCCAACAACAGGTTATCCTATTTATCTGAAAATTTCAAGGCAGATAGATCTTGACCTGTTACACCATTTTACCCCGTCAGATTTGCTCTAAATGCTTTGGTTTTTGAGTTATAAGCCCAAAACTGCATTTTACCCCCTATGTTCTATTTTTAGCCATGGCGGCCATCTTGGATGGTTGGCCGGGTCACTGGACACATTTTTTAAACTAGATACCCCAATGATGATTTTGGCCAAGTTTGGTGTAATTTGGCCAAGTAGTTTCAGAGGAGAAGATGTAAAAGATTACTAAGATTTACGAAAAATGGTTAAAAATTGACTATTAAGGGCAATAACTCCTAAAGGGGTCAACTGACCATTTCGGTCATGTTGACTTATTTGTAAATCTTTTTTTGCTGAACATTATTGCTGTTTACAGTTTATCTCTATCTATAATAATATTCAAGATAATAACCAAAAACAGCAAAATTTCATTAAAATTACTTATTCTGGGGCAGCAACCCAAAACTGGGTTGTCCAATTCATCTGAAAATTTCAGGGCAGGTAAATCTTGACCTGATAAACAAATTTACCTCATGTCAGATTTACTCTAAATGCTTTGGTTTTTGAGTTATAAGCCAAAAACTGCATTTTACCCAAGGTTCTATTTTTAGCCATGGCGGCCATCTTGATTGGATGGCTGGGTCACTGGACACATTTTTCAAACTACATACCCTAAAGATGGTTGTGGCCAAGTTTAGATTGATTGGCCAAGTAGTTTCAGAGGAGAAGATTTTTGTAAAAGATTACTAAGATTTACGAAAAATGGTTAAAAATTGACTATAAAGGGCAATAACTCCTAAAGGGGTCAACTGACCATTTCGGTCATGTTGACTTATTTGTAAATATTACTTTGCTGAACATTATTGCTGTTTACAGTTTATCTCTATCTATAATAATATTCAAGATAATAACCAAAAACAGCAAAATTTCCTTAAAATTACTAATTCAGGGGCAGCAACCCAACAACAGGTTATCTGATTTATCTGAAAATTTCAGGGCAGATAGATCTGGACCTGTTACACAAGTTTACCCCTTGTCAGATTTGCTCTAAATGCTTTGGTTTTTGAGTTATAAGCCAAAAACTGCATTTTACCCCTATGTTCTATTTTTAGCCATGGCGGCCATCTTGGATGGTTGGCCGGGTCACCGGACACATTTTTTAAACTAGATACCCCAATGATGATTTTGGCCAAGTTTGGTGTAATTTGGCCGAGTAGTTTCAGAGGAGAAGATTTTTGTAAAAGTTAACGACGCCGGACGACGATGGGAAAAGCTCACTTGGCCCTTTGGGCCAGGTGAGCTAAAAAGGGGGAGGGTTGAGTACTCAATATACTATTCATATCCTCCCATTAGTTTATATGTATGTCCAACATACATAGTTTCAACAGTAGATTGTTCTATCTCTTTATGAATTTTGTTCTTAAGAATTTTGTATTGAAGTTGTCATTGTATATTTGGTCAGCCTATTAAGAGGGGGGGTCAGAGGGGTCCTGAGGTCCAGAATTAAAAAAAAATAAAATCTGGATATCCTGAAAATGGAAACTGTGCTATAAACAATCAGATAATATCTGTTCCTTTTAGAACAAGTATTCTGTACCTATTCTGTAATGAACAAAATTTGTAACCATGTCAAATCTTTTGTCATTCCTACAAGAGAAATATAATATAAATTTAACTAAATGTCTCTGTTTCTACTGAATTAATAAACAACTTGACCAGGCTCTTTGTGATTAAGAGCTATCCATATACTCAGAGTTCATTATTATTCATTAGGAACCAATTGTCCTGGATTTGTAGGTTTCTTGGTGAAAATTTCTCATAGGAAAGGATTTTATGAAAAGTTTTCAACTTTTGGCAAAACCACAAAATCAAGTATCCAAGAATATTTATATTTTTCATTCCATGAAAATTGGTACCCACTCTTTTTCATTCCATGAAAATTGTTATTCACTCAATTAATTGAAAAGCAGTCTAGAAGCATTGCTATAAGTATAAAATTATATTGGTGCCAAATCTTGATAACTATAGTGTTATGATGCTTTGTAAACACTTTTTTTAAAAATTCTTTGGCTGTCAATAAAGGGGTCTGAATTCAGCATCATCAAACATTTCCACTGCACTATCATTTTCTATGTTCTATTGACCATGAAAATGTGGGAAAATCTCTAATTTGGCATTAAAATTAGAAAGATCATATCATAGGGAACATGTGTACTAAGTTTCAAGTTGATTGGACTTAAACTTCATCAAAAACTACCTTGATCAAAACCTTTAACCTGAAGCGGGACAGACGGACGAACAGATGGACAAACGAATGGACTGACAAACGAACAGACGGACAAACAAACAGACAGATGGACGAACAGAAGCACAGACCAGAAAACATAATGCCCATAAATGGGGCATAAAAACTATATGTATTATATCAAAGAAGATGGCAGAACACAATGCATCACTCAATGAGAGGACAATCAAATAACAGAGAAAGATTTAACCCAAATTAGAGATCAAGAGGTCCTTAAACAGCCTTCAATAATAATAAACAGGGATCAAAACAATACGTCTATTTCAAAGCTCTATAGTGTCTACCTATAAAATTAAATTGTTCTAAATAAATGGGAATTAATTAAAACCTTGCCACCAACTCCAAGTTCTTATAACTTTGAAGAACTTATAGCTGCCTCAAAAAAGAATTTTCTGAATGATTGTTCAAACGTTTATCTTATGTCATAAAAATAGTCAGATGAACAATTTTATTGATATAGGAGGAAGTTGCAAGTGGTCAATTTAAAAAGGAATAAACAAAGCCAGATAATAAAAGCAGCTTGTAGGGAAAAAAATAACAAACAAGGTATGTTAAGCAAATTAGTTTTTCTCATGAGCATTGTCTTTTCTGACATAAAGGTATAGCTAGTCCTAGATCTCTTGAATGCTGATATATATTGTCTGGAATGATGACAGATAATCAATAAAGTATCAAAACAAAGAAGAATGTACAAAAAAATCAAAATAATTGAAAAACTACAAAATAAAAATGAAATCTACATTTACAATAGGAGTCAAGTCAAGCAAATGTATCCGGAATAAACTACATAGATCAACAGGTACAATGTATAATGGGTCTCATTGGGGTCTATAAGCAATGATGCTGGATTGACTTATTTTTTTGTAAGCTTGACTCAACAAAGTCAAATTATTGTGCATGAAAACAGGAAACAAAGTCGGCTGTCACATGAAATTAAAAGCATTATTATTACAATAATAAGTGGGATATAGGAATCAGACTAAACAGTCATCAAGACCCCTCCCTACGAGACCCTCTATCCAAAAAGACATTTGAACTGGATAAAAGAATTTTATCTGGTAAAAATATGACATTACAAGAGTTTAAACTGTCTCATCCTTTAATCATTTTTAATGGCATACTTTAAAATACATCACTTTTCCATGTGAGATGTTGTGTAACTGTATTCTGTAAGCTAGCACATAATTAAATTTTTTTTCCTAAAGATCTTTTCAAATTTCAAAAATGTAATGACTTTAAATGTAGCCAAAAATCTATACTGTATATAAATGTTATTGTTTAAATCAAAACTTGTATAATTGACTTCTACAAATTTTATTTAAATATTTTACTTAGTAATTTGCAGCCTTAAAGTTTTACATTTAATTGCCTTATTTATTTCAAAATTGTAGTTACATTTAATAGTATGGTAGACCGGATCTGACATAGATATAAAGGACTATTCTGAATAGCATGATTTGTCCAACTGAACGAAGAAACATTCTTCATGTACATCAGTAAATAAAACATTGACTTGAGTAACTTTTTTTAATAATGCAAATACAAAACTTAATAAGAAGAAACAAGTTGATGATGATACCTTCCCTGCTTGGCAAGGACTGTAAAATCAGGAAACAAATACATTACCATTCAGTCTTTAAAAACAGTAATAGTGAATAGATCATACTTATCCTTTTATGGTATAAATTTTGAAACATGGAACAGTTTTATCATACTTACCATGCATCTAGATTTGTCATACAACTTATTTTCATGAATAAATACCAAAATGTACCATAATCGTGATATTTTTATGCCCAAAGTAAACTAAAGCCATAATCTAGTTTTTTTTTTTGCAAGATCTAGGATTTTATAACAAAACTTAACCATGAAATTACTAAGCTTAGTTTTCAACTTTCATAAAAAGAAGAAAAAAATACAACCAGTCTAGAACATGAGGAACAAAGACAAAATTAACATGAAGTAGACATGTTTTCTATATCTTTCATGAATTTATCTTTTTATTTCTTACAAATAGGGACCTACAACATTGTACTAACCCTCGCCTAGGACTTTTACCAATTACAGGAACTGCTTTATCATAGGCAACTTTATCATAAACCATCCATTTAGCAGCCTCTTGACGTTTATTTTCCCTGTCACGAATCCTAGTGACACTTTCCTCATCAAGTTTTGTATAAAATTCATGATCTCGAGGCGAATTTTGTGCCATATCTTCCTGTGTATATCCAATATTATTTTGCCTACTAACAGGCATTGCTCTATCATCACCTCTTTTATCATAAATCATCCATTTAGCATCCTCTTTACGTCGACTTTCACGGTCATCTATTCTCTGAATATTTTGTTCATCCAGTTTTGTAAAGAATTCTGGATCATGCTGCCTTACATTTGTATCCCTGGGAGTATTTCTTGGAGTCATTGCCTCCTTACTGTGTCCAGGGATACCCCCGTCTTTATCCAACAGAATATAAGCCATGTTCACTGATGTGGGTATTCCAAGATAATGTCTTCTTAATTGATTTTTCACCTTTTATATCATGTGAGCTTAAATAGGCATGTTTACATTATAGATGGGGTATATAAATTCCTAAAACTTGTATGGACGGCTAGTCCCCCGAATTAAATACCAAATAATAAGTTGCTTTCAAGGGTGTGAACTATAATTACAGAGTATGAGGGTAAATATCTATTGGCTTAAGTAGATTTTTATACATTGTTATCAAATAGAGGTACGATTTCTCTAATATATTCATAAGACCCTTTAATACATGGTTATCAATAGTTTTTGATAACGGTTACCCTAAATGAGCCTTCATGTTGATGCATTTCGATATTGAATTTTTATTGGTACCCTGTAGCTTAACCGAGTTTAAGTTTAAAATTATGTATGCAAGCAGATAGGCTCAATAAATCACCATGGCTCTGGCCGACTGTTTATTATTTTTAATACTTGATTTGACAAATTGAGATTTTATTGTATGAATTATACTGAAAATTTGCGCTATGAATACATATTATTTAATTATAAAATGAGATCAGGGATATCAGAGCATTCATAGAACTTATCACCGTGAGTTAAAACTAATCTACAGAATAATTAAAATCAAAACTGGCAAGTTTATTTATTAGCTTTCTGTCTTTTTTATGTTTTGTGTTAAAAAACTATTTACTTTCAACATTTCTGTCACCACAATCAGTAATTATAATCAAGAACCAAAAATAAACTTTAATGAAAAATCTTATTGATCTTTTTCATGCAAACTATTTTTTCTTCATTCAAATACAAAAGTTGTATTTTTGTTTACTGTTAGTAAAACTGGTACAGTATTACTATTTATTCTCAAATTAAAATCAAAATAAAAAGACCAAATAACTCATACCAAGGTTTCCTTTCCAAAAATGACATAACAGTAGATGTAACATGGTAATAATCGCATGATATACTGGTATATTTTAAGATGTTTTACATTTTCTTCAAAATAATTCCCATTTATGATGTAGCTATATAATATCACTTTTATTTTCTCAGTTTTTATGAAATTTAAGGGTGTGTACGTAACTGAAAAATCTTAAATTTGACTAAAAAGTGGAAAATTATTTTACATGTACATATTTTTACATGTACAATGTAGTATGAAAAAAACCCACATAAAATTGAATGAACAAACATTGAAACCAATGCCAATCAAAGGACACACATCTTACAGTCCATATTTTTTTTTTTTTTTTAAAGTTTTAAGTTAAAGGTCAGATTAAAGACCACAACGGCTTAAGACTGGCACTTTGAGGCAGAATTTTAGTAAATGGGGTCTAAAAATGCACAAAAAATAGTCTGATGAGTTATCCCCCTTTTCAGCATCTATACTATTAAACGAGAAGACCTCATTTTTGGTGTCGCTTCTCTTCTTTCCACAATAAATTAATCAACACGCCTCTGTGTCCTATAGGTACAGTGCATAGTCGCATTTGTCATCCATTCATATGATTATTCAGATTGAGTTATTTTAGGAGAAAAACGAGAAAAAAGGCATCCGGGTATTGTCCCGTCATTGTACGAAATTTTAAGTCAGATTAGACTTCCGGTTTGCGTTTTTCTGTTACTTTGAACATACATATACTACGAATAAAGTGTATTTTCAGAATTTTATCTGTTATCATTTTCAAGTTTACTATCCACGGCAGTCGCAGAGTTTATTAAATAGAGAGGGTCTGTATACTATATCACCATGGATCGATTAGTAAACTTAGAATTGAAACTTAAATACGCTTTAATATTTATATAGTAATGAATGTTCATAATATACAGATAAGCGCTAAAATTATTCATGTGAACTTTTGATACTTTTTCTGAAATTCTCCAGTCATTAAATCTTTTACAAAATTCATTGATTACAAAAAAAAAAAAGAAGATGTGGTATGATTGCCATGTTGAGACAACTCTCCACAAGAGACCAAAATGACACAGAAATTAACAATTATAGGTTACCGTACGGCCTTCAACAAAGAGCAAAGCCCATACCGCATACTCTGCTTCAAAAGGCCCCGAAATGACAATGTAAAACAATGCAAACGAGAAAACTAGCGGCCTTATTTATGTACAAAAAATGAACGAAAAACAAATATGTAACACATAAACAAACGACAACCACTGAATTACAGGCTCCCTACTTAAATAAATGTTCATAACATACTAAATGTATGTTCATATTGAAATTGATAGAAAACCAAAAATTGTGAACTTTGGAATTAAAGGTGGAGGGTAAAAAAAAAACATTTTCCTGTCCCCAATAACCTATGACTTATATATGATACTTTTGCTGAAATTCTCCAGTCATTCTGTATTTAACAAAATTCTTCCAACAACACTTTACATACTGATACTTTAAACTACGCTCTGAATGCCCGCGATTTCGCGGGTGTGTTCTAGTAACATATATATCAGGAAAGATCACTTTGGAACAATATTTAAAAACATTTCCGCAATTGAAAGTTTGTACCAAGAAGAACTCAATATTGAATTGCAACTTGACCTTTGAACTGGGAGTTTGTAAGTTATCAAGTCTCTCCTTCTCAGTTTGGTATAAAATTTGAAAATATGATTTAAAATATACCAACAAAACAATATTCCCACAAATGTCAGTCTTTTTATATCACCTTTAACATAGAATAATTTGCAAAAGCATCCTCTTTTACATGGACTTTTGTGTATGCAACTTACAATGTAGCTGACAAACGGGATTGAAAGGGCAAAGAAGATAGCCTTACTTTAACATGATCAATTGCAATCACAACAACCGGTATTTTTTTTTTGGTTAATACAACACTAAAATGTGTTGTATATGTATCATGTCTTGCATGCATACCCTAGTAATGTCTATTTCCCCCCCCCCCCCCCATGAACTCTTCTTATATCATGCATGTTCTGTGAGACATGTTACTTTTTGGTAGTATTTACAATTACTATATTTAAAATAATGTTGATATTTTGTTATGCAAACCTTTATGTCTATGATATTATCAGATTATTACATGGCATTTTTCATATCGCATGTATTATCAGCCCTAGGTTCAATATCAGCCCAAGAGCTGCATGGCTCGAGGGCTGATATTGACCGAGGGCTGATAATACATGCGATATGAAAAATGACATGTTATGATCTTTTTATCATATGCTTCAACAGTAGAGAAAAATAACAGATTTATATATTGATCCTTTTACGTGGTTCCCGAAGTTTAAAGAGTAAAAACATGAGTTCACGGCCGTCGGACCCAAAATTTGATACATTCAATCTGAAATCTTTCTATTATATGCCTCAATAGAGAGAGAGAAAGACAAAAAAACATATAAATATGGACGAATCGACAAAAAAATAAGTCAACAATATACATAATGATCATTGTTTGGAAAAGTCAACTTTTTAAAGAAACTTTCTAAATTATGTTTCAGAAAAACTTAAAAAATGCATTTATTAAATAATTTTTTTTTTTTTTTTTTTTTTTTTTTTTTTTTTTTTTTTATTATTTTAAACAATATACTTTCCAGTATTCAAGAAATTATTTTGTACACTACTTTGTAATGTTTTTCACTGAAAACGTAACATTAAGGTGTATTTTCCGGAATTGGCCGAGTATTACCGGAATGCCATGTGATAACGTTACGGAAAGGCATGTGATAACAATCGAAGCATGTGATAAACTTTTCATATCAGCCCGCTAAGCACCAATTCGAAAAATATGGAATTTACGTCAATTTAATGCTATTATCATACGGTAAAATTTATATGTTATTTAGTCTAAGTATATGATAATTATTACATATGATTAGGAGCATGGGTTCAATAACACATAATCAAACAAAACCATCCATGTTTTGCTTAAATATGAAATACAGTAACTATTGTTGTTTTCTGTTTCTTTTCAAAGAATTTTAGGTATTGATGGTATTAGAAATCCTTGTGGTAAGTATTAGCTTGTTTATTCATAAATGAGTTTTATCTGATAGATTAATAAATTTTCAAGGTTTTTATGCATTGAATGCTTGTGTTTATAAAATATGTTTACTTTGATATTGTGTTTATTGTCTGACATTCCCTTTTATAATTCTCAACCTTGAAGATCTCCCTCAGACATAATGATGTCGTGTTTAGAATTATTTACCTACACATTATTTTATATTTAAATCTTAAATTTCAAATATCCAAAACACAGTTATAATGTTTACTAAATCAGCTTTGGATTTTTGTTGGAATGGAAGCTTACTAATTGGTTTGAAAGGTGAAATGATGTAATGGGTTATATATGTACAAGTTCCTACAACTTTTTATGTCTCTTTCCAATTTCTACCAAAAAGAGATTGATATTTCATTCTGAAGTTTTGATTAGATCTGTAAGAAGAAATCCTTCAACAAAAAACCTACAACATTATTGTGGACTGTAATTTTGTTCTTCATAAGTTTAAAATCAACATCAACATAGTGTTAATTCGTATAACCTACCTGTACCTTAATGTCAATTTGGGCCAAAACATATAAGGGCCTGGTGGATTTTTTTTCAATTATACCTCCATACATGCCTAATTTATGTGTGTCAAGTATCAATAAAAAGAGGTATGGCCAATTTCCCTTCAATCTTATTTAACACCAGTTTTTAATTTTTTGCAATTCAGGTTCTGAAATCGTTTTTGTATTCATTTTACTGTAGGTTTTTATCAACATATGATGTATTTGCTAACCTGTGACCGAATAGTAAATGCAAAATATGCTCAAAATTGCAACTTTGACACTTATACAAAACATGTATAGGAAGGACCATCAAAAGCTACCTTCATGAACTTTGTAGCCTTGTAAGGCCTCATCATGTTGGAATATATATATATATAAAATTGAGGTATTAAGACCTACCTTTGAGTAATTCTATTTTGGAAGTAAACGCCTTGCAAAGCCTCGTAGTTGGGTTTAAGACTAGACCTCCCTTCGGGTATACGGCTATCTTAGAAGTCACCACCTTGTATAGCCTTATGGTTTGGTTAAGACTAGAAGTGGAGTATTAAGACCTACCCTTGAGTTGTTCTATCTTTGAAATCTACACGTAACATAGCCTTATGGTTGGGTTAAGACTTAAGACGTGAGGTATTAAGACCTACCTTTGTGTAGTTCTATCTTGGAAGTCACCACCATGCATAGCCTCATGGTTGGGTTTAAAGTTTTCCCGTGGACAGAGAGGATGTTGCCTATAGACATTGGAATATTCAGTAGTTTTATATGATGGATCACCTTGGCCGATAATATCTTTGTGAACATGTGGAACCATATGCTTTCTGAAAGGAAAAATGAATTTAAGAATACTGTATATAACCTTGAGATCAAATTATCATGCTACCTATATATATTTACATGAACAAAATTGTCATGGATTACATTGAAACTTAGGGACTCTCCTGTAATTTGATTTTTTTTATATATATACATGTAGACATATTATTATGATTAATGTATTCAGAAATATAAATTTTATCAATTTATCAAGTTGATTCATCAGTAATTAGTTTAAAAATTCAGAATTTGTTCAATTTTGAAATATCTATAGGCTTTTTCAAACCTACATAATTTTTATGATGATAAAGATATTCTAGTTACAAATACTTTAATTCTGTTGTTTAAACTGAAATTTGTGTTCAAAAATTATTATAAAAGTTTTGTACATGCATGTATCAAATAGAATTAAGCTAAATTTTACACAATGACAATTAGGAGATAACTGTATTGTATTTTAAGCTCCGACGGCATCAATTGGGGATTTGATGGTCGCAAATTAAGTTTACTGGCGACGCATTAGCGGAGACAGTAAACGGGTATTTGCGACCATCAAATCCCCAATTGATGCCGTCGGAGCTTAAAATACAATATTGTTATCTCCATTCTAATGAAACTGACAGAAAACAACGTTAAAACATGTAATTAAAATCTGTCATATGCAGTCTGCGCATGTGCGTACGCCCCATAGCATCAATTGTCAATTGATGCCATGTAAGAAAGTGACGTTATCCAATCAAAATGAACGTTACAAAAGTTGTTGCATTAGAATAAGTGACTGATAACAGCTGTAATTGTATCAAATCTGTTTCCAGTTCAAAGGGAGGTAACTGTATTTCAAAATAGGAACAATTTAGATGAAAACAGATATAAAAAGGAATACATGATTTTACAAAGTTATGTTGTAAACAATAATATAAGATTTTGCAAAAGTCTTGCAATAATAAAATAGTTTGTTTTTTTATATTCTGAGGAAGATTATTCATGATAACAAACAGAGCTGGTAGTATTTTCCAAAAAACTTCATCAAAGTATGCAGTGCACTGCTTTTAAAAATGACATAACTAATAAAAATATAGATGTTATAGCAATAATTAATATTATGAAAACTAAATTAACAAAATTATAATGTTATTTTAAAAGATTGGCATGTTCTGCCAATACAATGAATTAAAATTGGGGAAATATGTTAATGTAAACATTGGGAAAATCAGAAGTTATTGTAGTTTAATAAAGACTTATGATAATATATTTCATTTGTTTTCATTTATCCTTGGCTTCTTGATTGGTTAGACAGGCAAACCTGAACTTGGTAAATTTTACAAATTCATCATTCTCAACATTACAATATCATCTGTTCATAACTTAGAATAAAAACTGGAGATGAAGACATCAGGACATCTACAAGAAAATGTTAATTTCAGTTCTTTTATTCCCTGCAATTTCAATTCATTTTGTAGTTCTCCACAAGAATAATATGTTTCATAATACATGAATCATTAAATTACACTCATAAACTATATTCTATATTAGTATTATAACAGGCTATTATTTGAACTTGGAATTATTTTTAATTATTGAATTTGCATAATTTCTTGTGTTTAAAATTTTTGTAATAAATTCCATGTAATATTTGGTGTTATGATCTTTTGAGCGGTTAATAACACTTTCCATACAATGTATTTTGGTTAGATAGTGTTGTGCGCGGCACAGTACATTCTATTGAAAAATACTATTTTCTTTGTAATAGAAAGTGTTGTGCGCAGCACAGAACATTTCAGTACAGAATAAACGTGGAATTTATTGAAAATTTCAATAACAAGAAATCAAGCAAATTCCATAATCAAAAATAATTCCAAGTTCAAATAATAGTCTGTTAATTATATGATAAAAAAAAATTAAAGAGATACTGTATGATTGCCAATGAGTGATTGATTGTTGGTTGCTTAACATCCAGTGGCAATTATTTCATGCATGTTCTGGACGAGAACAAGTTAACAATAAATACAAAAGGTAGGTCTAGTAATGACAGAGGCCATCCAGGATGATTGTAGGGGAAATTTGGACAGCCACTGGAAAATGAGGATATATTGGATAGGGACAGACTTCTTGCCTTGCAACAGGCCACCTACAGACCCCTCAAAGAGTTGTTGCAAAGGTTTTTCTCATGCAAAGAGTGTGGCATTCTCTTTACAGTAGGCATCAGATTTAACGTCCCCATTCTGATCGGAGGTGGCTGCAAACTTGACACATCTCACACAGCCAAACTGACGCCCCACTTTGGCAAGCTTTGTACTGTCTGTTAGAAGAAGACCAATTGACCATATTTCTATTCCCCAGTCACCCTTGGGGAGGATTGCCAATGAGACAACTATCCAGCAAAGAATAAATAATCTAGGATGTAAAAGTTCATAACAAAAATACAGAATTCAAGGCATATCAAAACAGATTATTTGAAAAAAACTGTAATATCCCTGTTTTGGTACAGGCCTTTTCTGAAACAATATGTTGGGTTAAACCTGGTTTTATAGCTAGCTTAACCTCCCACTTGTATAAGTTGTTTATAGCTCTGCTTAATTGACACAAGAGTGCACACGCTGAAATGTCTAGCCTTTTTTTACTAATTATTGCTATTATGTTGATAGTCCAAAATATAAAGCTTTATTACAACTGTCACATCAACTTCACATTAACCAGAAAACTAAACATTGACCAATGAACCATGAAAATGAGGTCAAGGTCAGATGAACAACACCAGGCAGGCATGTACAGGTAACAATTCTTGCATACAACAAATATAGTTAATCTTTTGATTATAGTCTAAGAAAAACAGACCAAAACACAAAAACTTAACACTGTGCAATGAACCGTGAATATGAGGTCAAGGGCAAATGACACCTGCCAGCTAGACATGAACACCTTACAATCATTCCATAAACCAAATATAGTTGACCTATTGCATACAGTAAAAGGAAAACAGACCAAAACACAAAAACTTAACTTTGACCACTGAACCATGAAAAGGAGGTCAAAGTCAAATGACACCTGCCAGCTAGACATGTACATCGGGTGCCACATGTGGAGCAGAATCTGCTTACCCTTCCAGAGCACCTGAGATCGCCCCTAGTTTTTGGTGGGGTTCGTGTTATTCACTCTTTAGTTTTCTATGTCGTGTCATGTGTACTATTGTTTGTCTGTTTGTCCTTTTTATTTTTAGCCATGGCGTTGTCAGTTTATTTTCGATTTATGATCAGTTTGACTGTCCCTCTGGTATCTGTCATCCCTCTTTAACAATCATTCCATACACCAAATATAGTTGACCAATTCATACAGTATAAGAAAAACAGACCAAAACACAAAAACTTAACTATAATCACTTAACCATGAAAATGAGGTCAAGGTCAGATGACACCTGCCAGTTGGACATGTACACCTTACAGTCCTTCCATACACCAAATATACTAGATCTATTAATTGCTTATAGTATCTGAGATATGGACTTTACCACCAAAACTTAGCCTTGCTCACTGATCCATTAAATGATGTCGAGGTTAAGTGAAAACTGTCTGACGGTCATGAGGACCTTGCAAGGTACGCACATACCAAATATAGTTATCCTATTACTTATAATAAGTGAGAATTTAACATTTCAAAAAACCTAACTTTTTTTTTCAAGTAGTCACTGAACCATGAAAATGAGGTCAAGGACATTGGACATGTGACAGACGGAAACTTCATAACATGAGGCATCCATATACAAAGAATGAAGCATCCAGGTCTTCCACTTTCTAAAATATAAAGCTTTTAAGAAGTTAGCTAACCCTCCCCCACAGCCACCACCACCGGATCACTATCCCTATGTCGAGCTTTCTGCGACAAAAGTTGCAGGCTTGACAAAGCAGATATACTAGGTAAATGTGACTATTAGGGATCAAGCAGCCAAATTGTGTAAACATACATCACAAGTAACTAAATTTCAAACAAACATACAAATAATTCGAACAAAAATGACAACAAAAATGTGTTGCAGTTGATAAGAATTTGAAAAAGAAGCCAACTAAAAGGTTTTTTCAGTATCTGTATTTTATTTTATAGTTTTCCTGAAATTGCTTCACATTTCACAGCAACTTAATACTGTTACTTTAATTATTCATCCCTTATTTTCATGATTTTCATGATTTTGTTTTTACATTGTATCGATCATAGATCAAATTTCATCTTACAGTGTATGTCCACTTGTGTTAAATTAAGATGTCTTTTGATTGAGTTAAACCATTTCAATTGATATTTTATAGTGTGTTTTTCTATGTTGTGATGTTACACTATTGTTTCAGATAAGGGTGAAGGTTTGGTACCATCAAAATGTCTGAATGGTTTTCACTAGTAATTTTTTAGGGCCCCTTTATAGCTTGCTGTTTGGTTTGAGCCAAGGCTCTGTGTTGGAGACTGAACTTTGACCTATAATGATTTATTTTTATTAATTGTGACTTGGATGGAGAGAAAGTCTCATTGGCACTTATACCACATCTTCTTATATCCTTTTATTGGAATTTCTGACTGCTTCCTTACAAACAGCCTTCCATTTAGAAATTATCGGAGATTATACATAACGTAGATAATATATTTATTCAAACTTTAAGGCTTTAGGTATAATTATACCAAGTAAATCTTGTCAAATTATCAAGAAAGATAATATTTGAATACTTTAAATTGGAGTGTCAGTTTGATGAAAAATAGTTGAACGGACAGTTACATAGTATGTATAAAGTTGGTAATCAATTTTAACTAAGGGATCAATACATAACTGACACCTTTAACATACATACTAATTTACCTGTAATATATACTGGTTCTTATCTGAAACAATGATCAAACTTGGAATACTAACTACATGTATTTGTGTTCAGGTGATCACCTAGGTATTATTAAGTGTCTTCAGATCAAGTACACTTAAAAGTGACTAGGTACTTCACTTTCAAACTGGAAATTTTGCTCTTTTTTCACAATTTAACTAAAATTTCAAAATTTAAAATAAAAACATTGAAAAGTGAAAATAAAAGGACTTTATAATGAATATTGTATTCCATAAATTTATTTTTAGAAGCATATTTGTCCAAAGTTCAAAGATTGTATTGTTCATAAAGGTAGATTTCTGGTGGGCTTTAATTCAGTGGCAAATATTACAATTTTTTAAGAAAAAGAGAAAATCAAGATGGCAAATCACAAGATATATTCTTGATGAAGTAAAAAAACGACAACGGAAAATGGTTCAGATGGAAAGACGAAAGAATGGACAGACAGAAGCACTGAGAGTCAAGGGTTACACTTAAATTATTGCCCTATAAATACAGTATAAATACTGTTGTTTTTTTTTTTATTACAAAAACATTTCCATTAAGATTCAAAGTTATTGATGTCTAAAAAGGAACTCAGGATCACTATCACAGGTTAAACAAAAATAGGTCACACTTTACCTATACACAGGAATAGCCTTTGAATTTAATGAGTCTGGCCTCAAAGTGTATCTAAAAATGTTTAATATTTATTTCAACTTATACTTTAAAAAAAACACCTCATATATAATTTTTTTCCATTTCAAAATACCCTTTGATGAAAGGGGAAAACAACAAAAAGAAATAAATATATATATATTGAAATATTAATCAAATATATTTTGTCATATCCTTTCATTTATATTTTCTACTCAAACATTTGCAAATTGAATATAGGAAAATATTTATCTTAATGATCAATAGACAATGATAGAAGTAAAATTTGATTTAAAAAGAGCATTTAAATATTTATAAAGTAGAGGAGATTTAAAATTGGTGATAAAAAGATAGAAAGTGTACCAAAGAATTATTATAGATGAATTTTGTTTTTCATTATTTCACCCTATGCCAACCTGTTGAGCCAACAATCATTTATTCATTTGTCTTTTTCTTTCTTGTTACTCATGTTACTGGGAGTTGGAAACAAAATATTGAAAATCATGGTAGTGACAGTTTACCATTGACAGTCTTCATTCTAACACAAAGAAATTCTAATCAAACAAGTTCATATCATGGTTGTATGGTGGTACCTTCATAATGAATAACGGTTAAAAATCTTGCCAAATGATGTTAACAGTGATTTTTGCTGCATGACGATAAAATGTACACTTTCTTTAAGATGATAAAAAAAATCTACTGATTTTTACAAATTACTTCTTTTTTTTTAAATATCGATAAAATTAATAATTTTGGACCCCCGGCCTGGGCCAATCTGAATCATGGTAAGGATATTTCGACAAATCACAGTAAAAATTTAACCAATTTTACATTAATAGTAGCCGAAAAATGACTGTTAGAAGTCTGACGGTAAAGGGCATTCCTACCCTCATTTACGTGTATCTGTCTTATAATAAGTTAAAAAAATAAAAGTTTTGTTTTTCAACATGGACTTAAACAATTTATACAGTGTACATGTACATGTATAATTGTGTCTGCTATACTCTGTATTGCCATAGGAATCATTTGTCTACATCTATCTTACATGATATTCAAGAGAATTGATGTTCATGCTAATAGTATTACCCTTCTAAAATATCTATAATAATGATTAAGGAGTTGATATTTCAATCTATTCAATTGAATAATTTCAATAAGTTTTCAATTTTTAATGAATACTCAATAAAGTTAGCCTAATGTTTAGAAATTTCACAGCTTTCCTGCAACAGTATATTTGAAAGGTTTACTATAACATTTAAAATATTCTTTTCTGTCATATTCCATGGCTCAACAGTTTGGAAAGTGTATTCTCATATAGAACTATTGATTATATTCATTTTGAAACTGATATGGTCATATTTAATGTAAAGTTAAGTATAATACAGAGTTCTCTTTGTCCATATGAAAACATATCAGTTAAAAATTTGACAGCTAAAAATAAACATTTCTTTGTTTTTATGCTTTCAGTTGTTCATATATCATATATTTATAAAATTTTATTATTCAATAATTCTGAAAAGTTTATTTGTTTGAATATCAACTTTAAATATGTTTTGAAGATAAAAAGATAAAAAGGCTACTGAGGAAGGATTTTTAAAAAATAATTTAAAAAATGTACAGTACATTTCATTTTTGTTCATGAATATAAGTGTCAATTTGTGCATTTAAATGCATCTTATTTCATATGAAGATCTATTCAATAATAAGAAATGCTCACTTATCATAAATATTTAATTTTATGCTAGACACTACCAAACTTAAGTAATAATAACTATACAAATTAACAATAGTATTTTTAAATGCAAAGCAAGATTCATTCATTTGAACAGAGAGAAAAACAGTAGTACAAAGAAGCTTTTACATCATTTTTTGTGTTATTGAAATCAAAATGTAAGTAAAGTATAATCTTACATGTAGTTGAACAAACCAATTAGGCATGTATACACATATAAATGTCAATCTTACTTTATTTGGTAAAGAATTATACAAATGGATTGAAATGTCTGGGCATTTATAAAAGCAGATTATGTTTGTATGCAGGTGTAGAAGAATGGATATGCTAAATTCCTTGATTCATGATCACCATGAGCAATTTGAAGGTATTCCAGCAATAGAGAGTCTGAGAGATTATTACTGTAATTTGAAGGTATTCCAGCAATTGAGAGTCTGAGAGATTATTACTGTAATTGGAAGGTATTCCAGCGATTGGAAGGTACATGTAATCACAACTGCTGTTCATCATCTCAGTGACATATACATTTTTATATCATATCAAATATATTATATCATTGCTTTGAATATGCAGTAGAAGATCCCACTATACTACAAGATAGATGGAACTTTTGTGCCAATTTGAATGGTCCTTAGCATTTAATTGGTAATGATTCCCCCATGAAAATCCATGATGAAAATGATTTACGTCTTAAAACATATATGAATTTTGAAATCATTGGTTGAACAATTAACAAAAGGAATTGATGCAAACATACATGTATATAGAGCTAAAATTTTTGGTCAAATAACATAATAAATGTAAATTTATATCTTAGCATTGATATACATCAACTGTAGAATACGACAAATACCTAAGATACATGTACTTGATATAAGGACCTGTTAGGCCATAGGGGCAGATAAATATAGCTATACACAATTGTTTTATTGGAATCTTTTGATAAGTGGTCTAAGATGTAAAATAATTTCCATTATTATTTGAAAAAGTGTAATATTTCCCCCAAATATGTCTTGTATGTGCCATTTACAATAGAGTAACAATGATGTTAGTCTCAAAATATATAAATTGAGCACAGCATTCAGGTTTATTCTATTTCTGAGACCAATACATGTACATTTACATGTTGGTCCAAGATGATTTCAAAGGCATATCTGTCAATGATTTATTGACACAGTTCAGATCCATCATTTCATTGTAACCTTTAAGTCCTAAATAAAGATGATTGTAGTTCATTAGCCAACTCTATTTTAGTGTAGAGTTATCCCCCATGCTACAGAAATTAGACTTGTTGAATATCATAATAAACAGCATTTTAATTTGATTTTACTATTGAATCTCAGCAACTTCTTTGTCTTCAATACAATGTCCAATAACAAGTTTAAGAGATTACTGTAATCCGATACGTTAATTAAATCACCGGTAATACGACCAACAGGTGCCCATTGCCCTTTAAATTTGAATTATAAATTGTAACAGATAATCTTATTAAAATTACTTACCCACATATACATAATGTACACAAATTCGACATTTTTGTATTTTAAACTGCAATTTGAAAATTTCTCCTTTACTTTTCTAAATTTCAGAACATTAGATGCACGTTGCTAAGTATACATGCATTCAAATGTTTATCAAAGATGGTGGGTGACAACAGACGAGTCGACTTAGACTGTAGGGAGACGTAGTTTTTTTTTTTTATAAATGTCTTGTAAAAAAAAATTGTTTTAAACAAAATGTCATTTAATGACACTTCAACATTTAAACATAAGGTTTTATCAGCATCATGTCCATATAAAATAACATGTGTTTAAAATTATTTGATTCTTTTAAACCTGTCTACCCTAAAATATAATAACTTTCTCTTTCAGCCAACTGTAACATTTTAAGTATTTAAAACTGTATAAAGTGATGTGAAATAAACAGGAACAAACGCATATCATAATCGCATATGATCTTGAATAGCGAAATGATCTTTCTTGTTATATTTAAAGATTACCACGCTAAATAATGCAGTTTACATTGGAGGAAAATACTTTTTATGTCACGGTTAGATTTGTCACTTATTCTGTCCAAGTATTGTAAAATCTAATAAAAAATGGTTTGCAATCATAAAGTAAATTTGAAAATACGTAACGTCGCCTTTTCTTTTCTTTTCTTTTTTAATTTTCTGCTAATAGTATAAAGCTTTCCGCAATTATCAATTAATCATTTACCATATAAGTCATTGCAGATCATTGCAAGGATTTGGAGTCTTCCTATATAATAAAAATATTTGGTCATAGGTAGTCAGTTGCATGTGGACCGGATAATTTGTATAAAAAGCTCTCCCCCATTTCCTAAAACAATTTCAGGGAAAAGGTGGAGGGCTAAACAAAATAATTTTAACACTGTCGACCCCACCTATGAAATGATATACCAGAAGTACACACAAGTCACACAAGATCTTTGAAAAAAAATAATATTAGAAAAACTTTTCAATCTTCCAAATGTTATGTTATTCGATGTCATTTATGAATATTGTATTTAAAAAAAAATATTAGTTGATCGATTTCAAGGTTTCCTTCATATGTCCCAGAAAGGGTGAAATATTAAAAAAAATCATCTACGGTGGTTTTGGTACTTCAGCAGTTCAATTTCATCCCTTTTTATGAAGCTAGTATTAAAGTCAGATGGTAAAGCTAATGACCTTTCCAAACTTTAAAGCAGTTGTGAGCGATGTGTTGGATAATAAGATGTGCAGTTTGGACCTTTCAGTTGCCAAAGTATTTTAGCTAATTAACTATGTACTTATTTCATTCATTTTTGTTGAGTCTGTCTGCGACTTTGATCGCAACAGCGAGATATACAAAATGCAGCAATCCTACATTCTCTCGTCGGCGTCGTCCACAAATATTAACTCTGTGGTTAAGGTTTTGGAACTTTTATTAACTTTCTGAAACTATCACAGCTGGATTTTTACCAAAATTGGACAGAAGTTTGCTTATGATCATTTTTTTACTTATGAATGGACTAAGTTTTTCTGCCAGTTAACATAACATTCACTTTGTGGTTCAGTTTTAAAATTGTTCATAACGTTCTTAAACTGTCCTGTATTTCTACCCGGCAAACTTGGACAGAAGCTTGTTCATGATCAAAAGCGAGTATATATATATCTAGAAGGACGGACGATTCTGTAAAATTCATTTCCTGTTTTCCGTATATTCCTTATAAACGGACTTTTACTTTCAGTTAACATTGCACACAGTCTGTTGTTTTTAAAACATACATTAAATTCATAAACCATCCTGGATTTTTACCAAACTGGGACATAAGCTTCTTACAATCAAAAGATAGTATCTAGAGGAAAATATAAAAAAATATCTTCTTTTATCATTTGTTCATTCAATAAAGTTATGTTTCAACTCTTTTATAAATCTATAGATTTGATTGCATACTGTATTCATTTTTTAGAAGCATAACTTTTCCTATACATTTCAAACGTTTTATTTCATGCGGCGGAGTTGAACATGTTTTTTGAGATCTCAACACTCCCACTATAGTCCGGACGATCGGTGAAAAAATTGCTCAAATATTGAGGAAAGCACCAAATTTTGCATGATGGTACATTTTTGTGTACTGAGCAAATATAGCTATGGACCCACCCTCAACTTTCAATATGGCGGCTTATTTCAAGATGGCTGCCATACATTCAAAATATTTCCCAGTATTGCACAATTCATAGTGGATTTGATGCTGGAAGCTCAATATTCAACATATTTGAATGACTTGGTGTACCTAGCAAGATTTTGTTTTGAGCTATCTTTGAAATTCATAATGGCGGCTATTTTTAAAATGGTCGCCTGAAAAAAATAAGCAAATATTTATTATTGAAAATAGACCTGAATTTAAGCATTTTAATAAAGCATAGTGTCATTTTATGATTAAGTCTCTGTTCCAGTTCTGTCCTTTTGATTTTGCCTGGCTTGCCATTTCATATACAAAGTAGTAGCTTTCTTAAAAAGCTGCAGTAGTAGCTTTTTTAAAAAGCTGCAGTAGTAGCTTTCGTTAAAAGCTGCAATATTTTTTGTCTTGGGTCACACATAAAAGCTGTGATTTTAGATTTATCTGCCCTAATATATTATTCAGTGCCTATCTTATTTCTTGATTGCAGTATTTTGCAATTTGAGATATTATACTGTGATTTGAGAATTGAATAAACAGATATCAGTAAAATAGCAGGAATTGAGGACAACAAGGACAAGAACAACAAAATGGCAGAAACTCAATCACTTGGGGATATGGAGAAACCCACAACTGAAGACACTTTAACAGTGGACAACTCAGAAATGACTATTCAACAATTGTTAGTATAATTTTTAGCAGATAGGCAATCTAATGTTCAAAGAACAGCTGAGATTGACCGCAATATGAAACAGAGCAGAAGTACTTTCCAACAAATGGTATCTGTTGTTAGTGAATTAGTGGACAAGTGAAATAAAGAGGTTAAATTCCTGCAATGGACACATTATCTAAGCCAAAATTTGACCTCAGCCAGTATAACGCAAGTACATCAAAAGTACATAACGAATTCCATGCCTTAGGTCTTTCCCCAATTAGTTCGCATGAACCAACAACCACACCAACTCTGTTGAAGGCACATTTGGTGTCTTCACCTAAAGTCGGAAGTTCTATGTCAGGGCCCTTGTCGAGTCAATGGCAAATCATCCTCCCACATTTATGACTCCAATTCTGACAACCAGGAAAGGACAGAACAAACCAAAAGAGTGTGGCAACAGCTCGTCTTCAGAATCCTCTCTGGAGAGAGAATATAAATACCCGATGGCAAGAAAATTCTGGTGCCAGGGACCGGAGCCGAAGTCTACAAAAAATGCAAATAATCAATGGAAGAGTATTCATGACTTGGAAGGTGTTCATTTACCAATTTGAACGAACTATCGGTAGACGTTAATGGGAAAACAGGAAAAAAAAGGTGTGTAGGCTTCTAGATTGCCTGGCCGATGTTGCCTTGGAGTGTGCTCGCAAGGTAAACACAGATGATAATCCCAAGGCCTTAAGAAAAGCATTGAAGCAGCGCTTCACCAAGAAAGACGATCAGATCAGATAGGATCGAAGCATTCCTCCGAGGATGTAAAGGTTAAAATTCTATATAGCTACAAGGCATCCAATAGAGAGGAAACCAGAAACGATCAACAAGGCGTTAACAAAATTGAAAACCTCAATAGCCAACCAGATGGCGATATATTGATCAGCGTAACCATGGAAGATCACCAGATCAATGGAAGATCACCTGATCAATATACACGTGGAAGATCCCCTGAGTAATATTATGGCGGTAAATCGCCAGATAAAAATATATCCAAGTTTAATGCCTATTGACCAGCAACACCCCCACCAAGCCAGATATCATATAGTCCCTAAGCACAACGACCAGCATCGCCACAGACAAACTACAGAAATCCTTTTTATTTCAGGCAACGGTCATCTCCACCAGGATACAGAGCAAATCAAAGCGCAACCCTAACAATGTAGTCTTTAAACAGCAACGGGTCGGGCCATCGGTCCAAAGCTCGAGCTTTTTGGCCATGAAACATCACCACATGACAAAACCAAACAGAGGCCAAATGGTTCGTCCGATATTGCCATCAGACGAACCATTGGAAAAAGTCTAGCAGTACGAGGTACTATATATGACTAGAATGTGAGCAGGATTGTGGACACTGCTCGATGATAACATTAGTAAATGAGAAATTACGTCCGGCAGATTATGAAGATTCGGAGACCGTAGCGCTACGTGGTTTGGGTTAACAGCTGGTTAATTGGCAGATTATAAAGAACACCTCTCTCGACATTGAAAGAGTAAACATACAATGGGATGTGTGCAAAGCGCCGTTAACAGACGATGGTATACTTGGGCAAGATATTTTGGACACACTAGGCGCATCTAGTTAGCAATTCTGGTCGATATCTGCACCAATCAGCCGGACTACTATACCTCTAGCCAATGTAGAAAAACCAAACACACATCAATACGCACAGTAAAACTCAGTTTAAGAGACAAAGCATTTAATCTACCGTTTAACTTTCCCACAAGTTCATTTGGCATTAGCCTTAAGATGGCTAGCTGATGTTCGGAACCTTTGTATTTTCATCAATATTCTAACATTATGCATCGATTCGAATGTAAAATTTGCACCTTGCATTTATACTAAATCATAAGGTAACAAAAACATGTATAAAATATTAACCTAATCAATGCCATGTACTCCAAGAGCTTCGGGGGTACATTGTTACATAATCATTGAAATAAAGGTGTACCGATACCCACGATTGGTCTTTGGTTAAGTCCTGCTAAGCCAATGGCATCTTTGTTTAAAGATCATTATATAAAGGCACTGAACTAATGGAGCGTTTGCTCTACCCGGTCGTTTAACTGCTGTTTAACACAGCTCAAATATAAAGCAGTATTCAGTTATATCCTTTAATATTATGCAAGGCAAAACGAAATTTCTGGAGACACTTGCAAAAAGGAATATAACAAAAATATCGAACTCCAATGGAAATTCAAAACGGAGAGTCCTTTATAAAATGGCAAAATCAAATGATTAACAACACCAAACGAATGGAAAACACCTGTCATATTCGGACCCTGACTTTGTACAGGCATTTCCTAATTTAGAAAATGTTTTTATTTATATTTTTTACAATTGCCTGTCAACGGGATGTCATGTGCAATTTAACATACGATTTCTCTGCAGTAAGTTGTATCTATTTATATACTGTATCTGCTTTCTTGTTGGGGTTGTATATTTGAAAAACAAGCCATTCTTAATTATGAAGTAGGTTTCCTCGCTGTCCTTAACTTTGTTTTTTTATCATTTTTTTTAAACGTCTATTTCTTTTCATATCATTAGGAGAAAAAGAATATTTTCATCGCTATCTCCAGATTATGTGTTAATTATGTTTTCGAATATAACGACATCTGTTTCCTGATCTAAAATTTAACTTAAGTTCTTTTTTTAATTTCTTATACAATATATGCCTGTTCAAATAATCTTTTCAACATGACAGACCTCGGATAACATTCTCTTCTTAACCAATAGTTATCAAAGGTACCAGGATTATAATTTAGTACGCCAGACGCGCGTTTCGTCTACATAAGACTCATCAGTGACGCTCAGATCAAAATAGTTATAAAGCCAAACAAGGACAAAGTTGAAGAGCAGTGAGGACGAAGTGCGAAGATGACCATGACAACTTTCCATACGTTATACATCTTTGGGGATCTGATTTGCTCTTTCTAATTGATTTACGAAATTTGAACATCTGTTAACTACTACTGCCTTTATTTACTTTACCAGACATAACAACCATCTCGATCGAATTCTCTGCATCCCACCATTGATCTGCATATCAGGTCAGCCTTCGTCACAGTGCAGCAAATATTTTATTTTGTTTGCGTCTTGAAGTACTAAGTCTCTTACGATTAGCCTTGCTTCTCAGATGATATCTGCAGAGAAGTGGCTTTTTTGTTTTTCGTAGTCCATTAACTTTAAGTGATTAATTCTTGCAAAAAATATCAGTCTTTTGTCCGACAAAAGTGCTACTTATCGTGGTGCTTATGTTCGTCATGGTTCCATTTAAATGCCTCCGCATTCTTTTTAAATACTTGTAGGTATATGCATCTGTGTCATCGTCGTCATTTAGGTTGGGTTCTTATTTCTTAATGACCTTAATATATTATGCCAATTCAATGCTCGAATTCAATATCTATGGAAAGTAAGCAGTTAATGTTTCACTAATGGCACTGCTTCGTTCAAAGGAAGAATTCATGTTCTAGGATATAACTAATCGATCATATCCGCATATAAGATTTATAACATACTAAAACGTATATCAAAATTCAAAACATTCTAAAACAATTAACAATGCATATGATAGATAATATGTATTCTCATATCGTTGATATTCCTGTTTGGACGCCATTAAGTCAACCATCGAGGTGATATCCGAAGACTGTCGGTCGTCGTTCATATAACCCGATCTACACATCAATATAAATATAAACAGAGAGCGAACTCGTGCATTTGGATTTTTCTAGGTCTGTTTGATTTTATATTATAGGATTAACATATATGTTTATCATCGTTTTAAAGAATGCGATTTTGTGAATTGAATCAGTCAATCAACTGGTTTAACCTTGTTTAACTTTCAATATTGACATTCTTGTCCTTTTGATAACTAAACACGCCTAATTAATGCGTAATTTATCTCTATGTTAGGGATTATATTGAAGGTCAAATGAATATAGATTCAATAAGGTAGAATTATTCACTTACACGTGAATAATTCATCACCAATGTTTCTTATCTTTTTTTGATAAAATTGAACCATACTGGCTGCTTAAAGAAAATTACTTTTTTCACTATTTCACTTTCATTAATGACTTAACAAAACAAATCTGAATTCATTTTTTTTTCTCGTAGCTAGTGTCAATTTAAAGATATACGACACAATGTTGTAAGTACTTCAAAATAAACGCACGTTTCAAATTTTAGTAAATTTTAAATAACTTTTTCTTTCAAGATAAATGAAGATTTTAAGTGTTATGAGAATCTGCCTCTTGGACAAAAAATGGATTTTTGGAAATATAATGAGATTATGAAAAAATAATTTATAGCCATATAAACCTAAAGATATAATACATATTTTAACTTGAAATGGTGAAGTTATTTTGGTTTAGGGTGAATCCTATACAATCAAGGTAATCTTTTACTTCCTTGTTTTCAACGTTTTTACAAAATTAAAAACCAAAAACGTTGAAAGGACTTTATAGAATTATATGAGGAAATAATACATTGTTTGCTCTTTATGACACATGACACATGATGGTATCATTTTAAGTTAGTTCAATAACGAGATCGTTCGGAAGGAAGTAAAAATATTATATAATATTTAATGACCGAAATTAATTATCATATTTTTTTGTGTCGGTAAATTAGTACTAACAGGAATGGAATTAATTACTTTATACTATCTCTGCTTTATTTGTTTCATTTATTTTCTGAGAGGAAAGAGCGATTTACCGTGTTTGAAAAGATCTTGCAAATTGAGTAAAGATAAAACTACCGCAAAATGTTCTGGTTTAGAGTATATTCCGAAAATACCAAGTTCTGTAGTTAAATTGATATTGGAAAAGAACCGTCTATTTCATATCAGCATGGACACATTTCAAAATGTTTCGAACAATAACTTAACCAGGTTAGCATTGATTGATAATTCAGTAAAAGTATTGACTTCAGACGCTTTTCATAATATGAAATATCTGAAATATTTAGAAATATCACATGAGAAGAAATTAAATATATCTTACTTGAAGATGTCGTTCAAAAGTTTAAATAAGCAAGTGATGGATACTGTGAATTTTATAAACAATGGATGGACCATGCTTCCAATGGATCTATTCTCTGATTTCAGAAATTACACGTTGGAAAAAATAATGTTTAATGATAACACATTTTTTACTTTTAATGGCAGTCTGATGTCGGAATTCTCAGAGATTCATCAACTTTCTATTGAAAGAAATGAACTGGTATTCTTAAATGCAAGTGGTTTACACTCAGTTATTGAACTTATTCTATCTGCGAATAACATGTTTGAAATTCCAAATTTCTGTGCGGATGAAGCAGGACGGTCGTTAGTACCCAAGTTGTCTCGCTTGGATATGACAGATAACGCAATTCGGAAACTGCACCAAGCGTCTTTTAATTGTCTTCATAATCTAAAAAAACTTACACTGGATAAAAACCGTCTTATGATTTTAGAAAATAGAATTTTTTTCAGTCTTATCAACTTAAAAACACTTTCGATTAGTTGGATACCTCATCTGTCAGTAATTAAACCAGGAGCGTTTAATTGTTCTTCTTTGCAAGTTTTAATATTTGTTCACAATGGATTCCGTTTTGATAAGGAGAAAAATAATAAGGGAAAACATTTATATAACTCTAGCGAACTGTTCAAAAACACACAAAGTCTTATGAAATTAGATTTAACAAATAATTATATGCCGAAAGATCCTGGTATTTTTCGGCAAATGCTTTATCCACTATCAAATTTAACTAAAATGATTTTACAGGCATCATATATAGCGTCATTGCCGGAAGGATTATTCCAGAAGATGCCATTTTTAGAGACCCTTAATCTTAAAGGCAATAGAATTACAACATGGAACCAAAGTGTGTTCAAAAATCTCAAATCTTTGAGAAAATTACTTTTGGATGGAAATTATATTCGAGTTATAAATGAATCATCATTTCCGGTCCAGTTACTGCAAACATTGGAAACGTTAGATATATCACATAATGAATTCTGGTGTACATGTGCTCAGAAATGGTTTGTTGATTATTGTCGATCCTCAAACATTTCTAAAATACTGACACATTGGCCAAAATACTACGCGTGCATATACCCAGAGGACAAGAAACACCTTCTTCTCGTGGACTATAAACCAACAGACACCGACTGTTCAACATGGAGTCCGGTTTTAACAATAATAATTGTAATTGTTGTATCACTTTTTCTCGTGACTGTGGTGTTAATTCTAATGTTGAACTGTCAAGCCAACATTCGGAATTTGATTTATCTTTTTCGAGTAAGTAAATGGAAAAGAAAAGGATACATCAGATTAAATTCCTCCGAAAGCTTTGAATACGATGCTTTTATCATATACTGTGAATCAGATCGACAATGGGTTCATTCGGAACTACTGAAACGTCTTGAAGATATTGACCTTAAAGTCTGCATTCATTATCGAGATTTTGATGTTGGAGAATCGATCACAGACAATATAACAAATTATGTAGGCAAAAGTTGGAAAGTGATTGTTGTTATGTCGAATAATTTTACAAAAAGTGAATGGTGCCAATGGGAACTTGATCTTGTACAAGAACGAAGAAGACGCTATGGGAAAGATGCGTTAGTTCTTATAATGCAGAGTCAAATAGATTCAAGTCACATGACCAATTCTATCAGGTCTTTACTTGACACGACACCACATTTGCAGTATCAACAAGGTTTGGGAGAAGATCTGTTTTGGTCTGTAATTACGAAAGCTGTCATGAAACCATTCAAGGATCCCCCTACAGCTATTCTGTAGAATCAACAATTTCATGCTGTACTGTAAATACTCATCAAGCTGTCGGGATTGTAGTTTGGTACTGCATAAGAGCTTTTCGTCAACATTTGACGGTCCTGCTTAACTCATAATAGTTGGAAGAATAATCATATACGAAATGTAAGACCGTTGAAAACACAAAAGTTCTAAAAGTTGATATGAATGCGACTAATTTT
The DNA here is from genome assembly GCF_965363235.1 of Mytilus galloprovincialis. Taxonomy (NCBI): domain Eukaryota; kingdom Metazoa; phylum Mollusca; class Bivalvia; order Mytilida; family Mytilidae; genus Mytilus; species Mytilus galloprovincialis. Next base: position 11,178,186 of record NC_134841.1, on the reverse strand, counting down.
TTCAACAAAATTCTAAATTGATTTTTGTTAAAACCCATTAGATTGATATCTTTGAGTTTGTAATTATATTTTTCTTGGGTGTACCACGGTAAACATTGTGATTAGATTGACAGCCTATGTAAAAATACAAGTAAATAATGGCTGTCTTTGTGTACATTAGTTTGATTTTTTTTAAGAGTTGTTTTGACTTTTTAATTTTCACCTAATATGATATTATTAATTCGTATATTTCAACTAATTTGATTCGTTTAGGTATAGTCACATATTAAACTATATTTTCGAAGGTAGATTTGATTTGATTTATTGTATTTTAACGCCACTTTTAAGCACCGCATTTAGGCTATTTCGTGGCGGCCAGTTTTATTGGTGGCGGAAGCCGGAGTGCTCGGAGAAAACAACCGACATAAGATGTATAAAAAATCATAAAAGATAAATGAAATAACAACTGGCCGGAGACATTATAATATCTATAAAATTTCAACAAAATCAAATGATCGAATATATTACACTGACGATTATAAAACAAATGTGGTCGGAAATAAATAATATAACAATTATAGCCTTTGTATGAGGTCAATACATGATATATCGACATAAAGAAGTATATTGACCTCTGATTTCGTCCTAACTCAAAATACTTCTTTCAGTTCAATTCATCCTTTTATTAAATAATACGATTAAAACAGCCCTAATACTACTTAAACGTGTCATACTGGTGACGTCGTCCTGGTCATGGAAATCATGTGATCTGTATAGCCCGGTCTAATACTGAAAAAGGATTCATTACCAGTCCGTATTGGAAATGTTGGCCCTATATTCACATCATTGCCAGTCCGTATTGGAAATATTGGCCCTGTATTCACATTTGATGTACAGCATTGAGAACAAGTCTGTATTGAAAAAGTTGGATTATTTAAAAAAAAGTATTCTGACCTGGCTATGTCTGTATTGTCACTGCCTGCCAATACAGAAACAGCCAGTTCATAACACTATAGTTTGATCTCATACAAAAGCTATAATTGTATATAGTACTAGTATTATCGATAGTATATTTTGTAATTTCATATTTTTCAAAATATATCAATAAATCTGCATGAAAGGACGTGTTTCAATTTCAATTGTTCGTATTATAAATCAAGAGGAATAGCATCTACACAATCTTTTAAAATGATGGATTGAGCATTATGTGTGTTGACTAAAGTTATCCCTTAAACGAACATGCAATTTTGACATCATTTGATATATATAAAAAAAAAAAAACAGAATCAGACAAAATATGACAGAAAACTTTGAATATTCTATATTTTGCTTCAGTTTTGTTTAATAGGTCAATTGTATACTGTTTGATATCCTGCTTGTAGAATGTTTGTCGAATTCGTAAAACAAGTATAAATATTGGAGTCTGAACCTCCAAGACATTTTTAGTTGTACGTACAATATACATAATTCCAAATTATAACATTAATAGTTTGGGCCCCGCCGAATGACGGGTCGCCCTATAGTGACCAGTCTGTTCGTCCGTCTGTAACAAAATGTGTCAGTTCTATATCTAGATAACCGTTAAAACTTCATACTTTATACTTGGCACTTGACATGTATATTAACCAACAAGGGTGTGTAATAATGTTTGGACTACTTCAAGGTCAAAGTCAAAGGTCAAGTTCAAAATTTATGTTTGAATTGACAACCCCATGTCCTTCGATAAAGATCGTGTTCGCTCTATATGTTAACAACCGTAATGATTTCAAAGTTTTTTTTTATTGAAACGTATTTTACCAACATCAGAGGGTTTGTCATAATGGGAACAACTTTCAATGCCAACGTTCAAGGTCAAAAACTTTGGTTTCAGCTGACAACCCATTGTCCTATGGTAAATACCATGTCCGCTCTATATCTTGAAAATCGTTATGATTACATAGGTTATATTTGATATGTTTATTAACCAACATCAGAGGGTGTGTCATAATGTATGTACCACTTCCTAGGTCCAAGGTCAAGGTCAAAACATTTGGTTTCAGGTGAAAATCCTATGTAAACTTTTGGAAACACATAAGAGACACAATAGGTTCGTAACGATCATGAGCGTCCATTTTAGTTCGTTCTTTTTATTCTCAAATAACACTGCTAATCTTGAAAGCATCGCATGGAAATTCCTTAATCAATATAGAGTGTTTTATTCATTATTTGTGTTGAAAATTTTTGAGAACTTTTCAGCCTGCGGTATCAAGTGCCATGGCTTAGTTCACATACTGTGGAGTTATTTATTTTCCTAGGTATCAATTTTCATGAATTGAGAAAAACTTTTATTTTGGTGGATTTTGATTTAGTGGTTTTGATCAACAATATTTACACAGAATTTTACAGTTACCACGTACCCACGAAATTAATGAAAATTGGTATCGTGATGATTCTTCGCACCCGAGTTTTTACGTTTCATATCTTTTATTTCGTTAACAATTATATCAAAACTGATGACTTTGGAACTTTATACGTGCAAATGTTATATTGGAAACTATGTGAAATTGAATAATCGACTGAAAGAAATTTTTGAAATTATTTCCCCAACCTTAGTAGCAATATACCAACTTCACCTCCATATGGGATATACATTTCCCAACTTACTCGATATTCAAGAGCTTGCAACTTCTACTAAGACTTTGTAAAACGTCACCAGTGTCTGAGAAGAAAGTTGATGATCCAGGGGTATGTCAAAGAACGTCTCGTCCTTTTTCCAAAAAAAATTCATCGGAAGGTACCAAGACCTTGTTGATAAATATTCCGTATCAACTTGACAAATAATACATGATTGTCTTGGTGTATAAATTCTGCGTACTGACGTTGTTTATTATCTTAACAACGTGTTATATTTTCTTTTCTTTTCTTTGTCTTTGTTCTATAATTAATATTACTTTTACTGTTTGGTCTGCTTTCGGTGATATCCATTTGACGTGTCTCGGTACATCCCGTCAATGTGTTGTTTGTATTATCTTTCTTTTTGGTGGTGTGTTTTGTACGTGTGACCTTTTGTGTTTCTTTGGTACATATGACGTGTCTCTGTACTTTTTAAAGTCCAACCATTATGTTATTGTTCTTTAATAATGCAATTATTGAATTGTTCTATTATAACTTTCATAATACTTAGAACGACAAAATTATTTTATATCTCTTCCTGTGTGACGTCAAATACGCGACTCTGCACTAGAGTTGATGATAACCTTGCCATTCAGTCACAGGACTTGAAATATTTCAATCCTTTATGTGTTGATTTAAAATACATATATAAGAAAGCAATGAATCTGGTTGTTAAATTTAACAGATGCTTTCTTGTGCTTCTTTGTTAAATATTTGTTTTTTTTGTGACACGGTGATAACTGCTGTACCCCTACTTTGACAATTTTACCTATTATGTTGATGCGCCTGTCATACATGTGTGAGGTTTAGCGCATTAAAACCAGGTTCAATCCACCATGTTCTACATTTGAAAATGACTGTACCAAGTCAGGAATATGACAGTTGTTGTCCATTCGTTTGATATTTTTTATCATTTGATTTTCAACGGTCATTAGATTAGGGACTTTCCGTTTTGAATTTTCCTCGGAGTTCAGTATTTTTGTGATTTTACTTTTTGTTTTATATATATTCCTTCAAATATCACTTCTTATTTACTGGGTCGAACTCACTTTTCTAATGTGAATTTTTCCGTCACATTGATTACAGGTTCTAAATGATTATTTCATTGTCAGACAAGTTTAAAATTAAGTGGTACGTACCAATGTTATTGGAGCAGATGAGCATTTCATATCTTAAAAGTGATGCATGTGGCCTGTACTTTTGAATATCAAAAACGTAGCTTCTACATACATCGTCGAACTGATTACACTAAAAAGAATGAATTTCAAAATTACATATTAGCAAACTTCATCAAACAATTTCCGTATTTGAATTTCAAAACCTTCTATTCGGCTGTTGAAACCCTCAGAAGCAGAAGTATCAACTTTGTTGCAATTAAATATTAACGATACTTTTGAATTTACTGCACAATATGCGGATTTCGACAATAAATATTCCTTTAGTGATGATCGAGGTAAAAATATTTAAAAAAACGAAACTTCGAAAGTTCACAATTGGGAACGAACTGCGCGCCTCTCCTTGCTGACCTCTTCTTGTTTTCATATGAATCGGAGTTCCTTCAGACACTTGTCAAAAACAAGAAGATCAAAGAAGCCAGGTTATCTAATTTCACTTTCAGATATATTGATGATGTTCTTTCCATTAACAATCCAAACTTTTCTGATTGGGTTCCATTAATATATCCACCAGAACTAGAAATTAAAGAGACAACAGACACGGCTTCATCCGCCTCATTTTTAGACTTATACCTCGAATTTGACATACACAGTCATCTTAGTACCAGAATCTATGACAAACGAGACGATTTTGATTTTGAAATTATCAATTTCCCCCACCTTAGTAGCAACATACCAACTTCACCTGCATATGGAATATACATTTCCCAACTTATTCGGTATTCAAGAGCTTGCAGCTCCTACTCAGACTTTGTAAAACGTCACCAGTGTCTGAGCAGAAAGTTGATGAACCAGGGGTATGTCAAAGAACGTCTCGTCCTTTTTCTAAAAAAGTTCATCGGAAGGTACCCAGAACTTGTTGATAAATATTCCGTATCAACTTCACAAATAATACACGATGGTCTTGAAGTATAGATTTTGCGTACTGACGTTGTTTATCATCTTAATTACGTGTTATATTATTCTTTTATTTGTCTTTATTAATATTACTTTTACTGTTGTCTGTTTTTAGAGATATCTTTTTGACGTAACTCTGTGCTTATGTATCCCATCATACTTTGAACGACAAAATTATTTTATGATGTGACTCTGTACCTATGTATCTTGTCATACCTTGAATGACAAAATTATTTTATGATGTGACTCTGTACCTATGTATCTTGTCATACTTTGAATGACAAAATTATTTTATTCATTAATATTACTTTTACTGTTAACCAACTTTTTTTGTGATATACATTTTACGTGACTCTGTACTTTTGTATCACGTTATACTTTGAACCACACTATTATTTTACTTATTATTATTACTTTAACTGCTAAGTCAGTGTTTGTTATATCTATTTTGCGTGACTTTATTTATGCATCCCGTCATACTTTGAACGACAAAATTATTTCATGTCTACCTGTGCGAATTTCAAACGCGCAATTTTACACCAGTACCCATACCCTCCTTCCTTGATGGGTGCATTTTACATAGACAAATATAATCGTATAATATAATCAAAATGAGGATGTTAATTTGATGTATGCCTTTTTGTGCTTCTTCGTTACATTTGTTGTTTTTAAAGTGATTAAGATGATAACACAATGTTGACTGCTGTACCCCTATTTTTGACATTTTTACCTATTATGTCTTATTGTTTTGTTCACGCATCGGTGACTATATAATGGAATTTGATGCGACTGTCATACAAGTGAGAGGTTTAGCTAGCTATAAAACCAGGTTCAATCCACCATTTTCTACATTTGAAAATGCCTGTACCAAGTCAGAAATATGACAGTTCTTGTCCATTCGTTTTTGATGCGTTTTGTTATTTGATTTTGCCATGAGATTATAGACTTTCCGAATTGATTTTCCTCTGAGTTCAGTATTTTTGTGATTTTACTTTTGACAGCTCTCTTTTGTGGTGATTTTTTTTTTCAACCGACCCTCATTGTCAATTTCTAAATGTAAATCAAGATGCAATTGAAAATAAGTTTTTCAAATCTAGTGCAGGAGGTAAAGCAGGATGTAACACAAGTAAAGTTAGAGGTATCAAAAACAGGTCAAGCATTAAAAGAATTAAGACAAGATCACGATGAATTACATAGAGGGGTTGAGGCTATGGAACTCAATGTGCAATCTTGAGGGAGACGAGTTAGAGTCAATGAGGCAGGGTTTTGAGACTGACATGAAAAATTTAAAAGAAAAGTAGTTACTTCTTGAAAAACATGACCGCAAATATAACGCTTTAGTGTATGGAATGCCTGAAAAGAGTGATGAAAACATCTGGAAAGTAATCGATGACCTGATGATAAATTATTTAGGAACGGAAAATCCTAAAGTAAAGAGCTTACCATTTGCAAATGCTCATAGAATACCAGCTAGGCAGAATTCAGGAGAGAGAAAACGACCAAATCCCATAATAATTAGATTCATACATTATGCCGATAAAGAGCTATTCTTATCACATGTGTCACATTTAGCCGGAAAGAATATCCACACTGTAGACGATCTGCCTCCATGCATGAAGGAAGCCCGAAATTAAGTTGCGAAAATTGCATACAAGATTAGGTCAGATTAAAAACTAAAAACACGCATTCGTCATTTAGGAGGCACTGTAATCCTTGAAACACGCACTAGTTCAAGAGACCAGTGGCATATTTGCAAGCAATTCCGTTGTTGCTAACTTGCATAAAACCTTCAAATACTCCGTCACATACTATTATCACTATTGATAAGTTTACTGACTTTGCTTCAGATATCTGCTTTTTGTCTCCAGTAAAATACATATACTATGCCTGCATATTTGTATACATCTACAATTTCTGATGTATTCTTTTATACATTTTAGAATACTACAATGAGTGTAAGTATATGTGTGTTGAATTGTTCTTAAATGTGCTTCTATGTGCTTTTAGTTTATGAGCTGGCATTTGTTAATAATAATGCAAATGAACAATGGATACAATTCTAAAACTATCTATTTACATGAAACTCTCATTTAAATAATCAAAAATACAGAATATCACCTCATATTACTTTTAAATAAATAATCAAATATTAATGAATCAATGGAAAATAATTTTAAAGAAAGAAAAAAGAAAAGGGAATCAGTTCTCTTTTTCAGACAACTTTTTAAATATGCATTTATATATTCATTTTTCATTTGGATATTTAACCACTGGCTGAAATGTTAATGTCTTAATTGATAAATTACTTCTGAGAGAATAGTTATAGTTTAGGGTTGAACCCAAGTTGTACTTATTGGCTACAGCCATTTTATTTTATTTGCTTTAAGCTTGGAATGCTTACATGGTAACTTTTGAAACATGTTTGCAATTGCTTGTGTTCATTTATATGAAAGTGCATGCTACTGTATGCTAAATCGATTTTTTGTGTTGCTTTGTTCAATTGGTTGATTATTTTTTTGTTGTTATTGTAGTACATTTTGTACATGTAGTTTGCATCCTCCTTATAATTAACCAACATATGTAAGGAAAACATTTTGAAGTGTTAAAACATGTGTCCATTTTTAGGTTATTAGACCAATGTCTTTCTTTGGACAATAGGAAAAAAAATAATATCAAAATAAGACTTTGAAAATAACCTTAATATACTGACTAAAACCTTGACAAACACATATGGTTTGCAATCTTACAATTAAGGGGAGATAATATTTTGGATTGTCTCTCTTTGATTGTTGTAATTTAGTTTGAGTGGGTATAAGTTTGTTAGGTATTTTCTCCATTAACCCCTTTCTTTGGAAACAGGTAATCCAAAATTTGTTTTTATTTATAAAAATCAGAAAACATATTATAATATGACAATCATGATTGTTGTTACTCTTGCTTTTTTTATTTATTTAAATTCTTATGATGTTTGCACAATGTTTTATAAAGATTTATTTATGGATGAAGGTAGATTTGTATATTAACTTGTTTATTCAGATATAATATTACAGCTTTGTTATTTCATAGACAGTTGTATGAGTCAAAGTGTAATTTAAGGAATGAAAATCATAAATGGAAAGTTTATGCTATATCTAAGCTATTTAAATAACTAAGGATTCATTAAAATTTTTCTCATACAACTGTCAAGATTTGAATTCTAGAGAGAAATGGAGAGATGTGTTCGAAAACTTGAAATTAAAACTCTGTCATATTTACTGTCTGCAAGACACACACTTACTGAAAAAGATGAATCATTTATTAGAAACCAATGGGGAGGAGAATGCATTTTTAATTCTTTTGCTTCCAATCAAAGAGGAGTTGCCATATTTTTTGCAAATAATCTTGAATATAAAATAAATAAGATGAAAAAAGATGATAATGGAAATTTCCTTGGTGTAGATATTACAATTGAAGGTAAAAATATAACACTTGTTAATTTAAACTAGGCTTGATTTTTTTTCTAATATCTCGGAGTTTCTATCAAAATGTAAAAGAAGTAGAAATTCAAAACAGCTACAGATCTGATCATTCAACAATAGTTCTACACTTTAAAATAAGTGATTTCAATATTGGGAATCGTTTGTGGAAATTTAATAATATTATATTGTATGATATAGAATATGTTAAATCTGTTAAAGAAAAAATAAAACAAGTAAAAGATCAACATGCAATAAAATATCTATTGGAGCATATGAACAAATAAATAGCAATATGTAAAGTCTGACTGCAATTGACAGTTTTGAAATTTATTCTAATGAGGTTTATCTTTTTAAATTTAACAGTTATGTCGATCATATGTCAAAACTTTTTTTATATAGTATACTTTCGGAACCTTTCATTTGTTTTTACACTAAAAAGGAAAAGATTTGTTCTAGCCTACATAAAAGGAATCCCAGAGATTAAAAAACAATTAAAAAGGCGCAAATACCCACTTTTACAGTTAACCAACCAACAACGGGAGCTGCCTGATCATATTATCTTCATTTCGTTATTTTCATAACGATTGCAAAATTAGTACGGTAGAAAATTAAAATGGTGTGGTAAATTGTCCCTGTATTTATTTCACCAAATAGAACAAAATCAGCATATTTTTATACCAATTTTACACAAGATTCATATAGCCTGCTGTACTCTTTGTTTAAGGAGGTAAATGTACGAATTATATGGAAATTTTGTTTTTAATTCAATTCATTTTTATTGCTACTATTTACAAGAACGTTTCCTTATGAATTAGTACTTTTAAATTAACATCCTTTCAAAAATGTAACAAACATTAAAAAGATCAAGATACAGATATAGTATTTGAAGCATATCATACATTAAACTAACTGGCGGAAATTTCGTCATCTAACGGTTTTAAGGGGAAAGTTTATATAACCAATCCGTAAATAACATTTATCCGATGATTACGCAAAAATATAATGATCAATAGCTGTTGTCCCAACATAAGAACAAAACGGTTTTATATTAGTTTGTGCTTGCACCGAAAAGATAACAAACGTTCTGTAAAATTAAAAACTTGTCGAAATTTGTAAAAATGACAGTTTAAAACCGTATTACAGAATTATTAATTTGATTAAATGGTAAAGGGAAATTAGCTGTCAAATGCAGGTTCATCGATATGACTAAAATTGGCATTTTTGATTTTAAACATACTAAAACGTTTATCCAATCTATAAAAATTATTTAACAATTACAATGCATGATCTTGATAATATGTATTCTCATTTCGTAGATATTCTTGTTTGGAAGCCATTTAGTCAACCATCGTGGGGACATCCGAAGACTGTCGACGGTCATATAACCCGATATAAACATGAATATAGATTAAAACAGACAGAGATTTCGTGCAATTGGATTTTTATAGATCTGTTTGAATTTTATATTATAGGCTTAAAATACATGTTAATCATCGCTTTTTTCCTTTATAAGAATGCGTTTTTGTGGATCGAATCAGTCAATCAAAAGTTTTAACCTTGTTTAACTGCCAATATTGACATTATTATTCTTTTTATAACCGAACACGCTTTATTAATGTGTAATCTATCTTTTGCTCGGGAGCTGAATTGAAGGACTCAATGAGGTCGAATTATTTACTTGCAAGGGAATAAGTCATCAGTGATGTTTCTTATTTGAACCAAACTGGCTGTTAAAAAGAAAATTACATTTCACTATTTTACTTTCATTAAGGATTAAAAAAAATCGGATTTGTTTTTGTCGTAGCTAGTACCCCTTTAAATATATACGGCACAATGTTGTACGGACTTCAAAATACACGTACGATTCGAAGTTTTGTTGCAAGATAGATTTAGATTTTAAATGTTTTGACAATCTGCCTCGTGGAGAAAAATTTGGGTTATCGAAAATATAATGAATGTCTTAAAAACAATTAAAGCCTTTTACTAGTAACCGGTGGATATATGTGATTTTGCAATAATGAAGTTATTTTGTTTAAGGGTGAATCCTACACAAAACAAGGTAAATAAAGTTGTTGTCCATTTGTTTCATGTGTTTGATCTTTTGATTTTGCCATTTGATTAGGGACTTTCCTGTCAAAAACATTTCCTCGGAGTGCAGTATTTTTGTTATTTTACTTTTATTTCCTTGTTTTCAACGTTTTTACAAAACGAAAAACCCAAAAGATCAAAGGGCTTTAAATTATATGAGGAACTAATACATCATTTACCTTTTATATAAATGACAAAATTGATGGTATCATTTTAGGTTTTCAATAACGAAATCGTTCGAATCTAAGTCGAAATTTTATATAATATTTACCGACCAAATATAAATATCATTAATATTTTTGTTGGTAAATTAGTACTAGCAGGAATGGAATTCTTATATTTATACTATCTTTGCTTTATTTGGCTAACTCATGTTCAGGTTCTGGCAGGAAAAAGCGATGTACCATGTTTGAAAAGATTTTGCATCTGTAAATTGAAACAAAAAAGTGCAAAATGCAGCGGTTTGGATTATATTCCGAGAATACCAAATTATGTAGAAAACTTAAATTTGAAAAAGAACCGTCTATCTCATATCAGCATGGACATTTTTCAAAATGTTTCGAACAATAACATAACTAGTTTAACATTCATTGACGATTCAATAAAAATGTTGACTTCAGACGCTTTCTATAACCTGAAATATCTGAAATATTTAGAAATATCGCAAGAGAAGAAATTAAATATTTCTTACTTAAAACTGTCGTTCAAAAGTTTACATAAGCACGTAATGGACAATATGCATTTTATAAACAATGGATGGACGATGCTTCCAATGGGCCTATTCTCTGGTTTCAGAAATTACACACTAAAAAACTACAGTTTAACGACAACACGTTTACGACTTTCAATGCAGTCTGTTGTCGGAATTTTTAGAGATACATAAACTTTATGTCGAAAGAAATGAACTCGTATTCCTAAATGCAAGTGGTTTACACTCAGTTATTGAACTCATTCTAACTGCAAATAACATGTTTGAAATTCCAAATTTCTGTGCAGATGAAGCAGGACGGTCGTTAGTACCCAAGTTATCTCGCCTTGATATGACAGATAACGCAATTCGAAAACTACGCCCAAGGTCTTTTAAGTGTCTACATAATCTCACACATCTTACACTGGATAAAAACCGTCTAATGGTCTTAGAAAATAGAATTGTTTCCAGTCTTACAAACTTAGAATCACTTTCGATTAGTTGGATACCTCATCTGTCAGTAATTAAACCAGGAGCGTTTAATTGTTCTTCTTTGCAAAGTTTAAGATTTGTTAACAATGGATTCCGTTTTGATAAGGAGAAAAATAATAAAGGAAAACATTTATTTAACCCTAGCGAACTGTTCGATAACACACAAAGTCTGATGGAACTAGATTTAACAAATAATTATATGGCAAAAGATCCTGGTATATTTCGGCAAATGTTGTATCCAATATCAAATGTAAATAAAATGATTTTACAGGCAACTTATATAGCGTCATTGCCGGAAGGATTATTTCAAGAGATGCCATTTTTAGAGACCCTTAATCTTAAAGGCAATAGAATCACAACATGGAACCAAAGTGTGTTCGAAAATCTGAAGTCTTTGAGAAAATTATATTTGGATGGGAATCATATTCGAGTTATTAATGAATCATCATTTCCGATCCAGTTACTACATTCTTTGAAAGAGTTAGACATATCACACAATGAATTCTGGTGTACATGTGCTCAGAAATGGTTTGTTGATTATTGTCGATCCTCAAACATTTCTAAAATACTGACACATTGGCCAAATTTGTACTCATGTGGATACCCAGAGGACAAGAAACACCTTCAACTCGTGGACTATAAACCAACAGACGCCGACTGTTCAACATGGAGTCCGATTTTAACAATAATAATTGTTATTGTTGTGGTGTATCACTTTTTCTCGTGACTGTGGTGCTAATTCTGATGTTAAACTGTCAAGTCAACATTCGGAATTTGATTTATCTTTTTCGAGTAAGCAATTGGAAGAGAAAAGGATACATCAGATTAAGTTCCTCTGAAAGCTTTGAAGACGACGCTTTTGTCATTTACTGTGATTCAGACCGGAAATGGGTCCATTCTGAACTCCTTAAACGTCTTGAAGAAATTGATTTAAAAGTCTGCGTTCATTATTGAGATTTTGATGTTGGAGAATCGATCACAGACAATATAACAATTTATGTAGGCAAAAGTTGGAAAGTGATTGTTGTTATGTCGAATAATTTTACAAAAAGTGAATGGTGCCAATGGGAACTTGATCTTGTACAAGAACGAAGAAGACGCTATGGGAAAGATGCGTTAGTTCTTATAATGCAGAGTCAAATAGATTCAAGTCACATGACCAATTCTATCAGGTCTTTACTTGACACGACACCACATTTGCAGTATCAACAAGAGTTAGGTGAAGATCTGTTTTGGTTTGTGATTACGAAAGCTGTCATGAAACCATTCAAGGATCCTCCTACAGCTATTCTGTAGAGTCGACAATAATATTTTGTTCTAAAAAGAACTCATCACTGCTGCCGGGATTTTAGTTTGGTACGGCATACGCTTTTGTCGTCAACATTTGACGGTGGCGCTCAAATCATAATAGTTGGAAGTATCTAAATCATATACAAAGTTGAAGAGCATTGAAAACATAAAATTCCGAAAAGTTGAGCTAAATGCGACTTATATGTACTCAACATAATTGTAGATTAATTTTGTTAAAACCCATTCGATTCATATCTTGGAGGTTGTCACTTTATTTGTCTTGGTGTACCACGTTAAACATTGTATTAAGATTGACACTTAATGTAAAAATACAATCAAAGAAAGGCCTTTTTTGTGTACATTAGTTTTAAAATGTTGTTAGGGTTGTTGTTATTATATGATTTTTCAAAATGTATCAATAAAGCTGCATAAATATTGCTTAACGAGTGTGTTTCAATTTAAATTTGGCGTATTATAATTGGGAAGGCATTAGCCTCTACTTTATTCTTAAAAGCAATGGATTTAGTATTATTTGTGTTGACCTAAATTATTTCTTTAACGAACATGCAATTTATTCATGATTTATTAAAAAAAAAAAAAAAATCGGACAAAATATGACAGATGACTTTTGATACTCTTTAACTTTATTCAGTTTTGTTTAATAGGTCTATTTTATACTGTTCAATATCCTACTTGTAGAAGGTTTGATAAATTCGTAAAACAAATATAATGATTGGAGTCTGAACCGAGCACATAGAGATGGCGACCAAGTGGTGTAAAACGTTATCAAAGGTACTAGGATTATAATTTAGTACGCCAAACGCGCGTTTCGTCTACTTAAGACTCATCAGTGACGCTCATATCAAAATATTTATAAAGCCAAACAAGTACAAAGTTGAAGAGCATTGAGGATCAAACATTCCAAAAAGTTGTGCCAAATACGGCTTAGGTAATCTATGCCTGGGGTAAGAACATCCTTAGTTTTTTTCGAAAAATTCAAAGTTTTGTAAACAGGAAATTTATAAAAATGACCACATTATTTATATTCATGTCTACACCGAAGTGTTGACTACTGGTGTTGTAAATACGGCGCGAACACAACGCCGGAGCGTCATTTATGTCTTATATTGTAACGTCAAGACTTTGTGACGTGTCACTTGTATACTTGGGCATTTATATAGATCGATTACATTATTAGAACATGCAACGTTTTATTCCTTAATTCACGTATTCCCGACATTTTGGTGCCGTGACCAATGGATTTGAATAAGCTGAAATCGATAAGGAAAGCGAACAGAAGTGTTGTTACAAGACATTTAAGGAAAATCGACGATTTGAAAAACGAAGCGGAGTTAGCCAGGGTAGATCTTTTAGCAACATTCGAAAGTGTGGAACAGAAGAAGAAACTTTTAGAAGATTTGAATCAACAAGTTATAAGTGCAATCGATGCAGAGGATATTGAAGAAGAAATTCTCAACACAGGTGAGTATACTTTAGATTTAGAAACTAAACTAAAACACTTGCGTATATTCATACAGAGTTTAGACAATTCGATAAATCATCAGCAGTCTACTTCATCATATCAAACATGGAATTATGAAGCACCACCTTTTATTCCAACTTCATGTATTGAAAATCAGCAACAGAGTTTTATTGCACCATTATTGTCAAAGTGCAGCAATCAAACACACCACCTTCCGAGATTAACTTTACCCAATTTCAGTGGAAATATTATTGAATGGCAATCTTTCTGGGATTCTTTCGAATCAGCAGTACAAATGAACCCGAATCTACCAGAAATTCAACTATTTGAAATCACAACTTGGAGGTGAAGCCTCACATACAATTGGTGGGTTCGCATTGACAAACGCTAATTATAAGGAGGCAATTAACGTATTAAAAGAAAGATACGGACAATCTAGTAAGAGTACGCAAGCACACATGAAGGCATTGTTAGACATTACACCACCCAATAATGATTTACCCAGTTTACACATATTTTATGATCGCATAGAGGCATCCGTACGCGGATTGGAAGCGTTAGTCCAATCGCAAGACACTTACGGCACATTACTGGTCCCAATAATGTTGAGCAAGCTTCCCGGAGAAGTAAGGAAACACTTAGCGAGAGACCATGGATCAAACACATGGATTTTATACGATTTACGTAAAACTATTCAGAACGAGATAAGTATTATCGAAGCAGGTCAGGATTACGGTATCCGACAAAGTTATGCAACGCCTACATGCACGTTTCTCACTGAAACAAAATCTCCCAGTTACGGAAAGGAATCATATATGCAAAGAAGAGTCGATAATGTAAAAAGTAACCAACGTTTTCTGTCCGCGAGGCCATGCATATTCTGTCAAGAAATTCAGGCACCGACGAACTGTACACGAGTTACAGACACACAAGAACGAAAAATATTGTAAAACGCAGTAATCTTTGCTTTAATTGTCTCGGTACGCACCGTGCCAGTGAATGTAAGTCTAAACATGTATGCCGTCATTGCAAGAAAAAACATCATACTAGCTTATGTAATGAGTCAATGGTCGATAAAAGAAGTACACATGTCCAAAGTAAAGCTCCCATACATTCAAGCGTATTACTGAAAACAGCAGTTGCCCCCGTTTGGTCTGACAGTACAGGTATAGACGCAAATATATTTTTTGATGAAGGTTCACAACGTTCGTTCATAACAGAAGATCTTGCTTTAAAAATAAAACTTGAAATCTACAGCACAGAAACAATACAGCTGGCTTGTTTCGGAGACACAGGTAATAACATTCGACACTTAGGTAAGTGTACTTTATTGGTAGAAACACAGACGAGACAGAAAATACCTATTGAGGTTCTTGTTGTACCGAAAATAGCTGTTCCGTTACAGAATCATGTCCGAAGACTAGACTTGAAAAAAAAACTACATTTATTTACAAGGCTTGAATTTAGCGCATCCGATTACCGACGAAAGTATGTTTGAAATTACAGTATTGATAGGAGCAGATTACTATTGGCAGTTTATTGAAGACAAAATCATCCGCGGAGATGGACCTACTGCTGTTAAATCGAAACTAGGTTACCTTTTACCTACATACTCACTATCAGTACTTCAAATGCTTATTTCGCATAAAACCGAGAAGTTCGACATCGCATCATTTTGGAACTTGGAATCAATGGGAATAAACTCTAAAGAATTAGATCAAGAAAATGAAGATTACTTAAAAACGTATCAGAACACTTTCATTGAATTTCAAGGCGGACAATATATCGCAAAATTACCATGGAAAAGAGAACATGATCAACTTCCGACAAATTTTAGTATTGCCAAACGAAGAACCGAATCTGTAATCAGAAGGCTAGACAGGGAACCAGGTATGTTGAAAATGTATGACGATATTATAAAGAACCAAGAGCTTAAAGGTTTCATTGAAAAAATCGATGGTGAAGAATGTAACGACAAGACAGTACATTATATACCGCACCACCCAGTTAGGAAAGATTCGATAACCACACCAATTCGCATTGTATACGATTGTAGTTGTAGACAATCTGATCAGTACCCGAGCTTAAACGACTGTCTGATAAATACACCACCCCTCCTTAATGACTTGACAAAACTATTATTGCGTTTCCGATTAAACGCCATCGCAATTTCAACTGATATCGAAAAGGTATTCTTACATGTAGGTTTACACGAACATGACAGAGATGCGACAAGATTTTTATGGATGTCTGATGCAGAAAACATAAACAGTAAATTGGTGACATATCGTTTTATGTCTGTTCTTTTTGGCGCTACATGCTCCCCCTTTATTCTGAACGCAACACTACTCAAACATGTGCAGACTCAAGGAAAGAATAGTGACACAGCTAAAATGATTGAACAGGACATTTATGTTGATAATATTATATCGAGCGTAAGTAACGAGAACAAAGCCGTACAGTATTACAAAGAGGCTAGAGAATTAATAACAAAAGGTGGATTTAATCTCCGATCGTGGACATCGAACAGTCAGCTTTTACGGAAAATAACATGCGCTGATAAAATACTAGACAAGGGCACCAAACCGAAAGTACTAGGAATGCGTTGGGATGTACAAAGACGAACTTTATTTCGCACAACCTGAAATTCACTTAACAGCGGAAACAGATATCACTAAACGAGAGATATTGAAGCAATCATCGAAAATATATGACCCATTAGGCCTCTTGAGTCCAATCACAATCAGAGCAAAATTATTTCTCCAAGAACTTTGGCGCAAAAACTACGAATGGGATGAGATCTTACCTACAAAGTTAGGCGAAACATGGATTGACATCGCAACAAACATTCAAAAGAGTATCAAGACTCCTTTTCCGAGACGTTATTTTACCGGTACACAAAACGAAACCACATCGTTAACACTACAAGTATTTTCTGATTCCAGCTTGAAAGCTTACGGCTCCGTAGCCTATCTTTGCAACGGGAATGAATCCAAATTGATTATGGCGAAAGCAAGAGTAGCTCCGGTTAAAAGTTGAACACTACCGCAGTTAGAGTTAATAGCAGCTGTAATTGGCGCGAGACTTACAAAACACATTTTATCCACGTTTACCAACATTAGCAACGTAGAATTATGGTCTGACAGTCAAATAGTATTGAATTGGCTGATGTCGAAAAAAAACACTAAAACGATTTATTACAAACAGAGTAGTTGAAATTAACGAGTTAACAAGACCCTATAGATGGCGATACTGTCCGACAGATCAAAATCCAGCAGACATACTTACACGCGGAATAACGGCCACACAATATGCAGAAAGCATGCTATAGGGGCATGGTCCGTCATGGATAATAGATACAACAAAACGCCCGGTTCATACGATTGAAGATAACTCTGTACTATCTACATTAACTGATAACATTGATGTCCAGCAACCAACACTTGAGAATAGAACAACAGGAATTCACAATTTGGTGGGAATTGAACGATTCTCTTCATACAATAAACTATTACGAACCACAGCCTATGTATTACGCTTTATTCAAAACTGTAGATTATCAAAGATAGACAGAACAGTTGGTCCATGTAATGTAAAAGAAATACAGAAGTCAGCACAATTTTGGATAAGGTCATGCCAAATATTAAACTACCCGGAGGAATACCACACGCTAGTAAAGGGAGATCGTACAAAGAATGTATCAAAGATTCGTCAGTTGAATTTATTTCTGGATCAGAACAATATTATCCGATGTAAAGGAAGGATAGAGAATGCACCGATTCCCGAGTCCGCCAAATTTCCTATTTTGTTACCAGCAAACACGCAGCTAACAACGTTGATAGTACGAGATGCACACGAGAATTTACTACACTCAGGAACTAGTAGTACCATATTGCATATACGTCAAAACTTTTGGATACCGTGTATTCGTCAATTTGTTAATAAGATTTTACGTAAATGTACTGCATGTCGTAAAGTAAATGGAACTTCGTATAAGGCTCCGAATCCGCCGCCTTTACCCAAAGCACGCCTACAAGATGAACCGCCATTCACTGTGACCGGTATTGACTTTACAGGAGCACTACATGTAAGGGATGAGCACAAAAATATAACGAAGGCATACGTGTGCTTATTTACATGTGCGTCAACAAGAGGAGTACATTTAGAGGTTTTACCGAATTTATTAGCAGAATGTTTTATGCAAGCTTTTCGCCGTTTCACAAGTCGCAGGTCTACACCGAAATTGGTTATTACAGACAATGCGTTGACCTTTGTTGCAGCTTCAAAAGAAATCAAACAAATAATTGAATCGCAAAATGTACAAAGTAAAATCGCAGATTTAGGTGTACAGTGGAGATTTATTCCGAATCGTGCTCCCTGGTATGGTGGATTTTAGGAGAGACTAATAGCAGTAACAAAAACTGCGTTAAAAGAAGTTCTCGGAAAATCATTGGTCGATTTTCAAACCTTGTGCACTATTGTTACGGAAGTAGAAAGTGTGATGAACGACAGACCACTAACATACACCTCAACGAATATCAACGACAGTGAACCACTTACTCCATCGCACCTCTTATGTGGTAGAAGAATAAGATCGTTATCTTATCCACATTCAGAACAGGACAACAGTGAACCCGTGTTTATGGACTATTCATCACTAACTAAACAAAATGAACAGCAAAGAGAATTATTCAGACACTTTTGGACAAGATGGAAAAATGACTATGTAACATCATTCAGGGAATATCACAAAGCATATGGAAATAACAATGAACAAATTAAAGTTGGCGACGTTGTTCTTGTGCACGATGAGTCAACGAGAATCAATTTTTCTATTAAATCATAATATTTGGGCATGTATCATCTCAAAAGAGACTTACTTTTTCGTTTCTGATGGTGGTTTGTTAGTACAATAACTCTGTTATAAAAAAATTGCAAAGTTTTAATCTTTGACAGCTTTAATTATGTCAATTCAGATACTGATGACGGAGGTTCATGTCATTTGCATCATGAAGTTTAAAAATTGTTAAAAGCCGCCAAAATTTAAAAAAGAACTTGAAGCTTTTCTATCTTCTCGTACGTCGTGATTCAAAACAATAAACTATTTACTTTCGAGAAATTGTTAACCGAAGAGCATACAGAACCAAAATCAATTACCTTGAACATGTGCCGCACATACAACACATATCTTTATCTCCGAAACTTGCAAAAGAAAAACAAAAATAGTATACCAGTGTTCAAAAGTCATAAATCATTTGAAAGAAAACACATCCGGCTTACAAACTAAAACCGAGGGGAACACATAAACTATTAGCGGAAAACAAAGGAACAATAGAAACACTTAACTTCTACAAAAACAAACGCCAACATACATAGTAACTATATTCGATATTAACAACTACCATATTCCTGACTACGTACATATAACTTCGAAATACACAAATTAAACTGTGTATCTATGAGGTGTTTTGAAGGATTGGCAGATTTCTTGAAAATGTTTTCTGTAAAATAAATGAATAGAAAATTAACATACTATATTATGAAGGTTTTCATGCTGAAAATTGGTTTTGGAAGACAGCTGGGATAAGCATCTAAAGAAAAATGTCATCATGGGATATTTGAAAGCTATCATCATACATTAAAGTATGAATTCGAAACAAGTGTATCCTTTATTTCCTTGTTTGACACTATTTTGTAAAATAAAAAAAGAACATATTATAATGAAAAAATCAGTCAAAATGATATCAAAGTCCTTTTATTTTCATGAGAACTAATTCATGTTTTGCTATGGGTGAAAATGGCACAAGATGGTATTATTGTCCGTGAGTTCAATAAAGCGATGGTTCGGAAGGAAGTTGTTATAACAAATTTCATGACCTAACATAAACATCAAGAGCATTAATGTCGAAGTGTCAGAACAAGTAAGAATGGAAATGTTACATACATATTTTCTTTGCTTATTTTGGATCATTTATGTTGAAGTTTGGACAGAAAAAAGCGATGTACCATGTTTGGAAAAATTCTGCAACTGCAGTAAGAATCATAGTAGCGCAAGATGTAGACGTTTGACGTATATTCCAAGAGTACCGAGTTATGTAGTGAAATTGCAATTGGAAAACAATGTCCTATCACGTATCAACATGGACACATTCCGAAATGTTTCGAACAATAACTTAACTAGTTTGACCTTCAGAAACAATTCAATAAAAGTACTGACTGCAGATGCATTTCAGGAGCTGAAATATCTTAGATATTTACAAATATCAAGTGAAAAGATGTTGAACATTTCTTCCCTGAAAATGTCTTTCCAGAGTTTAAACAAACAACTAATGGAAAATATGAGTTTTATACACAATGGATGGACAATGCTTCCAATGGACTTATTCTCTGGTTTCAAAAATTACACGCTGAAAAATCTCTTTATAACGGACTACACATTCTTGAATTTTAATGGCAGTATGATGTCGCAGTTTTCAAAGATAGATAAACTTATCGTCGAAAGAAATGAAATCGTATTCTTAAATGCAACTGGTTTACACTCTGTTATAAAACTAATTTTAACTGCTAATAACTTATTTGAAATTCCAAATTTCTGTTCCGAAACAACAGGACAGTCTTTAGTGCCCAAGTTAATTCGCCTGGATCTAACAGAAAACGCAATTCGTAAATTGCATCCAATGTCCTTTAGGTGTCTTGAAAATCTTCGAATACTTATACTTGACAAAAACCGTCTAGCGGTGCTAGAAAATAACATTTTGTCGCATCTTACAAGTTTGAATACACTTTCCATAAGTTGGACACCATATTTGTCAATAATTAAAAAAAGAGCGTTTAGGAGTCATTCTTTGAAAGTATTGAGATTTGCTAACAATCGGTTCCATTTTGACAAGGAAAGGGGTAAAAGGAATAGGTATTTATATAATTCTAGTGAACTTTTCAACTATACACGTAGTCTGACAACACTAGATTTAACAAAAAATCATATGCCGAAGGACCCTGTTATATTTCGGAAAATATTTTATCCACTCGTGAATTTAACTGAACTGATTTTACAAGCAACCCATATAGCGATATTGCCAGAAAGATTATTTCAGCAAATGCCACTTTTACATTCCCTTAATCTAAAAGGTAATAGAATTACAACATGGAATCGAAGTGTGTTTGGAAATCTGAAATCTTTGAGAAAACTACATTTGGATGGAAATTACATTCGAGTTATTAATGAATCATCATTTCCGATCCAGTTATTGCAGTCGTTGACCAAATTTGACATATCGCATAATGAATTCTGGTGTACATGTGCTCAGAAATGGTTTGTTGATTATTGCCGATCGTCAAACATTTATAAAATACTGATAAATTGGCCAATATTCTACGCGTGCATATACCCAGAGAACAAGAAACACCTTCTTCTCGTGGACTATAAACCAACAGACGCCGACTGTTCAACATGGAGTCCGATTTTAACAATAATAATAGTAATTGTTGTATCACTTTTTCTCGTGACTGTGGTGTTGATTCTAATGTTAAACTGTCAAGCCAACATTCGGAACTTAATTTATCTTTTTCGAGTAAGTAAATGGAAGAGAAAAGGATACATCAGATTAAATTCCTCCGAAAGCTTTGAATACGATGCTTTTATCATTTACTGTGAATCAGACCGGAAGTGGGTCCATTCGGAACTCCTTAAACGTCTTGAAGCAATTGACCTTAAGGTCTGCGTTCATTATCGAGATTTTGATGTTGGAGAATCGATCACAGACAATATAACAAATTATGTAGGCAAAAGTTGGAAAGTCATTGTTGTTATGTCGAACCACTTTACAAAAAGTGAATGGTGCCAATGGGAACTTGACCTTGTACAAGAAAGAAGGCGACGACATGGCAAAGAAGCCCTAATTCTTATAATGCAGAGTGAAATAGATTCAAGTCACATGACTAATTCTATCAGGTCTTTACTTGACACAACACCACATTTGCAGTATCAACAAGGGTTGGGAGAAGATCTGTTTTGGTCTGTGATTACGAAAGCTGTCATGAAACCATTCAAGGATCCCCCAACAGCTATTCTCTAGAGTCAACAATCGTATGCAGTTCTGTAGAAACTCGTCAATGCTGCCGGGATTTTAATTTGGTACACAGCTATGCGTTTCCTCTACATAAGACCCATAAATGTTGAACAAATCAAATCAGTTACATGGTCAAACCAGATACGAAACTAAGAAAACTTAAAATCAAACGACAAAGCTGTATATGCCTGGGGTAGTAAAACCCATACTCGAAAACTGTTCATGTTCAGCAACTTTGTTAAGAACTAATTTTGTTAAGGCCAAGTCGACTCATATCTGGCATGTTGTAAATATTTTTGTCTTGGTCTAACAAGCTAAACATACATTGTACTGAAAGTGATGTGAATAAACCCTCGAGATTTCATAACTTTATATTCTTTGTGAGGCACTTTCGTCTGATTAAATCAGAATTACGAATTACTACTTTCATCTGTGTACATATACACACTTTTCTATGTTACATTTCATTTTATAATAAATTTAAAGATCAACTGTTTTGCAATTTATTTATTTTTTTCTTATTTTTTTTTTTTTTTTTTTTATCTAAACAGTTTCTTTGAAAGTTTGTTCGTGAAAGGGAATACCAAGAAATAAATGATAAAAGCAGTCTACATGTTTTCTCTAAATTTAATTTTGCACAATGAAGGCAGCCCTGTCTGTGGCGGTTACTGGATTTTTATGTCTGAAACGTACCAATTATTTACATGTGAACCAAGTATTATCAGGATGAATCTTTGCGAGAGTTCCACTTGCTAAATGTTATTTGTTTATGTTAAATGTTTTATTTACTCTTAGCTTAGTTATATTTTCATTTTGTACATAATGTGTATTTCTTATGTAAGATGTCTTATTTTGTAATGCACCAATTTTCGTCTCTGAAAATGACACATATATATATATATATATATATATATATATATATATATATATATATATATATATATATATATATATATATATATATATATATTCTAACGTGTCTGTATATATCCATTGCATATGCTCTTAGACGCATTTTTTTATCCCTCGTCAGCAATTGTCCCCGTTGTAAAGATGTAGTTTTGAAATATATAAGTATATACAAGACTGCAACCTGTTTTGTTTTTGATTCTTGTATCAAGATAGACAACTCTGTTATATCTAAGATCTAAGTTATATATCAACTTTTAAGTATAATATATTCTCATTATAAGAGACAGTCACCAAATCAGCAGTATATGGCGTTTAATTATCGGCTAAGCATTATCAACGTATTTCATCAGGAGGAACACTGAAGACCCTTCCGTCTCAACTTGGGTCAACTAATGCTGAGTTCACACGTAATTTGTATTCGATTCGCATTAACTAATTCGAATTAGTTTAATTCGCATTCGAAACGTTTTACGTCCTAACGTCAATTCGAATTACAATGCGCGTCAAATTCGCTTTACTGTCCAAACGACGTTAGCTTTTAATTCGTATTACAGTGAGTTGACTATGGGTGTTACTGTAAAACTTTACCTATAGCTCAACCTGTTTTTTAAATTGTCAACACAATAGGGACATTTAAATTGACCAGTTGGTATTGTTAGATTTAAATTTACCTTGATGCTACCTGTAAAAAATTTTATCCTGCAATTGGGTGTCCTACTATACAGATACAGCCCTACAGATATCGCTATGCTGTATCTGTACACTATACAGATATCGCTTAAAAGCTCCGCCCACTGCCGGACTGAGTATTGTATGAACCTATGTGACCTCAGAATGTGTATTGGGAGTCGCATTCCAATGACGTATCAATTGCAGACTAACGTTTACTTTTATACGTTCTGTTTGTTTTCAAAAATTTCTTTTGAGCAATAAGAATCACACCAATTTTCTGATAACATACACACACGAACCGCAGTCTTTTCTACGATGACAACTACCGATTTCAAAACTTTAATGTGTATGATTGTGTTACACAAACAACCATGTCAATTTCAGCATGCATGTTTAGTGAATGTCGAGTCTGAAGCGTAGGACAACTCGTACACTCCTGTCTCAAATTGGACAATGTTTTGTTATTTATTTTTACTGTTGAAATTATTTGTTATGTTAAAATAGATAATTATTCACCTTGAGCGATGTATTATTGTTAAACATTAGATAATTCTTTTTTGCGAACCCGTCTTCTGCTGCATGTGTGATTACTACATATCGTATTACTACACGGGCCTCAAGGGATTTCAAATCGAAAATAAATGCAAAATAAATGTTTTTGTGTCTTTCAAAACACAAATAATATATAGACAATAACTGTTTAGTGTCTTTAAATATCAGCTGTATTTGTACGAGGCTAGGAAACAAGGTGTATGCGAGCTTTTAGCGAGCTATTACACCTGTTTCGAGCCGAGTTCAAATACCGCTGATATTTAAAGACACTAAACAGTTATTGTCTTTATCCTGCAATTAATTCTGTATATTATTTGTGTTTTGAAAGACACAAAAACATTTATTTTGCATTTATTTTCGATTTGAAATCCCTTGAGGCCCGTGTAGTAATACGATATGTAGTAATCACACATGCAGCAGAAGACGGGTTCGCAAAAAAGAATTATCTAATGTTCAACAATAATACATCGCTCAAGGTGAATAATTATCTATTTTAACATAACAAATAATTTCAACAGTAAAAATAAATAACAAAACATTGTCCAATTTGAGACAGGAGTGTACGAGTTGTCCTACGCTTCAGACTCGACATTCACTAAACATGCATGCTGAATGTAGTATTCGTTGGTATTAAGCCAGACCCTGCCGGAAGTGCACGATCCCATGATGCCTCTCTCTCTCTCTTTCCGGAAACATAATCTACAAGACGTAACAGAATTACCAAAAGAGACAATCGCCTTGAAATAAGACGCCTGAGACATCATCAAGCTTCTTGGGTAAGTTTCATATTTACTCGGGATCACAACATTGGCGCTGCGAGCACTTATTTGCGTGGTGCACTGCAAGTAATTGCTTATATTGTGATTTGAGGCGACGTTCGCTTCAACAGTGTTTCCCGCGGAAAAGGATTCGGGGGAAACCTTTACCGATCGTTTTTTGTTGTGTAATACTCTGGGAGAGAATATTACATAACATTACAGGGGTTTTGCAGCGCGGTAGAACCCCTGTTTTTTGTGTAGCATTGAGTATTCGTTGTTTTTTCGTATTTTCAAGACGACTTGGATCACGTGACCTGGGAGGAACGGGGAACCAGTCGTGTTGTTAATTGTTCTGTTTACCTCTGATAACTGCAGACCAGAAGGACGGGTTACCAGTAGTGTTATTGTTCTGTTCTGTTTGCTTCCGCTAATAACCGCAGACCAGAAGGACGGGTTACCCTATAAAGCGGAAGTTTTGTTATTCAATAAAAATAAAATAAAATAAAAACATCTGTATTATTAAAAGAGTTGGTTGTTGTTGTTTATTGATAAATAAACTTGGTACAAAAACAGTGTTGATTGTTTACAGTTACAATGTCCATCATAAACATAAACACTTGTAGCTTTCAAGAGTTACTTCAGCTCCCAGGTATAGGAATAAAAACTGGGGAGCAAATTATGGACATAAGGGAGGGTAAGGGTTTTGTGACTGAGTCAGATCTAGCCACAATATCCCATCTTCGAGTGACAATGGCCCTCCTGTCTAGGCTAGACTTCAATCAAAATGGGGGTGGCCAAAATAATGGACCACCACCTGAAGCCCAAGGCAGGCACAATGAAATGTTAAGCAGGGTTAACACATTAATAGGTGGGGGACACGTTGCCTCACAAGGCACCCCAGCACGGGTACATGCCCAATCAGAATTTAAGCAAGAGGCATGGCATCAGGGGCAAAGTCCTGGACCCTGGAATGGTCCTAGTCAGATGGACTCTGCCTTTCTTGAGTGTAGCCCATATTCCGGGGATGCTGGAGCTAGACCTAAGACCCCAGGAAATTGGGATGGGGGATACAGGGAACAAATTACAAAAAATGAGTGGAGTCAACCCATGATGGGTGACCCAAACCAAAGTAACCCCCAACATCAAGGGAGTAGTATCAATGCCAAACAGCACTGGCCAGGGGAAGCCAGTGCATGGGACAAAACCGTTCCAACTAAAAGGGGCGCACCTTCATACCCCATGGGTCACACAAGCAACTATGCAGGTCAAGGGTCAGCACCCTGTACCCAACCAGCTCACACTGGTGGGGGACAGTATGAAACACCCCGCAGTAGGTATGGCAAGTGGCAAGACAATAGGGGCGAGGACCCCAGGCAAGGACCTGCCCCGACGTATGAAGAAAGACCAAACAACAGGGGTGAGGACCCAAGGCGGACCCCTGCCCGTGCCTATGGGGATAGACAATCCCAAACTCAGTACAACCAAGGGTATACACCGGTGCCCCCACAAGGGGTCACCACTGGGGGGAGCTACGAGCAACATGCTTACCCAATGCCACACAATGAGGATAGGCCCAGGGAAAACATAAGGGGACCTGACAGCAGAGGTGGGGCACGAGCAACTTCAGGTGCAGTCTCTAAAGTTAGCAATGCCCCAAAAAATATCAAGTATGACGGGAAGGGCAACTGGCAGGCCTTTTTCACAAAATTTGCTAGATACGCAGAGGTTTGTGAATGGGGTCCCCAGGAATGTAAAGACCAACTTTGCTGGTGCCTTGAGGGGAAGGCCAGCGAATATTATGCCCTCATAACGGAAAGGGACAGGGAGGTAAGTTATAGGGAGCTTGTGGAAAAGCTTCACAAGCGCTTTGGTTTCAAGGCACTCCCCGAGACCGCCCGGGTTCAGTTTAACAATGCTCGGCAAGCCCCTGAGGAGTCTCTGGAGGACTGGGCTGACCGGGTGTTGTCCTTAGCCACTAGAGCCTTTAGAACCCTCCCTGATGACTATATGTATGAGCAGGCCGTGATGCG
Source organism: Mytilus galloprovincialis (assembly GCF_965363235.1). Lineage (NCBI taxonomy): Eukaryota > Metazoa > Mollusca > Bivalvia > Mytilida > Mytilidae > Mytilus > Mytilus galloprovincialis. Next base: position 11,150,991 of record NC_134841.1, on the reverse strand, counting down.
GCTGTGTCAGGGTATTGAAAATAAAGAGCTGGGGGTGCAAGTTTCTAATCTTCAGCCCCAAAGCATAGAGGAGGCCGTAGATAAAATACGGCTATTCCAGCACAATACCCAGGCAATATATGGGAGGTCAACCAGGCGTGAGGTTAGGCAGGTAATGGGTGGCCGGTATGATGACCACCAAGAGGTGTTCCAAGAGTACCAGGTACCGCAGGTAAGAGCCACTATGGCCCCAGAGAGGGCCCCAGTGAGTACTTGGAAAAGTGAATTGGAAAAGACCAATACAAAATTTGATAATAAGTTGGGTCAAGTGCATGAGAAATTGGATGACATGATGGACCAATTTAGGAAACTCCTCACTTGCCCTCCGGCAAGAAGCCCCTCACCGGGCGGACGGCCAGCTGGCGGAGGATGTTTCCACTGTGGGGAGAGAGGACATTTCAAACGGGACTGCCCAAAATTTAGGGGACGGTCACCATCAAGAAGCCCATCCCCATATAGAGGGTCTGGGAGGGAAAGTGTATGCTATAACTGCTATAAACCTGGGCATATGCGAAATGAGTGCCCAGATCTGCAGTCAAAAGAGAAAACGGTAACTTTTGCTGACCAATCTCGTATGGCACCAAGTTCGTTAAACTCCAACGGGGCAGCTCCACAGGTCAGAGCAAGCCCCCAAAAATAGAGTTTGGCCTGTCAACAGATGTGCAGTTTAGGGATCAAAATGTAGGGGAAGTAACCTTGGAATATCAGGGCCCAAAATCAGTTTGTCAGGGGAATGAGGTAATGCCCATACAAATACAAGAGGCAGAGGGGTTGTTATCAGTAGAGTCTGAAGGGGAGGGCACCCAGGACATAGAGTCTGTAAATAACCCAACCCCTGAGTGCCCATTAGAGGATAAGGAGAATGCTTCCTCCGATTCAGAGGAGGAAGTAATCCAAGACCATGGAGTTGACCGTCACTTGTCAAAAACACTGATATATGTGTTGCGGCATGGTGCCAGTAAATGGGGACTCAAGGTTCTCCCTGGGGGATTCGTGTATGTTGATGAGCTCCTGTCGAGGCACCCAGGATTGTCAGGGTACACTCTCAAGGAGCTCACCCGTCTGGTTGAGGTAGACGTGGACAAACGTTTCACTTTAGAGAGGGACCAAGATCATGGTTGGTGGAAAATAAAGGCAAACCAGGGGCATTCCATTGAAGTGGGATCTTTTGGTATGCCCTCTGTAGAGGAAAATACTGTTGCCCATGCCTACCACTACACAACCATGCTTGCCTGGGGGGATATAGAAGAGGAAGGGTTGAGACGGATGAATAGGCAGCACATTCATCTATTGAGTGAGGTACCCCCTACCTTCAAACCTCATTGGGAAGTACAGATAAAGATAGATGTACCAAGGGCTCAGGCCGAGGGTTACGAGTTCTATTGGGCACCCAGTAGGGCTATATTATGCCCGGGTAACCAGGCAGGAGTCTTGCCCGTCAAGTTCTTTAGGGAGGTTGTTCATCTAGACTCTGGAGAACAAATCAAATTTGGACCCCTTATTGTCCAGTCAGTGCTTACCCAAGATCAGGGGGACCCTGGGGGTGAGGAGAGAGGAGAAATACCAGGGAGCTTATGGTTTGAACGCGAAGATACAAGCCTGGCAGCAGTAGCTATGGCCAGTTATGGAGAACCCCAGGGTAGCTGGGACTCCACTGAAGACCATAGCCCTCCCAGGGCGGTAAGAACCATTGATACTGACCTGGAAAATAATGAGGAAGCCCATAACAGTGGGGCCTCCTCTTCTGAGGGGGAAGCAGACACTACATTGGTTGATGAGGAAAATGATTGTGAAATTGTCACTGTCTGTCAGCTCCGTTCCGGGACAGTATTTAGGGTACCCATAAAAGTTCAGGGGCAGAGTTTGTTTGCTGTGGTGGACACTGCAGCAGAAGTGACCCTAATATCAGAGGAGGTATACAGGTCCCTAAAGTCTGTGCCCCCCATCCTCAGGGAAGTCATCATGAATACAGCAGGAAAGGGGATGCAAATGAATGGGTATGTTGTCGGGCCCGTGAATTTGGAACTGGGTTCCAAACTCATACAAACAAATCTGTATGTGGCCCCTATAGAGGACGACATGCTGTTGGGTTTCGACTTATTAAGGGCACATTGCATCGACTTGCAAATGTCAGATGGACAGCTGCGGGTAGGAGACGAGGTCATACCCATGACTATGGGTAAGGTCGGGCAGGCACCAAGGGTAGCTAACGTGACAATCCGTGATAAAGTTACGGTGCCGCCCAATTCAGTGATGAAGCTCAGCTGCCAGGTTAACTGTGAAATGCCCAGTTATATTGTCGAGGCAGGCAGCCCCTCTGGTCTTTTGGTTCCCCGCACTTTACATGCGGCGGGGAGCCAACCAGTAGTATGTCTGATAAATACTTCAGATAAGCATGTACATGTGCGTCAGGGGGAATTAATTGCCCAGGCGGTAGAAGTTGAGAAAATAGAAGTCCCGGCAAAGGTACGTGTAGTAGGTACAGGGGGGGGGTACTGGCCCAACAGAATCTGACCAGGGAGTCCCCGAGCACCTCAGAGATCTCTTTGATCGCTCCAAGACACTACTGGGAAGCCAAGAGCAAGAAGCCCTGGCATCTCTGTTAAGGGAGTATGGGGATGTCTTTGCAGCAAGTGAGTTTGATTTGGGGAATTTTTCGGCCATTGAACACCAAATTGACACTGCAGGACACCCCCCAATAAAGCAACGAATGAGGAGAACCCCTATTGGGTTTGCTCAAGAGGAGGAGACCCACTTAAAGAAAATGTTGGAGGCAGGGGTCATTCAGCCTTCAGTTTCTGAATGGTGCTCTGCCCCGGTACTGGTAAGAAAGAGGGACGGGGGGGTCAGGTGGTGCATTGATTATAGAGCTTTAAATTCTACCTGTGTAAAAGACGTATTTCCTCTAGCTTTAGTAGAAGAGTGCCTGGATACCCTTGCAGGGAATCGGTGGTACTCTAAGCTGGACGCTAACTCAGCGTATTGGCAAGTGAAAATCAAGGAGGAGGATAGGTCAAAAACCGCATTTATTTCAAAATACGGCCTTTTTGAGTTTGCCAGGATGGCATTCGGGCTCTGTAATGCCCCAGCTACTTATGCCAGGGTCATAAGCTTGGTTCTAAGGGGGTTAACCTGGGATATAGTGTTGGCCTTTCTGGACGACATTTTGGTTCTGGGAAAGGATATAGCTTCTCATTTGGCCAACCTGAGGGCGGTCTTACAGCGCTTTAGGGAATACGGCCTCAAGCTTAAGCCAAAGAAATGTGAACTGTTTCAAGAACAGGTAGAATTCCTGGGCAGACTAGTAAGCAGGCAGGGTATGAATATTGGCCCAGGCTATATAGAGGATGTGAAGAAATGGCCAGCCCCTCACAATACTAAAACGGTAGAGCGTTTTCTGGGGTTCGCCAATTATCACCGTGCTTTCATTGAGGGGTATTCTAAAATCGCAGTTCCCCTTCAAGATGTTACAGGCAAAAGGTCGTTCACATGGGGGGAAAAACAGCAGGAGGCATTTGATAAACTGCGGGAGGCTCTCACCTCTGCACCCCTACTGACCCTGCCCAATACCTCTGATCCATTTATCCTAGATACAGATGCCTCAGACTATGCAATCGGGGCAGTCTTGTCCCAAGTACAAAATGGGGAGGAAAGGGTAGTTTGCTATGCCAGTTGTACTTTAACTCCAGAGCAACGGCGGTATTGCACCACCCGGAAGGAGCTCCTGGCCGTAGTACGCTTCACCAGACAGTTCCGGCACTACTTGCTGGGAAGGAACTTTGTAGTCCGCACAGACCACAGTAGCCTCACCTGGCTGCTTCGCTTTAAGCAGCCCCAAGGGCAGCTGGCCAGGTGGCTCGAGGAGTTGAGCCAATATCACATGGAGGTGCGACATAGGGCGGGCTCCAAACACATAAACGCGGATGCCCTGTCCAGAATGCCTGTTGACTCTCCATGTCAGGACTTTAAAACCGAGGTCAACTTGGCAACCCTGCCCTGTGGGGGTTGTCCATACTGTGCAAGGGCTCAAGCACAGTGGTCTAAATTTATGACTGATGTGGATGACGTGGTCCCATTGGCATCCAAAGGAACAGGTGTGGGGAAACGGTCTGTAAACAAAATACTGGTCACTGGCCAAAATTCTGATGAGGTTGGGTTTTTAGATGAAATACCGGTTGCCGATCCAAAACCAGCCGATGAGGGTATTTGCATATCACGAGTGACAGTGGCCACGGTGGGTAGAGATGTGGTGATAGTCCCAGATGACCCAGAATGTTCCATCCGGGTTGTCCAAGATGGGCTTGGGGTGGTTTTAGGGAAATATTCTGTTGAACAAATTTGTGACGCACAGAGCAAAGACCCGGAATTTAAGTGGCTCACTGAGTGGCTTGACGATAACAGTTGTCAACCTGCTCAGGGGGACCTGTTTCGAAGTAGCCAACCGGCAAAATTTTACTGGACAATCAAGGAGAGGTTCAGTAGGGATGAACGGGGAATGATAATGTATCATGCAAAAGACGGAGAGGGAAATAGGTTGCTGGTGCCCCGAGAATGGAGGAGGGACATTATGGAATTATGCCATGACATCCCCTCAGCTGGGCACCAGGGCATGACTAGAACCCAAGAAAGAGTAAAACAGTTTTACTACTGGCATGGGCTTAAAAGGGACTTGGAGGGCTATGTGGCAAGTTGTACGGCATGTAACCAGAGCAAGAAACCGAATAAGACTGCAAGGTGTCCAATGACAATGTTTCACGCTGGGGCTCCTATGGAGAGAGTGCACCTCGATTTTGTAGGGCCCCTACCAAAGTCAGACAGAGCAAATGAACACCTGCTCATGATTGTAGATCAATTCAGCAAGTGGGTGGAGTGTATCCCCCTCCCCTCTCAGACGGCTGAAGTCACGGCAAGGGCGGCTGTTAACGATTTTTTCTGTAGGTTTGGGTATCCATATGAAATATTTACAGACCAAGGCCGTAATTTCGAGAGTTTACTCTTCCAATCAGTTTGTGAATTGCTCCACATCCACAAGGCTCGGACCACCCCATATCGCCCTTCTGCTAATGGCCAGGTAGAGAGATTTAATCGAACCCTCCTGGCCTCCATCAGGTGTTTTGTGGGTACCAATCAGAAGACTTGGGACTTACACATTCCCCAATTAGCGGGGGCAATTAGGGCATCAGTGAATCGATCCACCGGGTTTACCCCCAATCGCCTCATGTTGGGCAGAGAGGTAAACCTCCCTGCTGAGTTAATGTTCAGGCCACCAAAAACGGGGCAACCTCCAGACCTGGCCGGGTATGTGGGTGACTTAGAAGAGGCTCTAAGGTCTGCCCATGAAATTGCGAGGGCAAACCTCAAGACCTCCCAGCTTAGAGCTAAGCAAGCATACGATCTTAGGGTAGTTGCTCGTCAGTACAAGGTAGGGGATGTTGTCTATAAGCTGGACACAGCTTCACTGCCAGGGAAGTGCAAAAAGCTAAACCCTATGTGGAGGGGGCCAGGGGTCATCCTAGCAAGAATCTCGCCTTACCTGTATAAGGTAAAAATGAAGAAAGCCCTCACCACGGTGAACCATGACCGTTTGAAGCTGTGTAGGGATAGGGAGCTACCGGTATGGGTCAATCGGGCAATAGAAGAGCTTCAAAATGGGGGTGTGGCCCAAGCAATGCAACCTAACAACCCAGTAACCCCTTCACAAGATAATGTTCAAGATCCTGTCAGGGTGGACCAGGTGCCCCCCACCCTACAATCAACTGAGGGTAGAAAAACAAATGCCTCAGGAAGTACTGGGGCACTGTACTGCACTTGCCGAGGACCTTATACGGGAGAGTTTATGATCTCCTGTGACAGGTGCAGTGAGTGGTACCATGGCAGGTGCGTGGGAATCTCTCCACAGGAGGCGGAAGAATGGGAGAACCAGGACTACATATGCTCTGGTTGTAAGATAAAACCAGGTCCACCGCACGTTAGTCTGAACCCTACGGGACTGCGCAGGTCAGCCCGTAGGAAGGGTTCAGAATAGGGTGCTGTTATGATGCTGTTGTTGTACATAAGGAGTCTTTAAGTCATTGTAAATAGTTTCAGATATTGTAAATAGGGAGGCAACTATTTAACTACATTGGTATCTAGTTAGATAGCTGCTATATTGAACGACGAGGCCAGATGTAATTAAGTTGGGCCTTCAAATGTTGTATTTTTTGTATTTGCAGAAAAGACATGTCCAGTGACGAGGGGAGTTCAGGAGGCAGCCCAAAAAGAAGTTGGGCTGCCGAGGAAAAGAAAGAGCAGAGAGAGGTAAGCCCCAGGGGACGACACCACGATAGGGTCCCCTCAGTTGAAAGGGTTGTCCCAAGCCAGGTTGATGCAAAGGGTCAGGATGGGGAGTTCGAAGCTAAGGTCCCAGGAAAAGACATCTCTGGGGACCACAGGGACTCCTCCCCAAAGGCTAGGGATACGGGTTCTGGGCTAGTTAGGGGCACCAGGGATGGGAGCCATGATTCCAGGGCCCGGTCAGGTAGCAGGGAGGACAGAGTTAGGGACCCCAGTGGAGGAAGGAGCCGCTGTTCCGTTTCCAGGAGCACTCCAGGGGCCGCTGTCCCGATGGCTAGGGACACCCCTGTGGGCATTCCAACCGACCGGGATGCTCACAGCGCGCCTCCACTGGGTAGGGGTTTTCAGGGGCGTAAGGAGACCACCCAAGAAAGGAAGAGAAGAAGGAGTCGACAGAAAGAGCGACAACTCGAAGAGACAGCCAGGCTGCAGAGGGCACTAAGGGAGGCCCAACAGAGGCGGACACCAAACTCGTTCCAGGGAGGAGGAAGAAGGGACACAGGGGTGTCGTGGCAAAGGACACCCCCAACATAACTACACGCCCACTGGGACAGGGGTGTCAGGACAAAGGACACCCCAGAAGTATAACACACCGAGAGGGACTGGGGTGTCGGGTTATATGACACCCCAGGGAGGCTGTCAGACGAGGAGGACTGGGATGTCAAGTCAAGGGACACCCCAACAAGACTACCAGCCGAGGGAGACTGGGGTGTTGGGCCAAGGGACACCCCAAGGAAACCAACAAGCCAGGGGGGCTGGGGTGTCAAGGCAAAGGGCACCCCAACCAGACTACAAGCCGAGGGAGACTGGGGTGTCAAGTCTAAGGACACCCCAACCTGACTACAAGCTGAGGGAGACTGGGGTGTCAGGCCAGAGGACACCCCAAGGACCTACACTGCCAAAGTTGATGGACATCCCCACCCTACAGCAGTGCCCCATCCAGGGTTGCCCCATAAGGGCATTGGATATTCAGCCACATGTGATGCTGGAACATGTGGCTGAAGTATTCGGAGAACAACGAGACCAACCAAGGGCTTCCCTCGCTCCAATCAGGGTAGCAGCACTACAGGCACAGGCCTGGATGCTAGTGGGTGGGGACCTAGAGGATTTGGTCACCCATGTGAATAGGCTGGAGATAACACGGCCCCACATCATTGGGCAGGCAGTCCAGGGGCAGATGGAGGAGGTATGCCGGGAAGGGGGACGACCAGTTCCCCCATACTTCTCAACAGCACCGGTCAACTCTCCTGGAGCCCTCATTGACTGGAGGGTCCAGGCAGCCATAATGGGGGAGTTGGGAGACAGGGCGGATGCGTTTAGGGGAATGTTTAGGCTGCAAGGTCCCCGGGCAGCCATGGGGTCCTCAGCAGGCCAGATAGGACAGGCAGAGGGGGGAATAGATCCGTTGAGGTCCCCCTCCGACTCCCCTCCAGGAAAAAAACTATTTGTGGACAGTGCAATCAGGAGTCCAACACCTCCCGCATTTGACTCCCACTTCCATTTAGATCGGGGGTGGAGGCAATGGAGGATGAACGGGAGGATGGACCGGCAACGGTTCATCGAGATGCGCCTTCCCACCCCCCCAAGAAACCCAGTGGACCTAGTAGGAGGGGTTATGGTGTATTGTGACCCAGGGACATGGCCATCTGCATTGGCATTGCAGGAACCCCCTGGAGGATCACCCTGGGTCACAGCAATAGGAGTCCACCCCAAAAAGGCCCAGCAGCTGGACGATAGTTCGTTCGACAAGATGGAACGGCTGCTGGGGTTGCCTGGGGTAAGGGCCATTGGAGAAGTTGGGTTGGACCAGAGCCAGCGGGACCCACCTCTTCAAAGGCAGGTTAGCACCCTAAGGTGGGTCCTAAATTTGTGCAAGGGGAGGCCAGAGGTTCCCCTCATTCTCCATATTAGAGGGGCTCCAGAGGATCGCCATAGTGCGGAGGCGCACCTGAAAGCCCTAACAATAGTCCGGGAGAGGGTGGACCCTCAGCAGAGGATCCATCTCCATTGCTTTGATGGGGGCAGGCAGGAAGCGAGGCGTTGGAGGGATGCCTTCCCCAATATCTATTTTGGGTATACGGGGGAGGTAATCCGGTTTGACCAGGAACAAGGGCAAGTGGTGTCGTCCCTCCCCCTAGACAGGATACTTCTGGAGAGTGATGCCCCCTATTTCAGGCCATCATGGGTGCCCAATCACAGCCATGGGCATCCCCAGTATATTGCCGAGGTGGCAATGGGACTTTTGGCCTTTAGGTCGGGGGACACCCTTTGGGCATTGCTGGAGGCCATCACCAGCAATGCACGAGTTCTGTATAGGGTGTAGGTAGTGGGAGCAGTTTTCGTGTACATAGGTGTAGATATCTGTAAACTTGTCCAGAGAGGATAGTTATTTTTGGTGTAAATATCTGTAAACTTGTCCAGAGAGGACAGTTAATTTTAAGTTCGTTTTGTTAAATTTATTAAAGTAACTTACTAGCCCCACCTACATTTTGTAATCAAGGGGGCATCACCAAGGATATGAGGGGACTGGGATCGTTGCTGAAAGGGGTAAGGGACTGGCTATACGTTCCAACAGGGTTAACTTAATTTAGCAATCTCGAAAAGAAAACGAATAATTAGTACCCTTGTCTAATCTGGGCCCCTCTCATCTGAGGGGGCCCACCTGGAAAATTCACTATTATTATTTTGGACAATTTGGCAATAAAAAAAAAAAGAAAATTCTATACTTACAACAAACATATAAAACTGGGGGGAGTGTAGTATTCGTTGGTATTAAGCCAGACCCTGCCGGAAGTGCACGATCCCATGATGCCTCTCTCTCTCTCTTTCCGGAAACATAATCTACAAGACGTAACAGAATTACCAAAAGAGACAATCGCCTTGAAATAAGACGCCTGAGACATCATCAAGCTTCTTGGGTAAGTTTCATATTTACTCGGGATCACAACATGAAATTGACATGGTTGTTTGTGTAACACAATCATACACATTAAAGTTTTGAAATCGGTAGTTGTCATCGTAGAAAAGACTGCGGTTCGTGTGTGTATGTTATCAGAAAATTGGTGTGATTCTTATTGCTCAAAAGAAATTTTTGAAAACAAACAGAACGTATAAAAGTAAACGTTAGTCTGCAATTGATACGTCATTGGAATGCGACTCCCAATACACATTCTGAGGTCACATAGGTTCATACAATACTCAGTCCGGCAGTGGGCGGAGCTTTTAAGCGATATCTGTATAGTGTACAGATACAGCATAGCGATATCTGTAGGGCTGTATCTGTATAGTAGGACACCCAATTGCAGGATAAACAGAATTAATTGCAGGATAAAGACAATAACTGTTTAGTGTCTTTAAATATCAGCGGTATTTGAACTCGGCTCGAAACAGGTGTAATAGCTCGCTAAAAGCTCGCATACACCTTGTTTCCTAGCCTCGTACAAATACAGCTGATATTTAAAGACACTAAACAGTTATTGTCTATTTATTCACCTAACCCAAAGTTTCAGCATGCTTTTTTCCTGAACTTTTTCTTACCTAGGATTATTCTATTGAGAGATTTTTATTTTACTGTCATTCAAAATATTAGGAGTGATCAAGCCAAACAAGAATGACTATATCATATATGTTATTTTCTTGCAGTTTATTTAAAATTGCATGGCCTAAAATGCACTACATTTCATCTTAATGTTTGCACATATATATATATATATAGCCACTACTAGCAGTGTTTAATACCCTAAATAATCTAGTCGTAATATTTCACTCATTTTATGAAACATCAAGATCATATTTGAATAAACAATTTCATTTATTTTTTTACACTAATATTTGACATCTCATCCAGAATTCCAAAGTTTTTAAATAATTCCCAATTTTATTCATTTTTCACTACTTCACTAGATTTTTTTCTAAATCCATAGTATAAATTCTGATTAACTTCCCATGATATACATCCTAATTTAACAGGTGCAGAATCTATACATAATTCAGAATCTTGTAATTTTTGTTTATCATTTCCATTACTATATTCCAAATAGTTATTCTCACTTAACAAATATTTTGTAATATTTTATTTATATTTTTACTATATATCACTTGATTTTTCTATATCCACAGTAAACATTTTATTTCATTTCCTATTATAAATTCCCAAATCAAACAATATTTGATCCAGAATTTTATAATGACTATTTCCAATTTCACATTCACTTAAAACATTTCCTCACGTTAGGAATATTTTAGAATATTTTACTTTCATTTTTCACTTTATCACTTGATTAGACTATATCCACTGCATTAATTCAACATTTTATTTCATTTCCAAGATCCCATTTAAATGGTAAATCATCTTAAGTTTGTAATAGATCCCAAAATTAATAATGAATGTTTTTAAAATCACATTTAAAGCCACAGAAACATGTTGGATGAACTCACACTATATCTCCTACTTGAATTCCAGTTTTGAAAATTTTTAATCTTTAACATAACTAATCCCATCGTATGAACATTCGAATTTCCTTGAGTGAACACAGCATTTTATGCACAACAGTCACACTAATATTATAAAAGATTTCAAAGAAAAAACACAGCGAGGTATACACCCAAAATTATTTTCGAATTTTACATGTACAATATCATATGTAAGCCCCACAAAACAGTTTGAATGAATTATTTCCTCCTTGATGTCCTTCATGACAATAAAATCTTGAAAAAAACACATCACATTTTAAGAAGCAAAATTGCTATAAAAAATCTAAGAAGTGAATTCAAATAAAATAAATCCAATATTGTATGCACAATGACACCAAAAGATTTCAAACATTGCAAATAATAATCTAAAATGAGAATCTTGAAGGGACATGTGAAGAAATGAACAACATATCCATCTGAAAATTTAAACTGTAAACACCTGAACAGCTATTTCTTGTTTCACTGGCAGCTGGACAATACTATATATAAGGGTTAGAATTTTAAAGAAGCATTTAGTGTGTAAAAACAGTTTAAATTTTCAAACATAGTAATACATATTTAATTTAATCTTTTACTGATTAGAATTTTAGGTAAAAAATAGATAAATTATATATATATATCAGGGATTTAAAACAATGAAAACCAAAACTATTTACTTCCCTATCAATTTTTTAATAGAATAATCCTAGGTAAGAAAAAGTTCTGGAAAAAAGCATGCTGAAACTTTGGGTTAGGTGAATAAAAATCTGTACAGGTAGCATCAAGGTAGATTTAAATCTAACAATACCAACTGGTCAATTTAAATGTCCCTATTGTGTTGTCAATTTTAAAAACAGGTTGAGCTATAGGTAAAGTTTTACAGTAACACCTATAGTCAACTCACTGTAACAAAAACGTATTTCTAATGCGAATTGACTAATTCGAATTAGTTAATTCGAATCAATTCGAAATAAAAAAGAAGAGTGTGTGAACGCGATAAGCGAATTCGATTCGCATTCGATTCGAATTCAATTAGAATTAAATGTCCGTGTGAACGAGGCATCAGTGTTTTTAGTTTATTTAGTGGTGCTCAATGTTGCATGTGTGTATATATAGGCAATGCAATATCTCATAGGACTCCTTTTACGGCTAAAAATGTACCACTTTTACTATGAAGTTTCGAAAAATAATATATCCTAGAAAGGGAAGCTCATATGCACTACTATTGTTTTCAAAGATAAAATCTGAAAAAGAGCTGTGCGGCATATATTCAACATTTAAAATTGAGAATGGAAATGGGGAATGTGTCAAAGAGACAACAACCCGACCAAATAAAAAACAACAGCAGAGGGTCACCAACAGGTCTTCAATGTAGCGAGAAATTCCCGCACCCGGAGGCGTCCTTCAGCTGGCCCCTAAACAAATATATACTAGTCCAGTGATAATGAACGCCATACTAATTTCCAAATTTGTATGCACCAAACTGCTACGAGTTTAATATTTTACTAAAATTATGTACTACCCCTACTTTCACTTTAGGTATTCCTTAAAATTCAAAGCGGCCGTTATTTGTGTTCATTTATAAAGGTAACACTCCTAAATCATGTCACAATGAGATGAAACTGGGAACCAGTACGTTAACAAAACAAAGTATCTATGAATGTCTTATATCTCCCCAAAAGGGGCGTGGTATGAGAAACAGTTGTATTTACAAAGTGAAACCTTAACGTGTCTTTTTAATATTGTAATCTATTTCGTATAATGTATTATGTATAAAGTGCTCTTAAATTTATGTATATTTTAATGTGACTTTATTGTATTTTCTCGTACTTTTTCTTTTCAATGAAATTATTACCATAATTAGATAACTATATTTTTCAAAAAAAAGTTTAAGCTAATGCTGACACAGCTTGAATTCTGCAACACAGCCGAAAACATTTTGAAACATTATATTTATACAAATTAGACCGCATTTAAAGTATTTGAACTTGCTTGCTGTGACTGCGGCAAACTAAGATCGACACTTTGAGTCGTATGCTTACCCATTTTGAAAATGTTAAAAGGAAAATAACAAAATATACCGAACTCCGAGGAAAATTCGTAATCAAATGGCAAAATCAAAAGCACGAATAAAAAACAACTGTCAGATTCATTGAAATGACAGAAAAACAAAACTTGATAGTACTGAACCATTCTTGAAAGCAAGTGAAACTACAAATAGATAGATGTACATAACAAATTCCATTTGAAGCTTTAAAATTTGAACTTTAATAGCAGCAAAGATAAGAAAAAAATGCTCTGAGAGGGTTATGATATTAAGTTACCAATGTCTTATCTTTAAAAAAAAAAAGCCAGTAAGGGAAAGGAATGTATCGAGCGGGAAAGTAAACATTAAGTTACTTGTGAGACACAGGCGACCGCTTCAATCAATCATGTGTGCATGTAGCCTTGACATTTGTTTTGAAGACATTATGATAAATTAAGAAATAATTGATGCAAGCTATACTTTATTGTAGTTTTAACATTGGTAGGCATTATATTTGTGATTATTTTTTCCCGAGCGTTAGTGAGGGCTAAAATAACACGAATATAATGCATACCCATGATAAAACTACAATAAAATATACGTTGCATCAATTATTTCGATTCTGAATAGGACAATTAGGTAATTTCTATGCCCGATAAGTATAAGTGTAAAAGCGTTTGTGTAGGCTCTTCCATGATACTCCCTTTGTTGTTTGTAAAGAAGCAAATGGCTGGCACTGTGATTTTCTGAGGGAGGAGTTTGAACAGCAAGCATGAACGGTTGTTGTTTCTATGTCAAATATGCCAATTTCGGAATGCAAACACATTATAGAGGAGGATAGGACCTTTATCAGGACTCCGGGATCGGGTGTTTTTAAGCTCGGGATTTCGGGATTGACCCTTTCGGGATCCGGAAATTCTTTTTTCTATATTCGGGACCTCGGGATTTCGTGTTTTTAAGCCAGGGATTTCGGGATTTCGTGTTTCTAAGCCCGGGATTTCGGGATCAGGACCCCTCCTATAGTCATAATAATTAAATGAATTAGTAAGTTTACATCATCTGCACCATTTAAGTGTTTAAAATTAAGGAAATATATTAAGTGCATGATAATTTGATAAAATTCATTATGCTGAAAAAGTCAATATATACGCATGTGCAAACAAATTTTATTGGATTTAGAACATGGGTTTGTCCACAAAGCGAAAGAAGCACGTCATATTAGAATATACTGTAAGTTTATATATATTATGTTCGTTGCCTTTAATTTTCGTAGTTTGGTGAATGTTATTTTCGAATTTCCTTATTTCCTAATTTTTCTTTCTATTAAATTAGAGTAAGTAAAATTTGTATCTCGTCCAGTGCTTAATTCGTAATTTCCGACTGCTCATGACATCATCGAAATGGGCAATTCACGAATATTAATGAACCAGCAGACGCAGATGTTACAGTGATTGAACTTCAAAATACAAGGAAACGTAATTTGTGACGGTGTCTAAAACTTTTTTTTCTCACAAATATTCATTCACATTCAATAACTTGAAGTAAGTCACAAAGCAGTTCTCATGGTGTAGTTGTGGTGACATTAATTTTTTCAAGTAATTAAGATGGAACTAATATTATGTCCTTCATCATCAACATAGTGGATGCTGAAAATTAAAACCATTAATTTGTAATTCTTGCTCTTAAGTATAAACCAGTTGAATAGCGTTATACGTGTGAAGACAAACAATTCGAGCGGTAGGAATTAATTTATCTTTTCATGCCAAGAAATACTGTCTAAAAATTCCGGTAGACCTCCTACGGCACCCATTAGTAGTTAAAGATTTTATTTCAGTCAACAAATTAATTTGGGACCTTCATGTACATGTACGTGTCGCTTAGAACACGGCCATATACCAAATGGTCAATATAAATCATCCATGTAATTTGCTCTATGGGGTGTTTGCAGAATTCCAAAATACTATATTCCTGCATCACGTGATTATTACCACGTGGAGCTTACATTAGAATAAAAACCGAATATGGAAAGTGAAACTACAATTCAAAACCTATATAACGTCCGAAGTTACATAGAAGAAAAGAAGGTTTTTTTTGGCAAAGAGTGTTGGGGTAATCCTCTCTGTGTTAGAAATATACATGAAATATTTGCCACTGACCCTTGACTGTTCTATGAATTCTAACATCCCAAGAAATACTGTCTAAAAATTCCGATAGACCTCCTACGGCACCCATTAGTAGTTAAAGATTTTATTTCATTCAACAAATTAATTTATGACCTTCATGTACAATTTACGTGTCGCTTAGAACACGGCCATATACCAAATGGTCAGTATTAATCATCCATGTAATTTGCTCTATGGGGTGGTTGCAGAATTTCAACGGAGGCAATTTCTTGGCATGAGACGTGTCTATCGTACGTTGGAAATCTCTCCGTTCGAAGAAATATTTTTCGTATCCTCTAACATCTAACAAACTAATCTCCAAGGAATTTTTGTTTGATGTTTAGTTTAGTTTAAACAATATTGTATTTAAATAGATTGAATTGGATTGGGCAACAGGCATAGCCTAGGTAAGCCCTATCCAGAAACAAGGTACAATATATATTACATTCAAACAAAGCATCACATACACAAACATAATGACAAAACAGAATTATTTTTTCAAAAATACCTCTTAGCTGACTGGAATGATGTTTCAAATAGTAAGTTTGTTTGATGTTTGTTTATTTTCGAAGAAACACGTCTCAGAAAAAGCATGATTGCATTACAAAGATAGAAGAAGATGTGGTATGAGTGCCAATGAGACAACTCTTCATCCAAGTCGCAACTTGAAAAAGTAAACCATTATAATATATCAAAGTACGGCCTTCATCACGGAGACTTTGTTCACACCGAACAGCAAGCTATATAGGCTCACACCAAAAAGCAAGTTGCATACACATTTGTAACAGGCCTTCGATATAATCACGAGGAAAAATTATTCTGGAGAAATCTATATTTTCTATATATATTGTCGGTGTTTTTTTTTCATATTCAACAGTTCAAATATCGACCTAAAAAAACAAAGAGAAAACACAATGCCCTATATAAAAGCCTTCTTTTAACTTTAAAAAATTGTGATGTTTCCTGAAAAAGAATTACTCGTGTTTTGTCATTGTTTTAGACAATACAATATGTTAAGACTAAAATAAACACCAATTCGATTTATCTCGGGAGGCATATAGTTCGAATACAAAAAAATTGAATAAAATAGTCTATTGTTGAAATAAGCAATTCTCTGTCACAGAACGAAGCATATTCACGGTGTGAATAACCAGGTTAACTCTATATATTTCCAAGGCAGACAAAGACACATTTCAAATGAAAAAACAATTAGAACCTGAAGTCACCCACTTGTTGTTTGAGAAATGTACTCACCTTCGTCTGAAAGTCAATACATAAATAATAAAACAGATTTTTTTTATACTAGAAAGTTCAAGTACAGTACAGCACATACTATATTACATAGTTTTGACACGTGTTTTTTAAACTAAAAAAAAGTAGTCGATTACAATGGATAAATTCTCCGAGGTTCTTTGGTGTTAAAATCAAGTTTTATAGTGGTTGTGTCTTAGTTCAAAAGGTTTTCACAACTCTATATCAGTGCATTATGATAAGAACCATACATTACTGAAATAATAGTTACGAATGTTATAAATTTTATACATTTTTTTTGTTCAGTAAAGGATATCTGATAGAGGAAGGTGTCGATTCGTGTGGTGGATAAGATAACATAGACCATTTCAGAAATCCAGAAAACGAATCCCTTCCCTTACAAACAATGCCGTCTTCAAAAAAGAAACGAACATTTCTCCAGGATGGTCCATTTGAAGTCATAAAAACTGCCATTTTGTTTCAATGCATATCTTCCTCGATCGGAGCTCAGTATTTTTGTGATTTTACTTTTTACAAAATCAAAGTTTTAGGGAACATCTCAAAATAAGAAAAATATGAGCTACAAAAGAAATAAATGCCACATCTCCTTTCATTCATATTGAAAACCAATACCATACGTTAGCGGAGGTGAAATTTTAATGGATAGCCTACACGTCTTTTGTTTAAATCATAAAGATACCTTTCGATATAAAGGTTCGTAATTTGGACATTCATTTCTTTAACTGGAATGATAAATGATTACCCATATATAATATGACGAGGAAAATAACCCAGTTCGAATCTTAAGTTGGTCATTCTTCAATTCTTATCTCAACACTTATAGACTATTTAGAGCTGGCATGCATAGTGTAAATAGATATTTTAACACTTGTTTATTGTTGAAGAATGTATATTGGTGGCCTAACGTTGTTTTTCCTCTTTGGTCCGGTTGTTGTCTCTTTGACACATCCCCCATTTCCATTCTCTATTTTATATATGTCATTTTGTTATTTTCGTCCTTTTGTTGCCATACAATCGACGTATTATGCCACCACACTTCAGAGTTTTTAAAATCATTTTGAATGAAACTGCATGTGATGTCAACCATCAGAAACAAAATGCATTGGTTGTCTATGATATGTATTTATATATATTAAAATAAAAAGTGAAAAATATCATATTTCTTCCAAACCTTTCCTTGTTAATTATTTGTGTTATCCAATTGGTTGTTGTTGTATCACCTCGACTTATATATAGTTGACAATATGATTAAGAGTATTGGGTAAGTGAACAACACACTGATTTTCAAGATTAAGATTCAAGATGATGTTGATCAAGTAAATTAATTTTGAATCCCTATATCATTTTTTTTTATAATAAAAAAAATGGTAAAATAAGTAAATGAATATGAACTAAAAACAAAAACATTACAGAAACTGCAAACTACCGTTTGTGCATGCATACTATCACATAATTTTTAAAGAGTCACAAATACGTTAAAAGAAAACATTGATACAAAAACGAACTATTTAACCTATTTTCAATAATGCAAAAACTGGCTTTTAGAAAAACTCATAACATATATTTCAAACAGAATATATAATAATATATATTTTTGTAATGTAAATAAAGATTTAAATGTTCTATACTGATTTTATTTTAGCAATATATATATTGTATTCAAGCAGTTCTTTCATCAGTTCCGTTACTAAACAAAATTATACCATCTACTCTAATTCCAACTGTAAAACGGAGAACTCAATTTATATATTAACATGTGACACTTGTGGCATTCAGTAAGTGGGAGAAACAATGGACAAATTTAATATTCGGCTCAATAACCATCGTTCATCGTACAAAACCAACAAAAACTGTCCTCTCACAAGACATCTTCGTTCAACGAAACATCCTTTTGATAATGTCACTTTCCAAATTATAGAAGTCAACACCGAATGGGACACCACGGCGAGAAGGAGAAGAGAAAACTTTTGGATCCACCAACTCCACACTTTAGAACCTGATGGTCTTAACGAAAAAGACGAAAAAAGATACAGGAAAGATAAAGGATAATTTAAAACAAAGCATCGTCCTTTTTATCCCGTAATATTGACCAATGGACGTTGCTAACTTCAACTACCAATTATGTATTTTTAAGGTAGCTAAATCCAAGTGCAACATGTACATTGATCTGCAAAATTTTCTTATTTTCAAAGCAGCTAAATGCAAGAGGTCATAGACATTGAGCTGCAAAAGTTTCTTATCATCTACATCCGATTTCACCTGGATAGATGCACGCTTGATAAAGCTAGTTGGTCTAGCGAAATATTGCGTTTATTTTCATCATTTTGTAAATGTTTTAAACATTCTTATATTTACATACTAAATAGTGTGTTAAAATTACATTGTTAGGCAATCTATATATATATAAATATATATATGCATATATATATATATATATATATATATATATATATATATATATATATATATATATATATATATATATATATATATATATATATATATATATGCATACCGATTACGATAAATGATTTCAATCTATATAAGAAGAGGCGGTTCCTGTTGTAAGTAATAACATACCTACATCATTTGCATTTTTTTTGGTCAGAGTTCGTTTTATTATATATGATTTACAAATACCACGATATTTAGCTCTCATGATATATTGACTTATGGTGTGTAACGTCATGCTGACCATTCTTGTTCTGACACTTATATGACGTAACCGTAATGAATCTTATTTTATAATAAGACTAATGGCCTTCGTTTAAAGTTCTGCGGATATATAGAAATGGAGGTTTAAGTGATGTTTACAGGTTTCATTGTGACTTGGTTAAGTTCTAAATCAATGCATTTACTCACTAAGTTAGTCACGCTCCTAATTCTTTCAGAACTTCTGCAGTAAACTCCTTGTTATCAGTATAGGATAGGATGGACAAAATCAAGATTTCTGTTAAACGACCAAACACATGGCGCAGCTGAAAAAACAAAAATATAAAAGTGAAGTTGATCTGCCGCGGACGACGAAATGTCATTGTTTTCAGAAACGTTAAACGCATGTGCATGTAAAAAATAAATAATCATTAATGTTAATTTCTAAAACTAATGAAAAATACGAGAAGGTCGAAACGCTTTTATCATTTGATTCTATATATTTATTTTAACTCAAAGCTAGAAAATGTACAAACGCATTTATCAAATACTAGGCGACTCTCTTTTCTGAAGCTTCGAGAATCACTAAAAGTTGCATTAAAATTCATATCGTTACATATTATTATTACTGTTAGTCAATAACTATGCTTAATAACTTTTATTTTCACAGGTCATTCAAGATGCTTTGATTGTGTTGTGAAAATTTGAATATATTTTAAAAGAAATGTTGTGACACATAAGTAAAAAAAATAGTATTAAAGTAACTGATTCCATTGCTGAATTTGCGTCTTTTTAATAATTCAGTATTTTTTTGTTTGTTTCTTTTGGCACTTTTAAAACTAGTTTTAATTTCTAAATATCTTTTCTTCGCGTAAATATACTCTTTTTTTGTTTTGTATTATTTAATTGTAGAGAAGCATAGGATTGGAAAAATTAAAAAAGTCATTTCAAATTAAATTATAAATAAGAAGATATGGTATGATTGCCAATGAGACAACTCTCCACAAATGACCAAAATGACACAGAAATTAACAATGACAGGTCACCGTACGGCCTTCAACAATGAGCAAAGCCCATACCTCATAGTCAACTAGTCCTGATTATTTGCACATAAACTACATGTAATAATATAAGATTTCATTACACAAATCACATTTAGTTACAAATTAATTCTCATGTCATGAGTTTGAAAAATAATTTCGAGGTGTATGGATCGATATAATCATCATATTTAAATAAAAGTTCAAGTTTGACATCTCGTCATTATCTGAAAATATAATGTAGTTTGATACTGGGTACTAGGGACACCCAATGGTAAAAATGCGTCATCCTAGTGTTACCATTTCATTTTGTGTTGGTAGGAACATAAACTCTTGTTCGATTACATTCGACGTAGTATCTTAAAATTGAGAATGCAAATAGGGAATGTGCTAAAGAGACAATAAGCCGACCAAAGAGCAAATAACAGCCGAAGTCCACCAAGTGGTCTTTTGGTTTATTTTTATAAATTGTGACTTGGATGGATAGTTGTCTCATTGGCACTCATACCACATCTTCTTATAAATATCTTCAATACAGCGAGAAAATCCCGCACCCGAAGGCGTGCTTCAGCTAGCCCCTAAACAATAATGTGTACAAGTTCAGTGATAATTGACGGCATACTTCATTCCGAATATGTAAATGAACTAAAATTAAAAATAATACAAGACCAACTAAGGACAAAGGCTCCAGACTTGGGACAGGCTACGCAACTGGAAGATCTACCTCTTTTTTTGAAAGACTGACAGAGTTAGAGAATCTCGAAAAGCTTTAACAATATTTCCCCAGAATTGGAAGTGTGTTGGTATAGATAAAAAAAAGAGTCAATATTATGAGCTTAGACTTTTCTCTTAGGTAATGTTCGTGGCCAAAATAATCAGCTGTCGTATAAAAGCATACTATGGATTCATTAATATTCGTTCGATCGATACTAATTTTTATGGATTTCGTTGGTACTTGGGGACCACGAATTTAAATGGTCAACGAGTTACAATTCAAGCAAACTTTATAAAAAGCCACGAAATTCAATATCCACGAAAAAATAAGTCTTCATCAATCCACGAACATTGGTACAAACGAAAATAAATGAATCCACATATTGCATAAACAATAATATCGTTTGATGTAAATAAGTGATAAATTATTCGTTTCATTGATATTCAGTTAACATCTGTGCTATATATAACTGAAGAATTCCAGACACTACCACTTTTAATATGAATAATCACCGCATAAATGTATAATCATTTTTATAATCTCATGATCTAGGAACTGCAATTTTTCTATTGAAACTGGGACTCTTTAGATTGGCATATAAATATAAATGAAACCAAATTCTTTGCGCACGCATGTGTAACTGCAATAACTAGCAACGATTTCACGCTTGATCATAAAAGTGTTGATGAACCAATTATAACTATATGAAAGCATCAAACAGTAAAATGACCGAACTTGGACAGCAAAGGTCATCCGATTGTTAATTTTCCTTGATGGTATTTGAGCCTCAATTTTAAAGCGCTTTCATAATTGCAAAGTGAAAAACCAATATATATCATTTAATATAAGCAGAGCTTGTTTAATGTTGTTTCTCGATAATAATATCCTGAATTAACTGTTCTAGTTGTTCTCTGATTTATGTTTATACTGAATGTATTGCGTAATATCGACAATATTGAAATATTCTCTTTTATAACTCTCATCTAATTTAAAGTTTAAAAAAAAGGATTGTAACAATAAATATTTTTGTTCAACAATCCAACGGACTTAACGACCGAAAGCTCGAAAAAAAATTTACGAATCAAACTGATAAAGTGACACTTTATCTTAATTTGCATATAATATTTCCTTGACAGAAATTATAAGAAAGGTACAATTAAATAAGACTGTAAAACCTTGGTAGAACAACTGTTTGTAGCGAAATGTGTGTAATAAAAAAATAATGCTAATTTGATCGGAAACTGTTCTGCAGATTACTAATCTTATTATTTGAAGGACGATCTCTTTTATCTAGATTATTTCAATAAAAAAACCCAACGACACTCATAATCAAAACGGTGCAATCAAGCTTTAATTGAAACCTTATTAGGAATAAATCCATCAATAAAAAGGTACAACCATATATAATCATACACGCACTACGTTCAATTGTTTTTTCTCTCTTCTAAATTGTCTATTAATTTAGCTAGTTTGTTGAATTGATAATTCCTCTATTAACTATTTAAGCAACCTGCAATTTCCGGACTATCTATTTGTCAAATAATATGGTGATAATAGGCGTATATTGAGGTACCTGCAGGATTTCTGTGATAAGTTCGCCAATTGTTAAACAGCTGTTGACATAGGTATATTTCACAGTAAAGTTTATCAATTTCGTCATGACAAATTCGAAAAATTATAATGTGTATTCGAAGTGAACCTTCCTTTTCGGAACAGTTGAAATTGAGAACAGACTATCTGTCAGAGATAAACTTTTGACAGAACGGAGTAACAGGAAACGTAATTTTGGTTTTGGATACTATGAAAACTGTGATATCTTTTCTTTTCGTTTTTCTTTCTATCAGTTATGCTGTTAGCGAAAATCATTATGTAAATCAATGGGCAGTGGAAATTCAGGGTGGACACGAAGAAGCTAAAAGAGTTGCAAAGGAACATGGCTATGACATTGTAAAAGAGGTTTGTTTCGTTTCTTTTTATTTATTTTTTGGAGGGATATTTTTAACTCAAAATAATCATGCGGTACGCTTTTTATAGTTACTA
Organism: Mytilus galloprovincialis; assembly: GCF_965363235.1. Taxonomy (NCBI): domain Eukaryota; kingdom Metazoa; phylum Mollusca; class Bivalvia; order Mytilida; family Mytilidae; genus Mytilus; species Mytilus galloprovincialis. The sequence goes on along the minus strand of NC_134841.1, from coordinate 11,128,260 downwards.
TAAAGAATTGCAGCATTTTTATTTTACTATATTTTAAGAACTTTTTGAATTAACTGATACGTTTTCGTGCACTTTTAAAAAGCTACTTTACATACAATCGGCCGTAATACTAATAATTACTATTGAATCAACCATTAGGGTTACATCATTTGAAGGGAAAGTTTACTTATTAAAATTCATATTCGACAAACGTTAACTTTCTGTCCTGCCGTATTCACCCATTTTCGATATTCAATTCTTTTGATACTAGTATTTGATTTTGTTTAATTTGTTCTTTTGCCGTGTTATTGATACACCTGACCTTTTATTGCACATATAAATGGAACTGGTTTTGTTTTTACTAGTAAATCTCAAAATCTCGATTCCTATTTTGATATCATATTTACCTGCGACAGGTGTGAATCTGTAAACGTATAGATCATCAATAAAATGTATTACAACTGTATGCCTACAGGTTTATTTCAAATATTTTAAATAACAACTTCAGCAGTCTGACAATGCACAGTTTATATTGTTATTCATCTATATAATTAGTTTAATGATCATATTAGATAAACGACATGTATTTGGTTCTTATACATGACATATCGGTTGATTGCAAGCTCGACGTCTATCTATCATATGCTCATATGTGAAAAGAAATTACACACAAAGAAATCATAAAATAACGGTACATTAAAAGATAAAAATCGTAAGTCGGACAAATGAAAGGCAACGCTTTGAAGTCAAATGGACAAACAGTTGTATACAAAAAGTAACTGGTAGAACTAGAAACTCACAAAAAAACACCGAAGAACTCATGTACTCCATCAGCTTGACAAAACCCAAATTCTGATGTTGTAGCGGGATTATAAAAAAAAGAATGCTAACAATGTGTAACTTTTTCAAACAGCCAAAAGTTTTTTTTTTTTAATTAGAAACTTTGCTTAAGCAATGGTTTCCCTCTTCATACACTACATGAGATAAACCACAGTTGCTTGAATTTTAGTGATATATATATATGAAGTTTTTTTTTCATATATATATATATCACTTAAATTCAAGCGACTGTGGATAAACATATCTGTGCGATCTAATGTGATAGTAGGTTTAGAAATCCTTCGTTGATCACGAACTATATGTATTTATCTCCTCTTCCAATACAATATTTAAACCGCAGAAAATTAGACCAATTTACTTGTAAATTATACATCATTACTAGGTTATAACGTCACATTCAGTTTAAGTCAATTAATATACATTGCCACTAAAAAAAAAAAAAAAAAAAAAAAAATAGAAAAAAACAATTCATCAACATATAATTAATGATGAAAACTATTCTAGGATTGTCAATCTCTTCAATTTTCATGCCGAAATATATAAGGCGTCATGCTTGTTAACGGTGCATTGTTACACAAATGTTTAAGTAACAGTTGGCTATAAAGTCCCCTACATGGAAAATGTGAAACAATTCAAACGAGAAAACTAACGGCTTAATTTACAACGAAAGAATTAACATAAAATAAAAACGTCAGACACACACACATATATATATATATATATATATATATCTATATATATATCTATATATATATCTATATATATATATATATATCTATATATCTATATATATATATATATATCTATATATATATATATATATATATATATATATATATAGATATATATATATATATATATATATATATATATATATAACCACTGAACTACAGGCTTCAGACTTGGGACAGCCACATGCAGACTAACATGTAACAGTGGTGTAACAGTTGACTCAACTCAAAAGATCAGTAAAATGAACAAAAATAATTAACACAATACAATAAAAACAAGGCACTGTTATAAGAGTACTCGCAGTTACTGAAAGCCAGTTCGAAGCTAATTAACATATACAATTTGTCATGTTCTCTCATATTGATGTATCAATCAGTACACATACAACGGATTTATTGTAAGGACGACATAAACAGTCTGAGAACTCTCGACCGTGTTTGTCAAGTTAGTTTCTTAATTCTTATCTTTCACGATTTTTATCATATCAGATATTGGTATAAATCTTATTCTAGAATATACCTAGTTCACCTGTCATCAAAATTGAATACTAAGTATTCGGTATATTTAAATACTTGTTTTATGTCACTCTGAGCATTATTTATAATACAGTACTATAGTCTGTACTACTGTTTTGTTTTTACATTAGTCGTGTTTTGTGTTTTATGAGATACCTTTATTACAATATTATTTTATATACCTTTTTGTTAATACACCGATTGATTATATTACTAATTTCAATTAGTCAGAAATATTGGGTTTGTGGGTGTTTTTTTTTTATTTTGATTAATCATATGCATAGTGTAGATTGTATGTTGACTACCTCTAGATAGTCGGTGCTTTATTTTTTGTAAGAAAAGGTGCTAAAAGTGTGACATATTCACAGATTCAGTGAAAATGGTCCTTTCGGCTGATGGGCGTACTTCATTTTGAAATCTCACAAATTTCTGTCGATTTCAAATACGAATTCATTTGATACTCCGTGAATTCTTTGATGTTTCTTAGTTTTTCTTTCTCTGGCATCATTATCATAACAACAGAAGCTATTTGATCTAGTTTTCTGTAATGACGAGCACACCATTCTGACCATGCCTTCAAAATAATGTGCCGATTTTTACTTCCTTGTTCAAACTATAAGACATTCTCAATTTTATTCTGTTGGTAGATTGTTTTATTGTGTGTTTTATTTAACATGTATGATCTAGGTAGTTAAAAGTAGAGTTTTGCTCCCAAGTTAACCGGATTAAGCCCTATCTTATTGTGTGTCTATACTTAATCAGTCTGTTTGTAGTGTTTCTTGTTGGTTGTTTCTTTTGAGGAGTTTGGTGTTAGTTGCTGATGTGGTCTGGTGTATCGTCCAGTGTTTTTGGTGTCTCTTGTTATCCATTTTATGTATTAACAAACATCTACCGGCAGTACTATATTTTCACGGCATGAATCGTCATTGTTTATAGAGACGAATACTGACAGGGTTCCTGTCTTAAGACAAACGTATTAAAAACAGTTAATATTGATTTTGATTTTGAACTACAAATGCACTTTGAGCAACCAGCAATTAAAAATATTTCTGTTACTACAGTCGAAGATTGATGACCAAAGGCGAATCGTAGCAGATATGCCCACATAACGAATAAATTCAACATATTGTCGGAATTGGATCATTAAATTCGATGCCAAATATTTTGCGAGTGCCATGTACTTCGTAGTAAGACCACCTGTTGTAATGCAAAACTTCTAGTGACAGTCAAGACTATCTATGAATGAGGTCACTCTCGAAAAAGATATATTAATACCTTAAACTTTTCAAGATGAAATTCAAAAACCAATAAGACTCAAAGAACTTGTTTTTCTTAAGTAAATGAACCAAAACTCCGAATATAATAATATCCTTTGAGATAAATATATAGCCTGATAGAGCTAAGAATAAGCCTTACTTATGAACATATTAAAATGGCAACTATGAACATCTGCTAATAAGTGTCATGTAAATAAAAACTAAACAGCATACTTTTCTAGATAGACTGAAGTCAATATTTCTAATGTAATTGATTGTTTTGGTGGTAAGAGTTTGATTACGGATTAATACGTAATATTGCCTCAGATTCGTTTCCATTTACCTGCATTCCCTAACCAACTGTTTACACCATTTACGATGGATCTTCGTTGGGTTCTGAAAGTGTTGTAGAGCGTATACATGTTAAATACAAACTCAAACGAAAAGATGCTAACTTCATCTGGAGAAATCCTGCTTTGTACTCGACCACCAGGTGGAATATAATTTTTAACATGCTAATTACAAAAGTGGTGGTGTGCATTGATGTGACTCCTAGCCCAAAACGTCTTTGATATTTCTCGTATAAATGGTTTCTGTTTTAATTACTTTCATTCATCAGTTTTCCCTGTAGTTTTCTGTGATCTATTGTTTGTCTTCTCTTCGTATTAAGTCTTTTTACTATTCATATGTATGATTTTTTATGCCTAAGGTTTTGGTGATCCCAGTGGTATCTCCTTTATTTGTATACCAATTTGAAGGTCTCTGGTTTTGGTTCTATACCGGTTAAAAAAAAAAGGCAACAGTAATATACCGCTATTCGAAATTCATAAATCGATAAGAGAAAAAAAATCCGAGTTACAAACTAAAACTGAGGGAAACGCATCAAATACAAGAGAACTACGACACTACAGAAACACAACATTAAAATGTAACTTCAAAACCAGGACATCGAACCAAAGGTATTATTTGCACTTAATGAGCATGTTTTCAGTTTCTGGAAATTGAGTTTCATTTGGGATAGTATTTGCTGTTTCATAAACATAACGTCCACTTTTGTGCACAAATAATGTTTCTCCTTCCTTCTCATTTCAAATAAAAACAAAATTATTACTCTTCAAAACAGTAACTTTCACTTTTGTAATCCACTTAAATTAGAAAATGCGATCCTAGTCTTTAAGTTATACGACAAAAGAGACAACTGAAATTTTTCCACTGTGAACTTCGTACGATATTTAAAGGCTTGGGTTTCCTATCATGATCTCCGTCTAAAGATTGCTGTGTTAAGGAAGCTTTTTGAATTTACTAAATGGTAAGTCTGCAATGAGCTCTTTATCTTTTGCTTATTCTGTATTTGTTTGAACCGTTATCTGAATAATATCTGACCACGGATATGTTCCATTTGTCGTAAATACAATCATGTTCTCCTGTCATCAATGTATAGTATTGCCATATGACTCTTATCGCCGAATTCTATTTGCCAGGAGCAACACGATAAATTTCTCTACAGCAGGACAATCCTTACATTCCGAAGCATTTCATCCTAGTGTTTGTCAGGTTTCGTCATGACATATACGCATAGTGTACTTAAACTGTAATTGATTCTCTTTTAGTTATGATGAAGTATAAAACTGTTTCTACAAATTTCGGGTTTCGATTGCAGGCGTGGTTACTTTCTTTGTTTTTCAAATAATAATGATCATATTTGTCCACAAAAATCCCTTGATGGAATCTACGATAAAGTTAAACATGGTGTTAAGCACATTAACACAGATTCATCGACACATATTACCTCTGATGAAAGTGAGACAGTACATATGCCTTGTTCTAATGTAGGAAGTTTTTGTTAGTCCTACTTCCATTATGATGTTTAGTCGATCGTTTCTTGGTGTGGTTCATATGGGTTTCTCTTTTCTCGTTTTTGTTTTGTTTTATAGATTATACCGTTGGTTTTACTGTTTGATTGGTTTAACACTTGTCAGTTTTGGGGCCCTTTAAAACTTACTGTTCGATGTGAGCTGAGGCTCCGTGACGAATGCCGTACTTTGACCTATAATGTTTTACTTTTATAGATTGTGACTTGGATTGAGAGTTGTCTTCATGGCACTCATATCACATCTTCTTATATATTCATAATCTCAGTTTGATGATTATGTATGTCGATTAAAAGAAGATAAGACATAACATACAGTAGACAAGGTCTATTGTTTCATACAATACCAAAATGAAATAAATAATACTATGTGGGATTAATTCAAAAGCCGTACGTAACGGAATGAGCCAAATGTCAAACGTTTGAGCAAGACCAAGAATGCAAGCTACCCACTGACCACAGCATGACCCTTGGTTATCGGTATCACTAGTGCGATATTGAGAATTACTAAGTGCAATTGTAAAGAAAATTTCTTTAATCAAATGAAAGAAGTACACGCAAACTCGTTTGATACAACAATACAACATCTTATAATGTTGGAACTTGTAAAATTGTGATTATCATAGATAATCATTCAAACCATTGATTTAATGTTCAAATGTTTGTGTTCAAAATGAAATGGAGTATGCTCAGTGGAAACTATAATCATACCACTAAAACTAGATTAAGTCTTGGAACTATTCAAAATGAAATAGACGAGGCTCGGTTAGAACTATATACATACCATTTCTATTTAAATATTTGAATATTTTAACTTTTTTTTATATAAGATTGATAGACAACTGAAATTGTAGTGGCTGCTTGATTACTCAGTTGTATGTTTTATATGTGCACGATGCTTTGTTTTATTTGTTTTGTTTATCGAAATGAAAATTATGTATTTGGAATAACTTTTAGGAATTTTTGGTTCTCAATGCTCTTCAACCTCGTCCTTTTTTTGATACGATCCTCACTGATGAGTTTTTGTAGACGAAAGGCGCGGCGCGTCTTGCGCAAATACAAAATTTCAATATTTGATCAGTTTATTTTTGTTATGTAAGAATTAGATTGAAAAACAAACGGCCTAATTTTTAACAAAGCAATTTACGAAAACCATATAAAATATATTTTAGTCGACCATACAAAAAACAAAGTTTTAAACATCTTCTTCCTATTTTTTAAATATTGATATACCTTTCTAAATACAATGTTAAAAGATATTTGGTTAATCAGCAAGAAATAAGATTTAGTGATTAAATATATGATTAAAAAGATTGTTTTTAATTATAATGTCATATTGAATTATCGATTACACAGATACTTAAACCATCAAGGGAATATTTACATCGTTATAAATATCCCTCGTTTAGCTAAACCAATCATTATATTATGATTTTAGAACAAAAAGACACAAAAGGCAATCTATTAATGAAGAATTCAGGTAGATGTATTAAACCTGAATCGTTCCTTTTGACTCCTAATCAATTTTGGAGATTAGTAGAATGAGCGGCCATTCTACAGGGAAACAATATATCGTGACAATGGCTAATCTGGTTATTGATTGTTACATGCATATAAGAAAGTGTTGCCTTTATAGTAGTGCTGATCAACAACTTAAAAAGATAGACTTTTATCGCTTTCTACGACCTTTTGTCTTTTATTAATTGCCTTTTAATGGTAAAATGAGCCTGATTTGTACGTAACTGTATCGGTATTGACCATCAGCGTGAAAAACAAAAGCTATTTCTGTTAATTTACCATAAGAACATGTAATAAAAGTTTGTGATAGGAAGTAATAGCAGATCAAACATCTCAAATTTTGTCGTTAGATTAAGAAGGAAAAAAAAGAACATTTCTTGAAGTGTTATTTTTAGAAGTACCTATTGTGATTAGTGGTTGATATCTACGTTTTCCCACGCAATCTACAAGACATTCAAATGGTTTTACTTTACGATACATAAATCTGTTCTTTACATTCCGAAATATTTTTAAAATCTTTGATAACACTTTTTAGTATATGCCATGGGTGATCTATTTTATATGTATAATATATAACTAAATTAATATATAATAATAATAATAATAAAATAATTAATACATAACTAATTATGAATGCTATTTGGCTATGATTTAGGTATTTTTTTTATTATATAGCCTTTCATCTGTTTCGGTTTTATGCATCCTTTGCTTTCAAATATTCGATTTTGAACAAGTCTGACGAAGGAAATAAAAAAGCTCTTCTGATACATTTCATTTAGAACGTGTTGTTTTCATCTTTTACAGTACTTGGTCGATACCTCTGCTGGTGGACTATCATTTTGAAGTCCCCGAGAGTATCATCAGTTCAATACTGACATGACTAATAACAAACCTTTCTAAATATTTCCGTTCATGAATTTTGAAATTATAATGAAAATAAGGTTTCAACTCCCTCAGGTATGGTTGGCCGTAGGAGAACTTGGGTAGCATTTTAAGTACTAGTATTTTGTTTTATTATATAGCTTTTCAACTGTTTTGTTTTACATATCATTGGCCTTCAATTATACGTCTACTGCTGACGAATGCAGATGAAATTTGATATCATCTGCGTTAATGTAAGCACAACGTCAGTTTCAACAATATTTTTTTTTTTTGTAAATTAATCAAATCGTTTATCGACAAGAATAAAACTTTGTGATACCAGGGCTTTGATAGGCTATTTACTTTTATAATGTTTGGGAATTATTTGTGCAGTTTAAATTATTTCCTAAACGACAAGTATAAACGAAATGTCAAAACCATCATAGATTTATACATTTGTATTTTAAGGCTTTCAATATCTCGCATTTTTGTGATCTTACCACTGTTAATTTTTGTTTAGCAACGTTTCTACTGTTTGGTTTTTAACTATTAATTTCGAAGTTGTATAGCTACTTTAGCAAACTCCTTTCTTAATAATTGTGTATATATGAAGGTCTTATTACTATATGCACTGTTCCTTCTTTAAAATTTGTTGTTGGTTTATTTGAGTTAGTAATTAGACAATCGGGATTACCATTCTGAAGGATATTAGGGTTACTTCCTTGATATTAAAAGCAGGGTTTATAATAAATATATATATAATGGTGATCTTTAAAGTAGTTTATGTATTCAATAAATAGTCGTTGATACAATTTTCTCCTATTCCATCTTTGATACAGTTTTCTCCTATTCCATCTTTGATACAGTTTTCTCCTATTCCATCTTTGATACAATTTTCTACTATTCCATCTTTGATAAAATTTTCTCCTATTCCATCTTTGATACAGTTTTCTCCTATTCCATCTTTGATACAATGTTCTCCTATTCCATCTTTGATACAATTTTCTCCTATTCCATCTTTGATACATTTTTCTCCTATTCCATCTTTGATACAATGTTCTCCTATTCCATCTTTGATACAATTTTCTCCTATTCCATCTTTGATACAATTTTCTCCTATTCCATCTTTGATACAGTTTTCTCCTATTCCATCTTTGATACTGTTTTCTCCTATTCCATCTTTGATACAATTTTCTCCTATTCCATCTTTGATACAGTTTTCTCCTATTCCATCTTTAATGACGGTTTACTTCAGTACAACAATTTTGTTCACACAACTTCATCAGAAATGTTTTCTCTGAAACAGTTTAAAGTTTTGGTTTTAGGGTAGTTCTGCCTCTTATCTTTCTTTGTATCATTGTTAGAATTGCTCTTGACAAGACAAAAACAAAAGGTTTGCATTGCTTCCAATTTGTTAGCGCACATTTTTTTTTTATTCAAGATCAACCACACAGCAACTTATATTGCTACAGATTCCTTCAGTCGTAACAATAGAAAACATGCGTTTAATGGTAGATGAACCGCCTCAATATGCACTATTGACAATAAATCTAATTGTGAAAATCTTAATATTCAATATAAAAAGAGTGTTAGTTAGTCAACTAGCTGTGGGAACTCAATTATGATTATAAGATATTACATAAAACAATATGTACTATCACAGTAACAGAAACCATTGTCGTCGTTTATTGAATATACTACGGAAATTCATGTGTGACATGTTACAGAGAACAATAAAGCAGTTCTAATAATAAAGAGTACATTAATTCATTTACATAATAGTAAACCTTTATATAATTGTCATTGGATATGCGAGGCTTTTCAAGTGTCAAAGAGACACACGTTTGAATCAGTTTTGTATTTGAGAATAATTAATCTGACAAGTAAGAATAGTGATTTGTTTTTATTATTCCCTTTGACTGATCAATGACGGGTTATAGATTTGAACCTTGCAATAAGTATGCTAGCTGTAACCACGGTATAAGATACAAATATTGAAAGCAGAGAATTGTTGACACTAATAAACAAATAACAAAACTTTTGCATTTTGCTGTAAATGGATAATATACTTCTATATTTATATCGGCAATTGATATTTGATTAATACATTATACTATTTAAACATGTTAATGATATTCATTTTCCAAGTTTCACGAATGTCCATATAAAAGCAGGAGGGCTCTCTATATGTATTACATAAAAATCACAGTAAAAAACCTCACCAAACTGACAGCTCGGTATGAACTTGCTCCAGGTTGAAAGCATCACTATAAGACGAAGAACAGTATTTGCCGCGCTATTCTCATGCATTCTGTTTGTAATTACAGATTCTGATTTTTGCATAAATGCCTTTCTTCTTGTAATTTCTAAAATTAATTGTATATTATAGACATGATGTTTTTTTTATTCAATTTACTCGAAATTCAAGCAATTGGCAATGACAAGTAAAAGTGATCGTCACTTTTTTAATTTCGAAAAAAAAATCCAGCATCAAGCAAAGTACGGAGAGAAAGAACTTCTTAAATGTTTTGCCAAATACAGCTTCAGCAATATATTCCTATATCTTACATCATTTATATCAGATTGTTTTAAAGAAGACTAACTTATTATAATCATCTTACTATTTATATATTTACATTGCAGCTTAAACCATTCGACAACCATTACTTACTAACACATAGAAGTGTACCAAGCCGTTCGAAACGTCATGCACACCACCATACAAGGAAACTAGTAACAGATAAAAGGGTGAAATTCATTAATACTTAAATTTGAACAGTTGTTTATCATTTATAAAAAAGAAATACAAACAGACTTGTCAAGATATTTTTAAAAAGAAATTACAAGGACACGTTGCAACAAAGCAGTACGTGTAATTTGCCTGGAAAGAAGAATTGCAGCGTTTAAACGCACGTTTAAAAGATAAAGATAGATAGACAGATAAAAGAAATATCAAAGACAGCATATAACATAAAGCAACCGTAAAGCGAATACCTTATTAATGAAAGTTTTATAAAATTTCAAATACTATAAACTTTAATGACAAAAGTTCAAAACATGCGTGTTATATCAAATAAAATTTCAACTGTAATTTTTGTTATCCCTTCTCTTCATTCATGTTTATGTATATTATGACGCGAGTACCAAAATGGTCTTAGAATAAAGCTTTTTAAGTGACACGAATCATAGCATAACGTAAAAAAGATTAATTTAAATGAAAAAAATGGCGTATTTATTCAACTATTTCGATATCACTTGTTAATCTTAAGTCTAAAGATCAGACATTATAAGTGGTTGAATCCAGTACATGATTTCTCGAAGGAGCTGTGCAATAGAATTGTGTTGTTTAATGTTATTTATTACTAAAACGTACTTTTGTAAGGAAATATTTTACATGTTCAATTGACAACTAATATTCTATGAATACAAATCTAGTACAGCTTAGTATTTCTTAATAAAATGACATTCTTTAATTGTATGCACGGAAATCGAATCTAATAAACAGCAATAGCTTGATTTATGAGAGCTTGTATTGTCACGTGGGATTACTAGACTTCCGTTGCGCTTAGCCGAAAGAGCAATCAAAATCTGAATCTTTAATATGCTTTAATGTCCTAAGACGTGATGTCCATTAGAATAAAATCATTTGTAAATTGCGATGGCGATAATTGACAGTATAATACAAAATCCTATTGTAAAAGACGGAATATAAATCCGTAAAAATACTTTTAAATCGTAACTTATCCTGTTTGATTGATTTGCAGAGGCCTGTAATACGCGTTAAGATAAGTTATACACTAAAAAAGGAGAAAGAAAAAAAGAGAAAAAAAAACTCTCTTACTTTTGTTTTTGTTAAAGGTTAACTGGGTAGAACAACAGGAACACAAAACAAGAACAAAAAGAGGTTTGATAGACCGTGAGACATTTGAAAGGTCCTACCACGAAGTCAAATTTAATGACCCTTTATGGGATAAAGAATGGTATTTGGTGAGTTTGTTAATTAGGTGTCTGTTTTTGCTTTAATGTATACAGTGTCCGGCATCACATAATGATTGAACTACGCCGTGCCTTTCCTTACTCATACTCTTACAGCAAGAATTGCAAATCAAAGTTATTGTAAAATATTGTAGTTTGCCATTGTCATTTATACCCCGAGGGTATCACCAGTCCAGTAGTCAACATTTCGGTGTTGACATGAATATCAATAATGTGGTCATTTTTATAAATTTCCTGTTTACAAAACTTTGAATATTTCGAAAAACTAATGATTTTCTTAGTCCACGCATAGATTACCATAGCCGTATTTGGCACAACTTTTTTGGATTTTGGATCCTCAATGCTCTTCAACTTTGAACTTCTTTGGCTTTCTAATATTTCGATATGAGCGTCACTGATGAGTTTTATGTAGACGAAACGCGCGTTTGGCGTACTAAACGATAATCCTGGTACCTTTGATAACTAATTATACATTAACCAATTAAAAAAACTCCCTATTCAATAATATTGAAGATAATGAAAAGACATAACAGCTTCAATCATCTTGACCGAGAAAAGCCTGCTTAATTAAAAAGGAATTTACAGAAAATTACAGAAAAATGTGTATGTGGTCAATTTTAATTTTAACTTTAGTGTCTTGTGTACAATTTGGAAATTTGTATGGCGTTCATTATCACTGAACTAGTATACATTTGTACCAGCCGAAGGACGCCTGCGGGTGCGGGAGATTCTCGCTACATTGAAGACCTGTTGGTGACCTTCTGCTGTTGTTTTTTATATGGTCGGGTTGTTGTCTCTTTGACATATTCCCCATTTCCATTCTCAATTTTAATCATATGTATTCTACTACTATAAAAGCTTTTAAAATATTGTAACCTAATGAAATCAAAACAACTTAATTCACTTAAATTAACCTGAGTTAACATTTATTTTTTAGCTCTATTTGAGCGATTTTTATTTCATCAACTTGAAATTTGGTTGCAACTCTCGTAACAATTTAAACGAAACTGCTCACTTACAAGAAAGTTGGTTAACTAATAACTGATTTTGTTTGCAAAAATTGATATATGAAATTTGTAATCTATGAAAAATATAAATTAAGAAGCTGATACACGAAACATACTTATGCTTTGAGTATAAAACATACCGATAGAGTATGCAACTATACAGGGAGATGCGAATATTAAATTCAAAGAGTCATAACCATATACAATTTACTAAACTGGTAGAATTTATTTTCTTTGTTGCGATTGTATACTACGAAATACACTTTACTTATTTGGTACGTCAGAGTCGCTTTATTTCATGGATTAACCTCCATTAGAAACATTCATCCCAAAACACTCGAATGTCAAGAATGTCAAAATACATTAACACGACAGATGAGATGTAAAAAGGTTGACTATCAGAACAAGTCACATGGTTTAAATAGTTATTATCCCAGATTGCGTCAAATGTTAAACTGTTAGTCCGATTAATACCCAGATTGCGTGAAATGTTAAACTGTTAGCCCGATTAATACCCAGATTGCGTGAAATGTTAAACTGTTAGCCCGATTAATACCCAGATTTTAGTTGTGTGTAGACTGATAAGAAATGATATCGTGAAAATTGAACAAGGTAAAGAAAAGTCGTTCCTAATGAGATATATTTGCTATTGCAGACAGACACGAGAACTGAAGTTAGCTTGCCAAAACTAGACTTGCACGTCATACCAGTATGGAATAAAGGCATTACAGGAAAGGGGGTTGTGGTTACAGTTCTTGATGATGGTATGTTCATTCAAAGACATATATACGATCCCATGGTCTATATAAACGTATGACATCATTTATGCACGCACAACACAATGTTCTAGAATAGTCTTTAGGTATGATGGAAACAAAAAGTATGAAATACCAAAGTATAAAAATATGAAAAGGGGGAAACAAAGCAACCAAATCGACTAAGACACAAAAGGCGACATACTTTTGTGTGTTAATTTCAATTCTTAAATTCTGTAAAAAGTAAGATAGAAAGGTAACAAGAACTCTAAGGAAAATTCAAAAAAAAAAAGACACGGAAATCCTAATACATCAAATCTAAATTACTTAACAGCAATCTAGTGCACTAACTTACAGAAACCCTTTAAAATTATTTCAAGTCATCAGGGCTTTGTAAACGAATGAATGAATACTTTATTCTCTTAAAACAATTGTTACAGAGAACATATACATATTAACAATATACAAACTTATATATAGCATGTGTGAATTACATATACATATATAAAGTGATACTAAGAAGTTCTAACCTGGAGGAACGACCTTCTCTTGGACGTTCTTAATAAATTTACATTGTTTTTCTAATACAATTACATTGTTGGAATCAAATAGCTGTTCAAACTTATAAATGTTAACATTTTCGTGTCAAAAAGGGGGAAGCAGATTTATTCTTTCATTGATAAAGTATCTACATGTCATAATATAGTGATATTCATCACCTATATTCAAAGAGTCACATAGAGAGCACACTCTTTCGATTCTTGGCACATTGCGCCATCTCCCGGTCTCGACTGGTAATTGGTGACTACCACATCTGAATTTACAAAGGATGTAAATATAATTGGGTGATAACTATGAGATATATTTTTTCAAAACAAAAATGAGTTTTAAACAATCTATAGCACAATGCCTTAGGAGACTTGAACATTTCTGAATACCAAAATTGTATAAATTGATCCTTAAGTTTCTGTTCAATACACTTTGAAATCCATAATGACGAAAAAACAGTTTGGTTTTGCCAAACATTTGACATACCACAATCATCTAAAATATTCTTTATAAACTTTAACCACTTAGATTCATAACCATAATCTGTGTAGTAAACATGTAATAATTTATATTATAAGGATGAAAATTTTGTTTCATTTCCTCTAACAGTCTACACCAGAAATTTATCATACGTATCTTGATTTGTATCGATATAGGAAATATTCTTAGCACACCATATACAATAAAGTTGGGTGTAGATTGCTTCAAGTGCAATATAATTTTATAAAATCGCAACTGTATACTTTCAAGAACATCTAAATTTTCAAAACCCCAAATTTCTGATCCATATAATATTACAGGTTCTACTAGTTTTTTAAATAAATCAATTTGACATTCAATAGATTATTTCTTCTACATTTTTTCAATAATCCAAACATAGCTTTAGTTGCCTGTTCCTTTAGATACTTTCTTGTAGACAAGAATGATCAACTTTTACAAAAGAATATACCAAGATATTTATAATCTTTAACTATTTCAAGCTCATTATTATTTAAATAAAATTTTGTGTGTTTTGACATCCTGACTTTTGAAAAAACTAAAACTTTAGTTTTCTCTACATTTACTTTAAGTTTCCACATGAGACAATATTGTGAAAAATTAGCAAGCATAAGTTGTAGATCTTCAACCGATTCTGCTAATAAAATGGTGTCATCTGCATATAAAAGCAAAAATATTTTTAAATACACTATTAGTTCATTTTCAGCATCTTTGCTGATAGATTTTAAACCTTTAATATCTTTTGTTTCTAAATATGATTGCAAATCATTTAAATATAGTGAAAATAATACAGGCGATAAATTTTCTCCCTTTCTTACTCCAATTTCAGAGAAAAAGATCTCCGAAGTTTCATTGTTATCAGGGGCGCATCCAGCCAATTTAAAAAGGGGAGGTTCCCAACCCAGGACAAAGGGGGGTTCCAACTATATGTCCCCATTCAAATGCATTGATCGGCCAAAAAAAGGGGGTTCCAACCCCCGGAACCCCCCCCCCCTTGGATCCGCCAATGGTTATGTTTAATACATGACTTTACATTTTCATACATATTTTGTATAATTCTTAAAAATTTGCCAGTAATATTTGTATGAACAAGCTTAAAAAATAATGAGATACGGTTAACAAAGTCAAATGCTTTTTCGAAATCGACAAATGCACAGTGCAGCTTTTTCTTTCTGAGAGAGAGTAATTCAAATAATGCATACAATGCAAATATGTGATCATTTGTTGAGTAACCATGCCTAAAACCAGTTTGGTTTTCATGTAATAATTTATATTCTTCTATAAAAATATTTAATCTATCATTCAACATGGATGTAAAAACATTTCCTAAACAAGATAACAATGTGATAGGTCTATAATTTTTAGGATTCATCTTGCCTCCTTTGTTTTTGTATACTGGTATCATGCGACCTATAAGCCATGCTTCAGGCAAAATACCTGAATCAAAAACTAAGTTAAATTAAAAACCAATTGTTCAGAGAACAATTGAAGGTCTTTTCACCAGTTAATATCTATTTTGATATTACAATATTAAAAATCTGTCTAAAATGTCAGTTCATATGGCTTTATGATGTGTAGATATGAATTTAAAGCAAAGGTCAAAATCTAGAACGTCAAATTAACCTATCACCTTGACCTCAATTTCACGGTCACAAACTGAGGATCTCAAATCAAAAGACCCTAGGTCTCTAATATGTATGGTTAATAAGTTATATCACTTTACACATAATTTTAGTTATGATAGGGGCAAAAACTCCCATTCATTGTCTATGCACCCATTCAACTAAAATTATTAAGTTACGACATGTCGCAACTAACAATTTAGTCAAAATAATTTGTCGATATCTTATACGGTATCTGGAAATGAGTGGAAATAAGCCTAATTCAAAGATTAGAATATGACCTTGACCTTTGACCTTGACCTAATTTTCATTCTTTTGGACCAAGGACCTCAAATCAAAAGATCCCAGGTCTCTATCACTTATGGTTTTCCAGTTTAAAATACATTTCAAAATTTCAAATACAAAAGGGGAAATAACTCTCATATGAAGCGTTCATATTGCTTCGGTCGAAATTGGACAAATCATGCGAAGGATATAACGAGCAATTTTATAAAATAAATTTGTCGTAATCTTTTACGGTTGCGAAGGAGTCGTGGACACAAGGAAAACAGTGTTTGGGAAGATAACTCCTACAAAGAAAAGTATTCGGTTACGCAGGGTAAATTTCAAAAGCGCATAAACTGTTCAATATCATATACCAAATATCTAAGTGACATATTGCGAAACAAATATTTATCGCAAGAACAAAATTAGGCGGAAGAAAAAAAAATAATCAGAAGAAAAACAATAGGTCTTTCCACAGAAAAGTGGAAAGACGTAATAATTGAACATAAATATCTATCATACTATCCAAAGAAGAACAAATATATTCGTTAATTATTTTATCTTCTCCTGGTGCTTTATTATTTTTGGCATTTTAAACAGCCTCTTCATTTCCGATTATGGTCATCATCTTATTCATGATTTAAGCTTTTATTTATCTAAACACAACCAGGAATATAAAGAAGACATATTCTTGATAAAGTTGTTAATCTGATACAAGTGTTCAAGGTGGGTTTAAACTCACTTATTTATTAGCTATTGATTCAATATCGTCTATTCCATCATCATACATTGAGACAAGTGTAATAAAAACATATGTGTGATAAAAAATTTCTTAAAATGACTAATACCAGTATAAAGTAAAATCACAAAAAAAATTCCGAGGAAAATTCTAAACGGAAATTCCCTAATCAGATGGCAATCACAAAATGGTGGATTGAACCTGGTTTTAAAGCTAGCTAAACCTCTCACTTGTCTTACACGCATCAAATTCCATTATATTGACAACGATTCGTGTTATACAAAAATTCAAATATCATACTAATCTAATTTTTACCTGTAAATAGAATTAGTGAAAACAAAACCGTTGCAAGAGAAATTTTTGAAGTAAGTAAAATTAAAATCAGGACACATCATTCTATCACCTTTGTTTACAGGTTTAGAGAAGAACCACACAGATATCGCAGCTAACTATGTAAGAATCCGTAATCTATAATAAGTAATATATTTAGGTTATTTCGAGGGTTAGCTTTTCATAACATCTTTAGTTTCTAGTTGAACATGTCTTGACCTGATATCATGATTTTGTACATTATTGCTAGCGGTAATAATACTTTTGTGTATAATTTGCTTTTTGATAAAGCCACAACTGGTGGTAAAGAACATTACATGTTGTATGGACGAATGGTGCATATCGTGCAATAAATTTAATTGTATACATTAGACCGTTGGTTTTCCCGTTTGAATGGTTTTTAGTAATTGTGGGGCCCTTTATAGCTTCTTGTTCGGTGTGAGCCAAGGCTCCGTGTTGAAGGCCGTACATTGATCTATAATGGTTTACTTTTTTAAAATTGTTATTTGGATGGAGAGTTGTCTCATTGGCACTCACACCACATCTTCTTATATCTATGTACACATTCAACTGTTTTTGAAAAACACTACACGAAGATAGGAATGTAATTTTCATATTACATAAGAGTCTATAATATATAAATCAAGGCAACCATAGTATACCGCTGTTTAAAAGTCATAATTCGATTGAGAGAAAACAAATCAGCCTAAGAGGAAAACAAAGAAATAACAGGAGCATAGAAGTGTAACAAAAGCAAACGCCATAATAAAAACGAACTTAAAGTGTACGAAACTGACAATTTATCTAGAGTTATTAGTTGTACTGACCTTCAAGACAAATTTAATAGTTATTATTTGGAAACGATATTAATATTGATCAACATTCCTTCTAGGTTCACTTTAACCTTATAGCTATGAAGTAAAAAGTAAAAAAGATGGTTTCCAGTTCTTAAAAAAACTTAATCTATACTGAAAACATTTTCCACGTTAACTGTTTTTTCTAATATGTTCACAAAAAGTTATGTGGCCCTTAAATACATTTGAAATTTGCATCTATATTGGACATTCGTAGATCAATTGAGATTGATATGTAGTAAAGCAAGAGACAAGAATACATGCAATCTGTCTTCAAATGTTGAACGAAGAATACATGTATACAAAATACGATTGCTGCATACCAATTTTGTCAGTCACATTTGTATAAAACTACAAAGCCTTTACATTTAGGTAGAACTCACCAGATAAGTTAAAACAATTTACATATATGATAAAGGAATGAAAAATATAACAGGATGCCTATGCAGTTCTCGAAGTAATTTATTAGCTAAAAAATGTTGCAAAAAATTTCTTTGAGTTTTGATGGTGCATATTTTTGAATATTTGTAGGACCCAAAGGCCAGCACTGATTTAAATGACAACGACGAAGATCCACAGCCTCGATATGATCCCACTAATGAAAACAAGTATGTTATCTCTTGGAAAATCTATCATTTTACAATTTTTTACTTTTATTTTAAATTATCAGTATATTGCATATAATATCGTTATTAACATATATATGACATTTTTAACCGTTCGAAAATAAGTAAATAATGGTTTGTAAATTGGTTGTTATAAATAACCTTTGAAATAATTGGTACTATTTTTGAGACATTTGTTCTATTTTAGTAAAGCCTAGCCGGTGGCGTGCATGTTGAAATTTATCACTTATCATTTTGGGTGCGTGTCATTGAACAGAAGAAACAACCAGGTCCATTGAAATTTAAATTTGAAAAAAGTTATCCTTTTAAATAAAACAGCGTCTTAAAAGCGATGAATTAAAAAAGAAATACACAACAACAATTGTATTTATTAAATTTGATAATGGAAATGCATAGATAGAACGATAGACCCAATAGAAAAACAATAATAAGATATAGAAACCAAAAAAAGGGGTTCAGGTTTGCCTAGATTCGAAAAAAAACCAACCCAAAACATAGAGCTTAGGTAGCTTAAAAGAAACAAAATTGTCAAGATTTAAATTACTAAAAAGCTTTACCAATCTAGATGTGGAAAATGTAGGAAAATTATGTTATAAAATTCAAATATAAGTAGTAGCTTTATTGAAACCTCTAATTCCATCATCAACCTGTAGACCGATAAATATTCTCTATACCAAACTGTGTTTAGGTGTTGATTCATATCGTTTTCTGAGATTTCATCTTACTGTTATGTTGTAATTGTATGGAATAATATTATTTATTCGTATGTTTAAAAAAAATTGATTCGTTATGGAAGAGGGACGAAAGATAGCAAAGGGACAGTTAAACTCATAAATCTAAAACAAACTGACAACGCCATGGCTATAAATGAAAAAGACACATGACACAACATAGAAAACTAAAGAATAAACAACACGATTCCCACAAAAAACTAGAGGTGGTCTCAGGTGCTCCGGAAGTGTAAGCAGAACCTGCTTCACATGTGGCACCCGTCGTGTTGCTTATGTGATAACATATACGGTAAATAGTCTAATTCGGTAGGTCACATTCATGAAAGGGAAGGGGATTGTAGTTACGACGTAAGGAACATATCCGATATCATTTGTGAAACGGTTATTCCATAACTGTCAACCAACTCGTGATGGCGTCCGTAAAATTTACGAAGGGATGATTTCAACTTCACCGTTTGGAACTCTTGGTTTTATAGCTTCCTTTTGAGCAGCAATCCTCTATCAAGAAAATCATGATAGGAAATGCAAGAACGGGAATATCGTATCAATTGGGAGATATATACCCCGTGTGCAGGTGCTGCTGGAATGTTGCTACTTAAATGGAAAGTTCACAATTGGAAAGCTGAAATCATCTCTTTTATCGTAAAGTTTTGTTTTCAACTGATCCTTATTGTCAATTTCTAGATGTAAGTCAAGATATGAGGCCGACTTAACTGTATCTGTAGTATCCATTATCTCTAGCTCGATGGGATAGATGCGTTCCACATGGTCACCAAATTTTGAATTTTGTAGTGAAAGAACATCATCTATAAAGCGGAAAATATAGTTAAAGGATATTGCTAACTTCTTATGATTCTTCTTAAGAAGTTCCTACATGAAGTCAGCCTCATAATAAAAAAGAAACAAGTTGTCAAGTAGAGGGGCACAGTTTGTTCCCATTGGAATGTCAACAGTCTGTTTTAAAAACACGTCCTCCGAACGTTACAAATATGTTGTCAATCACGAAATCAAGCATCTTGATAATATCAGTTTCAGAGATTTTTTTGTTTGAATTAGAGTGATCCTTTACAAAGTAGGATTTATCCCTCCCTAAGACAAGATACTTGTATCTACGTTGGCCATTCTTTTTAATGAAGCAACGCAATACCAACTCTTTCAATTTGTCTCTTAGTTGAGAATGTGGAATACTTGTGTAAAGAGTAGAAAAGTCAAATGTTTTAATACTGTTACAAGATGAAAGAGAGATAGATTGTATGTACTCTAAAAGATCTTTGGAATTTTTAAGTATCCACATCTGATTCACGCCACCTCTAGAATAGGCAGTTTCACAATAAC
Organism: Mytilus galloprovincialis; assembly: GCF_965363235.1. Classification (NCBI taxonomy): domain Eukaryota; kingdom Metazoa; phylum Mollusca; class Bivalvia; order Mytilida; family Mytilidae; genus Mytilus; species Mytilus galloprovincialis. Next base: position 11,107,383 of record NC_134841.1, on the reverse strand, counting down.
TTTGAAGCCCTTCTTTGATGGGATAGTCACATGTTAAACCATATTTTCGAAGGTAGTTAGAAAACGGCGGATAGCAAAAAGCATATTACACAGCAAAAGCATGTTGCACGGTTAGTTTTAGAATATCTAAAAACCGATATACTTTGTGACGTCCTGTAAGAATTTCACTGATATTGTTAAAAGTTTTAGAAAAATATCTATGATCGATTATTTGAAGACAAAAATCTTCAAATACATAAGAAATAAAAAAAAAAACCAGCAAAACAAGTAAATGGAAGAAAAACTTATATGTTGTTATTGTCTAGAAGACAATATGATATCTATAAAATTTCAACAAAATCAAATGACTGTTTTGATACAAATATGATCGGAAAAATAATAATATAACAATTATAGCCTATTTATTAGGTCAATACAGGATATATCGAACCATAGAAGTATATCGACCTCGGACTTCGTCCTCAGTCAATAAACTTCTTTCAGGTCAATATATCCTTTTATCGACCTCATACAAAGGCTATAATTGTATATAACAAGTAAACCACTAAGCTACACTAACATCCAATTTATCTTTGATAACTATACCCATCTATCTTTTCAGACATGGAACTCGCTGTGCTGGTGAAATCGCCATGGTAGCTAATAATTCAATGTGTGGTGTAGGAATAGCATACAATGCTAAAATAGGAGGTAAACATTTATTTTTAAATCTGGTTGATTTAGGTGTAATACCACCAAATCATAGTACGTCACATCCGGTTGTATACAAAAGTTGATCGAAAAAAATATTCCCTTGAGTTTGACCGTTGTAGGTAAATAATCCTACATTTTATTGCAGTAAAACCATTTCAGTGTCATAAACATATGTCTTGGGTATTTCAAAAAAGCATTATTTTTTATTTGAGATTTCTTAGAAAATTTTGTGATCTTGAGGTTACATGGTGACTAAACCTTGTACACAGATAAAATAAAGGGAGCAATTTGATTGGTTAACTTCCAATGATGGTTATTTTCTTATATGCAATGAAATGTTACAGTGAGTTGACTATGGGTGTTACCATTTACCTGTAGCTATTGTTCAACCAGATTGAAACATTGACAATACAATAGGGACATTAAAATTGACCAGTTGGTTTTGTAAGATTTAAATCTACCTTGATGCTACCTGTACAAATTTTATTCACCTAACCCAAAATTTCAGCATGCTTTTTTCCTGAAAGTTTTCTTGACCTAGGATTATTCTATCAAAAAATTAAAAGGGTAGAACTATTTATGGTTTTCATTGTTTTAAATCCCCAGTATTGATAATATTTCTGAAATTTACCATAAAATCTGAATCAGTAAAATATTTTGTTAACTGCATATTAATATGTATGAAAATTGAAACTGTTTTTAAATAATAAATTATTCTTTAAATTTGTAACCCTCATACATAGTATTGTCCATTTGTCAGTAGCACATGAAAGAGCTATCCAGGTGATTTCAGTTTCAATTTTCAGATGGATTATGTGTTGTGCATTTCTTTATATTGTCGACCCTTCAAGATATTCATTTTGGATTATGATATTTGCGGTGTTTTTCTTTGTAATTTATTATAAGACGATTTTTGTGGAAAAATGTGTTTACTGAAGGAAATTCAATTTGCAAAAAATGGAATAAGTTATCTAAAAGATTATAAAAAATCAAATTTGAATGCAAGAAGGAGAAATAATTTCAACACATTCATTATTCATTATAAATTTTGGGATATATTATAAGAGTGATTCACCTGTTTAAATGGAATATATATCATGGGAATTATCAAGGAAATGAAACAAAATGTTAAATTCATAAAGTGAATATAGTCCAATGTAATGATAAAGTGAAATGAAAAAGTAAAATATTCCAAAATATTCTTAATGTTGGGATAATATGAATGTGAAATTGGAAATAATCATTATAAAGTTCTGGATCTCATATTGTTTAATTGGAATATATACATGTAAATGAAATAAAAACTCATCATGGGAAATTTAACAGAATATTGATATAGAGAGAAAATCTAGTTATATAGTCAAAAGCATGACAAATATTCGAAAACTTTCATCATCATAACATGTTTATAAAATTAGAAAAATGTTATGAACTATTTCAGATAAAGAAAATGGAATACTGGATGAGATATAAAATATGTAGAGTAAATAAAATAGTTCATTCAAGTATGATTTTGATATTTCAATATGAATATACATTAACAATTTGTACAAGGAACATATCAAAAACAAATTATTTTGAGTTATTTTCCATTAAAAAGCCAAACAGATATTAAAAAGGTTTTTTTTCAACAATATACAAGAAATCTAAGCACTCATAGTATTTGGCTATGAAAACATTAAAAAGGAAATGTAGTGAATTATATGACATGCAATTAAATTCCTTTATGAAAACATATAGTCTTGATCTGGCTTGCCTTCTTCTAAAATTTTGAATGAAAGTAAAAAAAAAAATCTTTTTTCTGTCTAAATGTTGTGTTTGTTGGAATTTGAATGATTTTAAATTATTACACTTTACTTGTTTTAGGATTTTTAATAAAAAAAAAAAAAACATGAGAAACGGATTTCTTTTTATCAAATTCACAGTGTTTAGTTAATGTAAGAACATGAAATTTTTGTGTCTAGTTATCAAATATAAGTGGTCATATTCTAGCATTATTCATACTATATAAACTAATTTAGATAGAATGCATATTATGTTATTCAACAAAGATAAAAATTGAAGCCTTGTATGATGCCATATGAAAAAAATTATAAGTTTAAAAAAAAAAACTATCTCAGTTATACTACAAGAGTAACAATTAAACAGGTGAAGTAATAGGATAAAAAATACTTCAGGAAAAAAGCATGCTGAAAGTTTTGGTTAGGTAAATAAAAAAACTGTACAGGTAGCATCAAGGTAGATTTAAATCTACCAAACCAACTGATCAATTTAAATGTCCCTATTGTATTTTCAATGTTTCAATCTGGTTGAACAATAGCTACAGGTAAATGGTAACACCCATAGTCAACTCACTGTATTTGAATTTTTTTCTATAGAACTGGACAGGATAAAACTTTACTCATGTCAAGTATTTCTTTATTTGAAACAAAGATAAATTCTGCACAATTGTTTGAAAAGTGCAAAAACTTAGTTATTATGATAATAGAACAACGCTATCATTATATATATAATTTAATTTCAATAGATTGAGCGAACAAGCAATTACAATAATGATATGATATTTTGAATCCCACATCAAATTTTGCAGTTGTTTAATTGTCTACTCATTTGTACGTTATTATTACTAGAATGAAAAGATTACTTTAACAACAATATAAGCAGCCAAATGTTACTTCAAGAAGTTTATCCTCAATTCTTATGTCAAATTAGCGGTACTTCACAAAACGTTGCGGACATTTTGGCCCTCCATGTTATTAAACTTTGTACTTATTTGATCTTGTAACGTGTTTGTTTCAATCGTCACTTTTAAGTCTTGTTTAGACATAACCATATGTGGCGTTCAAAATTATATGCCTGGTATATCTTTCATATGGTGGCCGGTTAAAGCCATTTCGCGTTTTCGACTTTCATATTCTAAAGGGCGAAAACGCGAAAACGCGAAGTCGAAAAAACGAAATCGCGAAAAGGCGGATTCGACATCGCCTTTTTCCGTTTTTGACTTTTCGACTTCGCGTTTTTGCGTTTTCGACTTCGCCTTTTCGCGATTTCGGGTATTCGTCTTCGCAATTTCGCGTTTTCGCGTTTTCGCTATAGAATATGAAAGTCGAAAAGTCAAAAAAGGCGAAAATGCGAAATGGCCACCATACTTTCATGATAATATTTTTAACTTTAAACACTTTCCATGTACATTCTTTTTAACTATCATCCGATGTTGCGTGTCTTTTACGATTTTGTATTTTGTTACATATCAGGTGTAATAACAATTATCATTTTATAAAATTAACTAGCAAGTTGTAACTTTAATTGATCTACCATCAGTTCTAATGTAAATTCTTGGAATTCATGTTAATATTTTAGATAAATTTTTACAAATTATTGTCATAATGGTGTTTTTCTCTCATGCGTTTGTATTCTGATCTATATCAAGCGTCAAAATAATACTTATTTTAAATACTTTATTAAACTAATTAAACAACAAATGTGATATGGCAAGAGTAAAATACGTGAGCTGCAAAATTTGACACACACAAAAATAACAACTATTATTTTGGTAAAACTGTCATAATACCAATCACTATATATAATAGCTGTTTATAAGCCTGGTGTCTTCTATTGGATTTTATTGTACATAGAAACGTTACAACCTTTATGACTAAAAGAATTAATCTGAGGTCAACTTTGCCAGAGGAAGTTCCTTAATTAACAAGCGGTTAATTTGAGAAAATAAGAGACTAACTCTCGATAAGCACCGTTACCGACTAAGTGCTAGAAAATAAAATAATTCTTTATAAAGTCGTACCTTAGAAAATTACATGATTTGTTTATGGCACTTTCAGTTCATGTTTTTTAATGATTTCACAATGTTGATCTTGAGGGTACATTTGTACCTTCGAAACACTATTACAGAACCATCCAATTGAAGTACAAAAAATTATATCGTACCGTTATATTCTTTTATGGGCACGGATAGGTTCAATATTGACGTTTTTATCGCAATATTTTGTACTTGTGATATTTAAACGGTATTGAGAGCATACCCATAAAGTCTTTATTATGTATATGTAGGTGTAAGAATGTTAGACGGCAGAGTAACCGATAGTGTCGAGGCCGAAGCCATCGCTTTCAACCACAAATATGTAGATATTTATAGCGCTAGCTGGGGACCAAACGACGATGGACAAACAGTAGAAGGTCCCGGAAAACTTGCTCAGAAAGCTTTCGAAATGGGAATTAAAGAGGTGAGAATGAAGAATGTCTATAAAGTTACAGAATTAGAAATATTAAATTACATTGGAAAACTAGAGAATATATCGTATACATATTACTATTATTTGTCATATTCAAGGTTTATTGGGAATATAATTTAATCCCAGTATCTATATTGAGTTTATTTATAATTGTAATAACTGGTAATATCATATTTATTATACATTTTTTTACATACTATATTATGTTTTTGCGTCTATGGTAAAAATTATATTTAATTGAACCCATCCAATTCATTATTTAATACAAATGATTCTGACCGAGAGGATTAAATTTATATCCCAAAAATCATCGCAACCAAGATTTTTTGATACAATTACTGAAAACTTATCCATATTTCTATTAGAATTAATGCATTAATACAATACACAAAAATTCATATAAATTGTAAAGCTGTACAGCAACTTCTACATTGTACTTTTATATTCATCAATTTCTATATAGGGTAGAGGTGGTAAGGGTGTAATATATGTATGGGCATCCGGAAATGGTGGTCGTCTTGGTGACAACTGTGACTGTGATGGTTATACTGGAAGTATATACACCCTATCAATAAGTAGTGCCTCTCAAGCTCAACAAACCCCATGGTATGCTGAAAAATGTGCTTCAACCATGGCCACAACTTACTCCAGTGGTGCCTATAGTGATCAAAGAATTGTAAGTCCATATGTTGTGACTTTATGTCTGTATTTAAAATGAAGCAACACCCATTTCTCTTTTTTAATACATTGCACTGTAAATCCATTATGGAATTCAGTTTTTCAATCTTACAGTGTACTATGCATAAACTCGATGATTTTTCATTTGTCAATTGTGTCTATGTTGGATAAACAGTTATACCAATATTCTTTTCATAATTGGTTTTAAAGCCTAATTCGACTACCTTGTCTATTATTTTTTGTTTGTAGATCTGTTATATAGATCGGAGTGACAAAATCATCTGATCTCAATCCAGAACCAAAGCCAAAACTTTCACCCCATTGTAATTTTTAAAATAAACAAAGTGCGGTGTGAGAAGATTTACGTAGAAAACATACCATACTAATAAGTTCCGTACATAATCTTGATTTGCTTGTGGGTACAGAAATATAAATATGTATCACATATTGACTGATATAATACTTGTTACAGGCCTCAACAGATTTAAGAGGAACATGTACTACGTCTCATACAGGAACTTCAGCGGCTGCCCCTCTAGCTGCTGGAATATTTGCTCTTCTTTTAGAAACTAAGTATGTAATATATATCATTTGTAAACACATAGTCAAACAAACTATACATTTAGGTATGCGTTAGTTATGATATAAAATACAAATTATGGGTTCTCTGAAAAATAATTCTTTAAAATGATGATTTAAGAATACTCTGTACACTGGTTTTAGAACATGTAAAAACATGTTGCGACCTGTACCCTATACTGTTATATCAAAATAAACTAGAAATAATAACTTTTATATTTGACATCAGGGCATTGTCATTATTTATGTTTATACTGAGGTAAATTATTTTTCTGCATCTGCAATAGAATAAATGTGTGATATCCTCAGAAAATTAAAGTTACCATGCTTCACTTAAACACACCCAACAACATGTTCTTGTGACATCAAAAGTAATCAACTATGTTTAATGTTTATCATTATATCAAAATCATCCATTCATAAATCTAATTCGAAATTTTTCATTCAAGTTTTTAACAAATTTAGTTTCTTACAAACACTATGAATATCATTGCAAAATATATATCTAAATTGAATTGGAGTACTATGGAAAGTCAGTTTTTAATATAGCGGATAAGTATATTTCATCGTATTTTCACATATTCTTTTACCTTTATGTTTATTTTGTTCACACATTGTTGTCAATATCAATGATTTTTTTATACAAGTGTCATACAAGTTAGAGGTTAATTTAGCTATAAATCCAAGTTTTATTCACAATTTGCTACATAAGGAAATGCATGTACCAAATCAGGAATATGACATTTGTTTCCATTAGTTTGGTGTGTTTGATCTTTTGATTTTGCCAAAATGTAATTTTCATTGGATTTTTTGTTTTGTTATTTTAAATTTCATTAGTGGAGATCTACAAATCTAAGGGTCAAACGGTCGGAACCGGTTTTGTGCATAACATTCCAAATTTAGTATGTTAAAGAATGTACTATATCATATCTAATTTGTGTTCGGACAATTTTAAAACTATGTTTATAAACGATCTGAATAATAGCCAAATTTTGAAGATCTGAAAATGATCCATTGGTTACCCACTGTCTCATTGGTACACATTATTTACCATAGAGGATGAAAAGTTGAGAACCAGCATAATCCCCTGTTAAGAAAAAAACTGGTTCTATGTTTGCAATGTCTTTAGATTTGTGATCTGTAATTCTTTTCTTCTTGAATATAATACCGAATAAAATCTCTTATTTAGTTATTTACCTAATCATAAGCAAATTTATTCATATTCCAGCCCCAACTTGACGTGGAGAGATGTTCAACATTTAGTTGCATGGACATCAGAATATTCAGCCTTGAAAAATAATGGTGGTTGGAAACAAAATGGTGCTGGATTTTGGATTAACAGTGCTTTTGGATTTGGTTTGTTAAATGCAGCTAGAATGATAAATGCTGCAGATCCTAATGAATGGAAGCATGTACCAGAAAAATACATATGTTACGTTACATCCAATGATTTATCAAATCTACCTCAGTAAGTCTTTGTTGTTATACTGATTTTTTTCTTTTTCTGCAATTAAGTATTTTTGTTTATCGTTTGCCTTTAGATTGGTTATTTTGAAAGATAAAGAGAACAATTTTGCTTACATTAGGTACCTCAGTTGAACCTCTCAAATCAATTTATAATTTTTAAATATTTTTTTTTATATAAAAATTAGTTTTTTATAATCTATGCTCGCAGGAATGAGTGCTGTTAGTGTTTTTCTTTTTTCGTTTTGTTTTTGCTGTAAAAGACATATTGTCTAAAAGGTATTTCATTTTATCTATAAAAAGTGTATTTAATTTGTATTTTTTAGAGATTTCCATAGTAAACAGGAAATAGAAATTGCACTAAAAACTGATGGTTGTAAAGGACAACCAAATGAAATCCGTTATTTAGAACATGCACAGTTAACTTTAACCATGGAATATTCAAAGAGAGGAGATCTGTCAATTAATATAACATCTGCAATGAGTAAGTCTTAGTTTGATAAAGTCCTGGATTAAAGAAAAATCTAATGACATCATTAGCAAACATTGATTGGTTAAAGAAATGACTGTAAATTAAAATTAAATCCATGAAAAGTGAGGTGCAGACATTGGCACCATTAACATAAACCTATTTTCTATTAACAAATATACTAATTTAGTGCAATATCTTAATGGCTTATTACATTTTTATATTACCCTTGTTTTAGATACTGAAACAATGCTTTTATCTGTGAGACCACTCGATTCATCAGTGAAAGGTTTCAAAAATTGGAACTTCATGTCAGTGCACAATTGGGGAGAAAGACCGGATGGTGTGTGGAAACTAAAAATTAGAGATGGAGTATGTACAATATAACTTTAGGACTGATATGTATTTCATTTATTGTTGAAATACGCATAGACAAAAAATGCAAACTGCCACGTGAACTTAATGCATAATCTTCCGTGCATACGGTTTCTGAAAATTTTGTACGAAGTATGTCATAAAAAAACAAGTAATTTATATTGTCCATAATGATAATGATCAATAACTTAATTTTGGATGTATTGGCTGACGTTGTTTTATTTATCAGCTCATAGACATTTAGTCATGTGACCATGACGTCAATAACGTTTTTTCATGGTTTACTCCGGTTTTGAATCGAATTTAGTAATAAATTGTAAGAAATGACTGTAACATTTTTCTGTCTATTCGAAATAACATTAATAATGGTGTGCACACTTTATAATAACCCGCTATCCGGGTTATTCAGTGTGCACCACATTTTTGATGTTATTTCTTCATAGACAGAACAAATATTACAGTCATTCCTTAAATAGTTTTTACAATATGTACCCGTAAAGATAATAATTGTGGCAGATAAAAGTTCCTTCTTAAAGACCTGTTTCGATATAAAACAGGCAAATTGGTACTGTTAATGTTATTAAATTATGTATTACCTTGAGAATGTATGTTACCCTTGTTTGTCAGTGGGTTTTATTTTGAATTTTGTACGTTTTTCAGTCACTTTCATTCTTAAAGTCGTGGTCTTTTAGTTCATCTGTTTAAGTTCAAAGGTTGAAACCAATTATAAAATTTGAAGAATTTGAAATTCCATATACGTTGGTTGATAATAACTTCTTAGAGTTATACACTTTCATAAGAATTTCTGCTTTTTGCTTCGTTATTCCAAATAAATGTCCTATTTTTACTAACCAACTTATAATTGATATGTATCTCATTAAGGAAGACAAGGTAGAAAACAGTCGGACAAAATAATAAAAGGAAGGAAATGAAATTTCCTATAATAATGAGTTACAGTTTTACATGGAAATTGACTCATACTAGTACATGATATAGCTGTTGATATATTTTATTATCCCAGATGCTAATTAAGACCAAACAACAAATTGGCAGTATTTGGCCACAGCCTTTAATATTATATTCTCATAATTTATACATGTTGTATATAACTGAAAAATGAGGTTACCCGCATATTGCTGATTATGGCAACCGTACTGTCATATATAATATATATAAATTACTACCACAGATAATGGTAACTGAAGATAGGATTAAAACAATTTGGAAATCACCGTGGGAACACAGGTGATGGATTGAAACCTTTACATTGTTCATCTAGATCTGTAGTAAATGATCCTATTCATAAAACAAAATGTTTTTTGATGCAGCGAATGATGCAAATCACAGGCCTAATTAATTCAAAGTCTTTGTTGGAAGGTTCGATAACTTCGATCAGACTTCTTCACAGGTCCTGTCTGTCCAAATGGCCAAATACATATAGGTGTTCAAACAATTGACAACTGAAACATCACCTGAAATTATAAATTACAACACAGGCAGTATCTTATTCTAATACATTGTATTTACAATAAATATACATTTCGGGAGGAGGGAGGGATTTTGAATAAAATTTTCCTCTGATAAGTTATTTAAGCAGCCTCTCCTGTTGGACCCGAATTAAAAAAGGATCGTGACGTCAAATTGTATGGTTCACTAACCACTAATGAAATTTGAGTTTTTTTAAACTCACTAATAACCAACCAATGTAATAGTACAGCGCACCGTGATAACTGAATTTAAGTACAGGACTTAAATTCTATTATTGCAGAATTGTCAATGTCGGTTTCATTTTGTTAACCTTTTCATTTGACACTATTTTGTAAGCAGCTATATATTTGCTCTACTTTCTTTTTAGAAAGGAGCTAAAAACACAGGAGTTATAAAAGCAGTTAAATTAGTTTTACATGGTACCAAAGAATTACCTGAGCACGTGCACAGAGCAGGAGGTGCACGTATTTATGACAACAATTACAACAAAGTTATTGATGAACGAGAGGTAATATTATCTGCAAAGCCATTCTTACTACCAAACCTGTTTTTCCCGTAAATACTAAACTAAAATACTAGAAAACAGAGATATTCAAAACAAGATTATAAAAACTGAAATATGTGCTAAAAACCTTACAACTTTCGTAATATATCTGTAAGCGCAGTAAATGTTCAACTAAAAATAGTTCTGTTTATTAGTGCTCTTTAACAATTTCAGGATCACGACCAAAAAGTGGAATATGTTTTTCCTGATGAGTTTTTTTTAAAATGTTTTGATAATTTACGTTCCTCGTAGTAGTAGTAGGTAGTGTGCAATAAGATATAAATTTCACTTCTCTACTTACCCAGTAAACAATCCAACGTTGACATTACGTTGTGACAACGTAATACTATCGTTGTGACAACGTAGTAAAATTACGTTAGTACAACGTAATTTTGTGGACTCCAAGGCACGTGCTGACAACCATCCACACAACGTTGGCACAACGTAATTTGTGACGTAATTTATTACCATCATAAAACGTTGTAACAACGTCACAGCACAACTATAAATGTTTCGTTGTCCTCATTTAATTGATAGAATCAATGCAATTCCATTGAAGAAGTATGTAAACAGGGTCTTTATTTTTTCTTTTAACCCGTTTTAAGTTGTAAATTTTTCTATGTGGGAAAGATGGACAGATGTCGATATGTACTCTATTTCCAAACTGCCAGCTGTATATGAAATTTTCAAAAAGGTTTTTTTTTTAATCTTTTTGGCAGGTTTCAGTGTGAAATGTATAAATATCTAGTTTTCCCAAAAATAGTTGTTTAAGGTTAATAAAGTCTTAAGTTTTTAACTTTTGCAATACTGAAGTACAAGAATTACACATTTCCATTTAACAAATGCAACTTTTCTTTCTTTTAACACATAATACTTTTCAAAAAAGGAGATTTTGTATGATGGCCAATAAGACAATCCTCTATCCTTAAATCAAATATTGATGATGTTAGCAATTATAGGTACATGTACAGCCTTCAACATGACATTTTGGTACATGCTTCAAATTCTGAATGTTTAGTGTTTCAGTGGCCTAGAAAATAGATTTCACTATGATGGCGGAAATTCTAGAATGTAGTCAGCTAGGTTTCACTTTGACGACGGAAAACCATTTTTAATGAATTATTCAGAAATACAACAAACTACCACATTTACCTTAATATTTACTGAAAATTCATTCAGCTGGATTCACAAGATTACAAGCTAGGAAAATCGGCCCAAAATCTGACTGTCTAATTTATAAATATATATATTCTACACAATTCATACACACTTCTAAAAATATCCCAAATGAAGAAAATACCTGAAATTCAATTCAACTAACAATTGCTTTTTTTCCATTGACCAACTAGAGATAGTATAAAAAAGAAGATGTGGTATGATTGCCAATGAGACCAAAATGATAGACCTATCCAAAAGTTAAGACTTCTTTTTTCTTACAATGTACATGTAGCTACATGAACCAATAAAAAAAATAATAGTTTGTTTCTGAATTTTTTATTTTTATTCCAAATTTTAGTCTTGTGTTGGTTGTATACATTGTACATGTCATTCCAAATGTTGGTTTTCTGCCCTCTATTCAGCTGGGCAATTTGCACAATTGTTTCTGCATACATGTAGTTAGTATTGGTAATGTTTTCTACTCTAGCTCAGTCAATATAGTACACTGGATATGTAGGATGGCTTGTTTCGAAGCTAAGACATTTTCACATATATATGTGGTTAAATTTTCAGAATACTAAGTGCGATTTTTTTTCACGCAACAATTTCTTTGAAAATTTAATACTTTGAATACATTAAAAAAACTCCATAGTTTTACATATTTATACTATGATCCTCTACTTTCCAGATCAAAACAAATGGTAAAGCTCAGTCACTTGTTAAAAATGAAACATGTTCAATATCACTACAGAGACAATTTTTGTTTACACACAACTTTTGTGTTCCTCATTTAATGGCGCATTAGTTCCTCATTTGGAGGCGCATTAGGAATATTGACCCAGCTGGTCTTGTGTTGGTTTCAGATCTCTGAAAAAAAAAATCATAAATTATAAAATACAAAAAAATAAATTGATCCCAACTTGTGAATTACAGCAGTTCTTAAAAATTATCCTGTGTTTAAACATAATCAATATTTTTTCTATTGCTGGTCCTATAATAAACTGCAGATTCATAATTATGTTGTGTTGTTACTGAGATGTTTGTATCTTTGCCAATTATACACATTTTGATGATGTATGTTAGAAATTAAACACAATTTCAACAGTATATAATTATTCATAACTTATGATTAACCTTTGTTCTTATTTAAAAAATAAATTTGTTGTTAAATTGAACATGTGTTAAATGTAATAATATTATGTCTGTTCCAGAAAATACTATGACGGCCCCTAAGGGACAGCCCTAAGCCCTTTAAAAAAAAATCCCAGCACCGACAGAATTAAAAATTAATAAGAACAACACTCCCTTTGCATTTTGGTATTTCATACACAACCACCCCCAAATAAAATTTAAGAAAAGAGCTTTCCCTGGGGGAGAGGGGACATCATATTTTCTGGAGCAACCAGTGGTTATTCTACAAATAATAATGAGTCCAAATAATAAATAAAGGAAATTTGGTTTCACAATATTGTCATTTTTCAATTAATTTAAGATATGCAAAGGATTCTACCTTAATAAATTTAGAATGTACATCAATACAACAAGACCTCTAGCATATGCCAATGAACGCAATTTATAAAATCAACAAATTATAATTTGATAAATAAAATTAATATAAGAAGAATGTGTCCACGATCCACAAATATCTTATCAAACTTAATTTAAAGGACATATCTAGAGAACAGTAAAGCAGATGCTCTCCAAATTCAAACTCTGCGTTTTATGATAATAAGCGTTGTGTATTAGTTGCATAACATGTGGTTTAGGCAAACGTTAGATAACAGAATCCAATTTTGAGTTCAATGTACATGTATGTACGTACAGTACAAGAGTTAAACTATATCACTCAGTTAAGGAGGACATAAAAAGAGCTGATCAACTGATGTTTACCTTTATAAAATCTTGGTCCAAATTTTTGAGCTGGTGCATGCTTAACTGTTACATGTTTACTGCAATGATTTCCTCAACCTCAGACACATTGGATCTGTGGATTTATATACAAGACTCTGGAAAAAAAAATTAAAAATACATTCAATTATCTATTATATTCTTCTGTCTGTTTCATATAAAAAAGAAGATGTGTTATGATTGCCAATGAGACAACTCTTTACAAGAGACCAAAATGACACAGAAATTAACATTTATAGGTAACCGTCAGGCCTTCAAGAATGAGCAAAGCCCATACCGCATAGCCAGCTATGAAAGGCCCTAAAATGACAATGTGAAACAATTCAAACGAGAAAATTCACCGCCTTATTTATATAAAAAAAATTGTATGCATGTTAGTCCAACAACTCTTTAGGAGAACAAAGTGACAAATTTAAAATTAAAATGCATTCCAAAATTCATATGTTTTATGATTGATTACAACATTGTTTCTGATCACATATTTAGTGATTGTACATGTAGCTCGTCATTGATAAACATGTAGATTTCATACTATAAATTGTACAGAAAAAAAGATGTCCCTATGTTCTGTTTTTTAATACCTGTAAACTGGGTTTTACCCTGAAAACAAGAAAATTTTACCCAATTTTCAAGGCTAGATCCTAGTCTAAATCATTATGACACTTTCAAGACTTGGAAGGCTGTTTTTTTATTTTTTTCTGGGACGCCTTCCTACAACGACCTAGTCCCATTACGACAACTTTGATGGCTATCTTAATTTTTTTCTGTGACGCCTATATTTTACAACATCTTTTATATTGGCACATATTTCATGCATGTTAGCGACGACCCCCAGTGATATATGCAGTATTATCATTAATAGGCCGAGTTGGTAATATGCCAAGTTTGAAATGTGCGGAGTTTGTAATGGACCCTGATATCTAAAGTGCTGAGATGTTTAGCTTCACATTTTCTGATATTGATAACATGGATAAGACTTTTATGCTTCAATGATTATCAAAAAATAACAGAGCAAAAGACACTTGTAGCCTTAATATATAGGGATAGTAGCTCTTGTCACAGATAGAAAACAAGTACTTGTGGCTGTGCACCCCTCCCCCTTTTTTACCTTCTACAGTTATTACTTATTTTTAATTGCATATATCTTCAGAAACAACACAAGTTAATCAAGCAATTTGATAAATGGATTCAAATAACACACATTATGGCTAAAATATCTTGTATCAGTGCAATATATTGACAGTATGTATCATATTTCAACACAGTCACGTATAACAGACTTGAAAGAGGCGCCCAACACGGTAACAGCTGTTTTATTTTCATCAATCAAACTTGTTTTTATCATGGAGAACCTATTTGGTGTAATGTGCAATCATTATTTTACCTTTTTCTTTGTTCTGGAATCTGGATCAAGCTAAATTTCCACTGCAAATTTCGCACTGTTTTCAAATATCAAGCGGCAAAAGTGCGCATGCTCAGACTTTTCATAGTATGCAGCGGTAAAACCCGAGTACTGCTGAACGTTACACTAATCAAATCGTAAAAAACGATAATGAAATCCAAGTGATAAATGATGACACAATTTTAATGATATATTAAACAATAGATATTCATATAAAATACATATATTAAAACATTAAAATTGGATTTGTAATATTTTCTTTGACATCTTGGTGCAAATTATGTCTGCGGGAAAAAAGGGGGAGTTTTTTTTTTAAATCGAAAAAATCGTAAATATATTCTGGTGAAGGTGAATGATCGATATATCCAGGAATACTCATTATGACATACCCCAAAAATTCGTCCCATAAAACCAGATTTTTACAATGTATTCACTACGTTCTTATAATGTCGATACGACGTAACAAAATGTTACGTCGGATTATGACAGTTATAAGCACGTTGTTACAACGTGATAAAATGTTACGTCCTGACAAGGTACTAAATTTACGTGAATCCGACGTAATTTTATAACGTCGTCTGTACGTCTGCATCCAACGTTGGATTTTTACGTTCCCACAACGTTGGTACGACGTAAACTCACGACATGACGTTCAGACGACCATTAACCGACGTCGGGAGTACGTCGTGTGTTTACTGGGTAGTTTGTTAAAGTTTCCAGCAAAATTCTCTTCTGTAGCTAAGGAAATAAAGTAGAGTGATAAAAACTATAGAGAAACAACGAAAGATTGGACAGAAGTATTAATTCTCCAAAAAAAGAAAGAATTTACATTACAGATTTTCTGTGATAATTTAGATTCTTTAAATATGCAAATAAAATTTATTCAACTTAACTTGTTCTTACTTCACCTAACTTTAACATTGATCGTTATTCCTCCTAAAAACCTATCCATTCTTGATATATTAATTCTTTGACAGTCTAAGTAGCAACATTCCAGCAGCATCTGCATACGGTGTATACATCTCCCAATTGATACGATATTCCCGTGCTTACATTTTCTATCATGATTTTCTCGATAAAGGGTTGTTGCGCACAAGGAAGTTATTAAATCAAGAGTTCCAAATGGTGAAGTTGAAATCATCTCTTCGTAAATTTTACGGACGCCATCACGAGTTAGTTGACCGTTATGGAATAACCGTTTCACAAATGATATTGGATATGTTACCTACGTCGTAACTACAATCCCCTTCCCTTTCATAAATGTGACCTACCGAATTAGACTATTTACCGGATGTGTTATCTCATAATCAACACGACGGGTGACACATGTGAAGCAGGATCTGTTTATCCTTATGGAGCACCTAAAATCGCCCCTAGTTTTTGGTGGGGTTCGTGTTGTTTATTCTTTAGTTTTCTATGTTGTGACATGAGTACTATTGTTAGTCTGTTTCTCCTTTTCATTTTTGGCCATGGCGTTGTCAGTTTATTTTCTATTGATGAGTTTGACTGTCCATCTGGTATCTTTCGTCCCTCTTGAATTTCGTCACAATTGTTAAATCAAACTGAAGTTTAAAGGTTGACAGAATGTTCAGAATTATAGAGTTTTGTAGATCGTATGTTGACTTAAAGATGCTGTCTTATTGAAGTATAATACACTTATAATTTTACTCAAATTAAATAAGTTTTGCGTCATTCAATAGTATACTTCATCAGTCAATAAGTGTCACCATTAAAACAAGTGTTTGTTTATCTTTTGAGAAGAATATGATTCGAAGAGGAGTTAAGATAGTTAAATATTATCTCGCAATATCTAAAATAGAGAATAGTCAACAAAGAATTTGTTTTTGTGTTATCACCTTTCCTAAAAGAGGGACAAAAGATACCAAAGGGACAGTCAAACTCATAAATCTAAAACAAACTGACAACGCCATGGCTAAAAATGAAAAAGACAAACAAACAACAGCACACACGACACAACATAGAAAACTAAAGAATAAACAACACGAACCCCACCAAAAAACTAGGGGTGATCTCAGGTGCTCCGGAAGGGTAAGCAGATCCTGCTCCACATGCGGCACCCGTCGTGTTGCTTATGTGATAACAAATCCGGTAAATGGTCTAATTCGGTAGGTCACATTCATGAAAGGGAAGGGGATTGTAGTTACGACGTAAGGAACATATCCGATATCATTTGTGAAACGGTTATTCCATAACGGTCAACCAACTCGTGATGGCGTCCGTGAAATTTACGAAGGGATGATTTCAACTTCACCATTTGGAACTCTTGGTTTAATAGCTTCCTTGTGAGCAGCAACCCTCTATCAAGAAAATCATGATAGGAGATGCAAGCACGGGAATATCGTATCAATTGGGAGATATATACCCCGTATGCAGGTGCTGCTGGAATGTTGCTACCTTTAAATGGAAAGTTCACAATTGGAAAGTTGAAATCATCTCTTTTGTCGTAAAGTTTTGTTTTCAACCGACCCTCATTGTCAATTTCTAGATGTAAGTCAAGATATGAGGCCGACTTAACTGTATCTGTTGTATCCTTTATCTCTAGCTCGATGGGATAGATGCGTTCCTCAT
The DNA here is from genome assembly GCF_965363235.1 of Mytilus galloprovincialis. NCBI lineage: Eukaryota > Metazoa > Mollusca > Bivalvia > Mytilida > Mytilidae > Mytilus > Mytilus galloprovincialis. The sequence goes on along the minus strand of NC_134841.1, from coordinate 11,089,786 downwards.
AGTCACCAAATTTTGAATTATTTAGTGAAAGAACATCATCTATATAGCGAAAAGTAGAGTTAAAGGATATTGCTAACTTCTTATCTTTCTTCCTAAGAAGTTCCTGCATGAAGTCAGCCTCATAATAATAAAGAAACAAGTCGGCAAGTAGAGGGGCACAGTTTGTTCCCATTGGAATGCCGACAGTCTGTTGAAAAACACGTCCCCCGAACGTAACAAATATGTTGTCAATCAAGAAACCAAGCATCTTGATCATATCAGTTTCAGAGAATTTTTTGTTCGAATCAGAGTGATCCTTTACAAAGTAGGATTTATCCCTCCCCAAGACAAGATACTTGTATCGACGTTGGCCATTCTAAATGACTCTATAACAAAGTTGTTACTGAGTTGTAAAGAAAAAAATACAGATATGTTATTTCTTGTCTGAGAAAATACTTTGACACATTAAAACTTAAAAAAAAGTCGAAACTAGTTTGATTTTATTTTCCTTTCTTAATTAGTAATTGTTAAGATACATTTGTACGGTTCTGTTGAAGAGTAGTCAAATGTAAATCACATATTCACATCATGGTACTAAAGTTGAAAGTCGTCTAACAAGCTAGCTTTCAAGACAATATTGGTTGTCAATTTTAACATTATATATTATCTGCAATTGATAAAAACCTAATGGCGAGAGTAGGGACATATTTCTATAATATCATATTATTTTAGTTGCTACATCCAGAAATGGTAAGAACACTAAGTTCCTAGAGTTTTTCTTTTAAGCTTTTGATCTTCTTGCATGTAAAATGATTGGAATGACATATATATATATATATATATATTATTATTATTGTAAGATATTCCCTGCAAATTGAAACTGTTTATCCAACATGTACAGTAATTCAGACATCATTGCAAATACAAAGGATTGACTTTACGCTTATAGCTAATTACTGTAGTTAATCTCAAAGTTATTTCATTTCAATGTCAATCTTTACAAAAGTAAATTTGAAGAATTAGGAGAATAGATAAACCCTCTTAATCTTACAGATATTTCAAGGATATTTGGTTGTTTGCGTACAATGTTATGATATGAAATGTGGGTTAAGAAAAATCAGACATAAAGCACTTGTTATTTCATGGCTGGTAACAGTTAGAGACATCAACAGATATGACTTTCGATGTTCTATTATTTGGAGCTTTTAATTTTGAAAGGGATGAGTTTTAAATAATTGGATATGAGCGTTTGTGAAGTTTAATCTATTAAAGCGGCTCGGAAACATGAACTTTATTAACTGCAATTTAATATAAACTTTTAAAAAGGTACATTTAAATAATGAACTATACGATAATCTGTTTCACGGTTAATATAAAAACAAAATAATCTACGGACATACTTAAAATATATATCTTATATATCTTTATATTTTACTACAGTAACTACTCACATTATATATTTTTCATAACCTGTGCATTTGTTATATTAGATAATTACAGTGAAATGCAGTGAAGTTTAGCATTTGATAGTTCATTGATAACATTCTGGCGTATCATAAACAAACAACTTGTAACGTCTCATTTCATTGGCCGAAAGATTAAAATACAACAACAATGTAGTCAGTGTGCACGTGAATTGACACTGGTGACCGACAATGGAATGTACTATGTTACTACCGTTCAAAAGGCAGAATGTGCAACTTGCGGGGGGGGGGGGGGGGGAGGGTGGAGTCAATGAAATATGTGGATTGATTTTGTTTTTTCATTTTTCAGAACTTTTGATGTCGTCTCTTGATCCAGAGGACAAATTTGAATTAAATATTTCGATGTGAAAACTGTTAAGATTTTAAAGTTTAAAATTTTACTATCAATTGCAGAAAATTATAAAACCAATGAATTTCACATTCACATTTATAAAAGCTAGAATTGTGATTGCATAATCAAGAACACAATCATGTACGCAAATACGACGATGGAAGCTTTAAACGACCTTGACCAGCTACGTGAATATTAATCAGTCCATTCAACGTTATAGTACGTGTGTTCTATTTTCGCAGGTGTGAGGTCGAAGGTCTGAATAGACCAATGAAAACGATCGTTCCTTATAGAGTTAATCTAATAAAGTTTGTTTGACTGATTATGTCGCACGACCTTTCGCTAAGCTTGGCCGCAGATAGGTGTATGTTTGATAATCTTAATGGTAAACTTCATGTTTTGATATTACTGATATGGTATATAATTTTTTCAAGTATGGAAACTTGTATGTAAATACTAACAAAAACTAGCCGCTGTATAAATATGTTATTTACTAATGTTAACGAGGCCGGGATAAGGTACCGGTACTTGATGTTTTTAAACTAACAAATGTACAGATTTTAATAAAATATGATAAATTAAAAAAAAAAAAAAAACAATTTGAAGTGTAAAATTTGAATTAAGCTATTACCAGCCATAAGATATCAAGTCTTTCATGTCTTAAATATAGGTTACAGTGGGTTACCAATGTTTTGAACATTTGAATCAATTAAAGGAAATATACAGTTCAAGATACTAAAAAAAATTAGAACTGAGGGAAATATCATGAATTTCAAACGAAGTCGAGCCGGTCAATATATTATTTATGTAAAACCGTTTGATTAATCGCATGTTCATAACATGAATTTGAAACCTTGATATCTTTATCTAAAGCTGTCTTCTGTATTCCTGGTTTATACTATTCCTTTGACTTGCATTGATCTTTTATGCTTGAAATAAAAAATAATCAAGGATTTAAAACAATTATTGTATTGAAATTAGGTGAATCATAATTTTTAGTAAACAAATCAATTACGAACCGAGATCTTTGTCGCATTTAATTACTCCTAGCATGTACATGGTTTACTAGGTTTACTTGGTCTGTATTGAAATGAACTAGAATTAACTTAATTATTTATGGTTAAAACTGTTCAACAAAAACAGCAAAGGTTCAGTCTTACCATGAAAAAAAAGTATAATTTTAGAGGCATTTATCTCAAATGCCTCAACACAACTTCAAATACTTGAATGCATTGTATTTCATGTAAACTACTTTTTTTATTATCTTAGAATACATTATTATTCGTCCGTTTCTTATTTTAAACTCACGTACAGCATATATCAAATGTAGTCATAAGGGAGTAGTAGTTTAAATCACAAATCTCATGAATTGATTAAGACGACAATTTAAAGTATTAACCACTGAGGAAATATGATAATACATTAAAAAGTCATTTGATCTTTTTAAGAAAAAAAAAATCGCCCATGTTACACACTTGCTGTAGATTTATTTATAATCGTGGGCACAAATTTTTGTAGATTGAGTAAAACTTGAGTTTTTGTGGATATTTGAGTTCGTGGTTTTGCTTAATTCCACCTACAAGCCTTAACAAAATTTATATTTCATTGAACATTTAGATTCGATGTTCACATTTACCAACAAAATCAACTAAATTCGGTATCCCACGAATAAAATTAAATTCGCCTTATAAAACATAGTAAAATATACTTTATTTTTAACAAATATGATAGCAGAACGAAACGCGCGTCTGGCGTATATACTAAATTTAGTCCTGGTATCTACGATGAGTTTATTTACACAAATAATGAAAATATTTCCTTTAATTTTTTTCCGGTTAGATTTTTTAGTAGGCTTAACAACTGAATTATTGATTTGTTTTTCAGAGAACAGGTTCTGTAGAATCCATTCTTCATGAGTTCCGTGAAATGATGCACATTAAGGACACACGGGAGGTTTGGTGATCCTACCACTATGGATACGGTCAATAAAAAGACTAAAAGTGTTTTGTCGTTTATCACTTTATGATTCACAGAAAAATTCAGCAATTAAAGAACAAATTCCCAAAAGGTACCAAGGGGGCCTTTAAAACACAAGTCAAACAATTACAGACTACACTATGGATAAAGCCACACACCGAAAGTACACATAGCAATGGCAAGGCACAGTATACTAAACATTTGAAAACGAAAAACCAATTTAAAATAACTGCATTGGCTATTGTGCCCTTGGACGATATTTTTAACTTTCGTCACCATTAAACACGAACTCCATAAAAAAAAACTGAGTGCGCTCTTGTGCTCCTGAATGATATGCCATTTCTGTTATAAAAGTGAAATTTGTCGCTATGCACATGTTAAAATACCAATAGGTTTGTTTTCAATAAAACACCCGTTGTATAAATAAAATCAAAAAAACAAATCGTCAATTTGATGTCTTATCTTAAATTCAGGTCCAAATAAAGGCTTCAGTAGTATACCGCTGTTAAGAAGTTATAAATCGATTAAGCGAAAACAATCTGGTCAAAAACCAAATCCCTACACATCAACTATTAAAGTACTACTACAAAAACAAACGACAGCATACATAGAAACAGACAATTTGATAACATATTCCTGACTTGGTATCGGAAAATTTTAAGAAACAAAAAATGGTGGGATGAACCTGGTTTTAATGGCTAGCCAAACATCCCACTTACATGGAAATGTTAAAATATCGTTCAAATGACAAGTTTACTTGACGGGAATACAGTACAAATTAACACAAAAACACACGGGACAGGGAAATGCATAGATAAATAATATGATAGCACATTGCAATATGTAAACCACAGAATAACAATGGACACAATCAATAAATTTACGACAATACACAAGTATACCCCATAGAATTATGAACTGTGCGTTATACGAATGTATCAGAGCCACACAAAGTGACGTTACAGGTAAAGTTTTAAATATAGAATACAAAATTGGAATTAAATTTGTAATCATGTAGTTTTATGTATTTTTTTTTAACTTTTACAAGAATAGAATCGTGTTAGTAATCATGTAGTTATTTGTATTTTCTAACCATGTCGGATTTTCCCTCTTTATCAAAACGGTGTAAATTAAAAAAATACTGTGCATATAATTGCTTTAAACTAAAAATAATATAAATGAGCTAGCTGACCAATCATGCTTTTTTTTACATACACATAGAAAATGAAAATTGAATTCAAACCACAAACGATGAGACATAACACAATATCCAACCATACTTACAAAAAAAACCATTATAACTAAATGAATGTTAGATGTATAAATACCGATACGTGTCTAATAGCCATGCCAATTCAAACACGGCAAAACAGTTCTATTCGGGAATAAGTCGCGATTCAAGCTTTATGGAAATAGTTTTGTAATTGCTTTTTTTACAATCAGTTATATGGAAAAGATATACCTTTTCCAAGTAATGATCAACACAAATTGACGTTAACAGGTAACACGTGTTAATGTTTTGTTAAAGCTTATTTGGTCCGGAAATGGGCTTACAGTATATTATGAAGGCAGTCTTAATTATCACCTGTGCGGTCGAATAAGTTCCAAGACCTATATAACATTTGCTCAAATCATTAGGTGTATTTGATACATAAGAAAAGTAAGGTTTAACACTAAAGACATTATCCGCAATATCGAAATGTTATCTTTATGTTCCGTTAATGTACTTTTAAGCTGTTAAAGAGAATTTTAAAAGAATTAAAGATTATCTCTCGTGGCCAAATAGGAATAGTTTGCCATTACTTACCTTATCGTATATGATTATTGTCCAGTTTGGTATTAAATTGAGCATATAATTTCAGAGAAGAATATAAAAAAGGAAAAAGTCACGGACGACGGCTATCTCCAATTAATTGCAATAGCCCAGCTGACATTTAAGAAAAATACATCTAGCATTAAAAAAAGAATTTCATATAATAAAAAATTGCTTGATTGCCTGACGACTGATTCTAGAAACAATTGGATCTGTTTGAGATAATTTAACAGTTGTTTCAAATGAGAGAACACTAATGCTAACTATACTATGCGGTTCTTTGCAAAAACCATAACACATTTTCGTGGCTATTTTTATATTGGTTAAAAGTTAAAATATCATTGATTGATGGATACCCGACATAGAATAAATAAGTCATTTATCAGGCAACGCAAATCCCAATCGATCATTCCATGTCCTGTATTGCCATACTGGAATAATAGCTGATCATATATCATGCCCTTCATGGCATTTAAGTGTTGGTTCGAAAATAAAAATATTTCAATTTTGTATTCTGATATTCAAAGTTCATCTTTGAAATATTTTCAATAACTTTTTATGAACATTTTGTTACAAGTGTCAATGAAAGCCATAACAAATTACATCAACACAAAATAGTCAAGCAAATCAAGGCGACAGTCGTTTACCAATGTTCAAATCTCGTAAAGTCAGTATCAAAATAACAAAATCTTGTATAGAAAACAATTGGATCGGAATTCTTTACTCATCCGATCCATGCAAGTTTGTTTTATCACCAAAGGTAACTATTGAAAACAAACATTTACGTTATGTGAAATTATTTCAGCCAACAATTTTTAAGATACAGATAATATATATGGAAAGATTTCTTATATATAATGGGATTGGATGTTATTTCCACAATAAAAGTGCTCAACAACAAACTTTTAACATTAGATAGGTTTAAAACTGGGCATTTTGATGAGTGTGGCAGTTTTGTTTAAATGAGCCAAGTGGTTTCAAAAATAACATTTTCAAAAATTTAAAATGAATGATGAGTTATATCAATAGCTCACTGACTCTTCGTTCCAGATGATGTAAAGCATTGTGTTTTCAAACGTCCAAATGAAACATTTTGTGACAACCTGATCTTAATATTCTTATGATTGTGGCAGTTAAATTGAAATTATAAGCCAAGTGGTTTCAGAGAATAACATTTTTGAAAGTTTATAAACAGATGATGAGTTATGATCATTAGCTCACTCTGACTCTTCGTTCCAGATAATGTAAAACAAGTCCAAATCAAACATTCTGGAAAAACCCAATCTAAAATGTCTGATAACTCAACTATGTGAAAAGCAAGGGCATGTGTCCAATTGAAACAATTTCTAAATAAAGGCAACAGTAGTATACCTCTGTAAATCGATGGAAAAAACAAAATCGGGGTAACAAACTAAAACTGAGGGAAACGCATTAAATATAAGAGGAGAACAACGACACAACATTAAAATGTAACACACACAGAAACAGACTAAGCATTAGACATAATCCGATGAGAATAACAAATATAACATCAAAACCTAATACATGCATTTGGGATAGAAAAGTACCATGACATGTCTTATAGTAATGTGAATTCACACTCAAATAAAAGAGAAAACAAACGACACATGGAAACACAAGGTTAAAATGTAACACACAGAGAAACGAACAATGGCCATATTCCAGATTTGGTACAGGACATTTTTTAAAAAAAGAAAAAAATGGTGGGTTGAACCTGGTTTTGTGGCATGCCAAACCTGCTGCTTTAATGGCAATATTTAATATAACATTAAAATGACAAAATAACATTACAGGACTACAATACAAATAACAAGGAGAACATATTAGACAAAGAAACACACAAATAATAGCTAACAAAAGGCACCAGGTTTAAAATTCAATATGACAGAAGCGCGCCTCATCCATACAAGACTTACCAGTGTGCCCAGATACAAAAGTTCGAAAGTTAAAACAATTACAAAGTTGTACAGCACTGAGGATCAAAAGTTCAAAAAGGTTGTGCCAAATACGGCTAGGGTTTTTCTGCTTGGGATAAGAACATCCTTATTATTTAGAACAATTTATGCTTTTGCAAACAGTAAATTTTATAAAATGACTATATAAAAGATATACATGATAAAACTGAAGTATTAACTAATTACAGAAAACAAAACCTGGATACATTACATAAACCAATGCAAAAAATAGACACACCCGACTTAGTAAAGACCTCAAAGCAAAAAGTGAAAAAAGTGACGTCACATACGAATTGGTAAGAAGGCACCAAAAATGACGTCACATTTGAAATTCTAAAACAGCACACAAATCAAAGAGCTGAAAGCTCTGAAGAAAAATGACGCCACTGTCTCTAATATTGGGATAGTTTTTATGCAAGTCTTGATTTTCACATACCGTAATTAGTTTAACAATGCAACATGTATCGTAAGCATATAATTGATATTCGTATATGTGTGTGTGTGTGAAGTGAAGGTGACAACTGGCTGGTTTTTTAAGACAAATGAATAGGTCAAGACTAGCTGAATTGTACAAATAAATACCGTAGAAAGGCTTGTATATTTCTCACTGGTACATAGTCTGAATCTGAGTCCGTTCGCTTCCATTCACGTTTGCGCCCACTCATTTTCACCCCCTACATGTTCGCACCCAATCTTAATTGGTTTTGTGTTTAACAACTATGTAAGCAAGTGTTTTCTTATAAGTATAATTGTTGTCATTGTCTCAAAATAAAGTGAGACAGCAATTTTTTTTTTTGTGTTGAATAAATCTTAATTATGTTTTGGATAAGGTATTGCTAAAAATAATAATAATCCTTTCTAAATAAAGTGGTATTTTGTCAACGTTTTATTTTGTGTTGAATAACTCTTAATCATGTTTTGGTTAGTGTATTGCTATAACTTGTTTCATTGACTTGTTTCAAAATGAAGTGAGATTCTGACTATCATGACTATGTTTGTTTCTGCGTGTTGAATAAATTTTATCATGTTTTGGTTATATTAGTGGATTGCTATATTTTGGTTTCTATGTTTTATTGTTTCGTTGTTTCAGATCAATGGGACCAAGCTGTTAAAAACAATTATCTTTTGTGTTTTTTCCTTTAAAATCTTCAATGTTTTACTCATACCAAGCTATAAATACATTCAGTATTTACACCCAAGCAATTTAAAACAACAACCATAATTTTCCAATTATTCAACTTGAATTTGAATTAAAATTGGGCGTGAATGAGTAGAGTGTGAATGTGCGAACGTGTAGGGTGCGAAAATGTATTGGGCACAAACAGACCTGATGCCACACAGTCTGAACCCCCTTCTCCCACAAAATATTAAGTAAATAATCTTTTTGTTACTGCTATCAAAGGTCTAATGAAACTCAGATAGTTTCAAACATTTATCAAAGAATTCTAGTCAAACTGGCACCTAGTTAAATTGGCACCTGAACGTCGTAGGAAGGCGTCCCAGAAAAATAATAAAATAGCCTTGCCAGACGTCATAATTATTTGGACTAATACATGAGATATTGTGTATTTTTCTGCATTATTTTAACCAGTTGAGCATTTTACAGGATTGTTGGTTTAATGCTGTTTAAACTTTACTGAAAAACAAACACCTTAAATTTGCTAATTATTTGGCATGAAAGTTTGATTTATTGAAAGGGACTCATAGTTTTCCATTTTTTTTAATAATTGACTTGTTTTTACAATTACACAAATTGTCTAATTGTTAAAACAACAGCTTTGGTACGGGCTTCGTTGTTTACCTTTATACACTACATATTCACTTTCGTTTCGTGGTTTACCAAAATACACAACAACATATTCACTATGTACTTGGTAACAGTAATTAATTAATTGAATAGAAAATATTATATCAAATATTATTGGATGCCGAATTGACGTCGAATAGGTGCCGATTTGACTAGATGCCAATTTAACCAGGTGCCGACTTGACTTGTACGTTTCAATTCCTCTGCGATCGTTTGCGGTATTTTCTTGAGAAAACCTATTTTCCATCATCAAAGAGAAGAAGAAACTGCTTTAAAATGATCCTGGAACGCTTCATGATTGTTAAAATAAGTTTAATTCACTCAAAAACAATTTTAAAACTTGCGATTAAACAGGAAGTTTCCAAAGCACGTGTAAAAGAAGAAATTAACCGGTGAGAGTGGAAATCCGTATATGACAGATATCCCTATAGTACGACTTTGAAAGTAAAACAGTTCAATCCTTTTGTAAAACAATCTTTAATATACCTATCACATTAATGTTTGAATGGTCTTAAGCTTATTCAAACCATATAAGTCGGTATGAAACACCAAAACGGAATGAACAATAACCGATTACGTTTTGTAGTTTACAAATTCTAAAACTGGTTCCCGTCAAACTACAACACTTTGTTCGAGTGTAGTGGAATACAAGCAAAAACCAGTGTAAACTGGGTCCTGGCTGGTTTAATACTACACAATGATGCATAATGATAACACAAGCAGATACCAGTTTGTTTGGAAAATAGAAAATACGAAACCAAGCGCGGTAGGCAGAGCAATGTAATGAAGTTCAGGTCGGCAGTTATGGAACAATGACTGCGTCATTTTCCAAAAATGACGTCAAATTTCAATGACTAAAACTATTTCTCAGAAAAAAAATAGAATTAGGATTGATTTAAGATTATATTTGAACTAAATACTGATATTACATTTAATAATAATGAAAATTGCGATACTTATTAATAACAAACTGAGGTAGCAATTAACTGTATTATATAGCTATGTCCGGTTTGTTTTGAATCTAACTGAGAACGTAAAACATTGTACAAATTACGTTGAACCAAATCAAATCTTATGAATGAAGGCGGTGATTAAATTTCAATAACACATGAATATAATAGAAAAGACGTCAAGACATTTGACAAAATCTGATGAGAATTACAAATACCACATTAAAACTAAATACATGAATTTGGGATAGAAAAGTACCGTAACACGTCTTATAGTAATGCGAATTAACACTCAGCAAAACAGTCACAATCCGGAATAAGTCATGTTCGGTAACTAAAAGTTAAATCATTCTATAGTATTTCAAGCTCATTCAATCATGAAATCATGGATAGAGAGTTGTCTCATTGGCACTCATACCACATTTTTTTTATATATCTATAAACAAATTTATTTGTCATATAACTGCAAAGTTCACTCCATAACAACCATGTGTACAAAGCATAAAGCTGATGGGACCCTTTAATACCTTAAACACAAATTAAACAGACCGTAATCCAAAACTTCACCCTACCTAAAGCTAAAACTTGCAACCCTTAAACCTGAGGCTGGACACTCAGGCAAATGAACAGAACAGCCTAGATGACATATGAGATGACATATTTAAACCTTTACTATCAAAGCAGGGTATACACACGTGTTATAACCTCCACATATCCAAGTAGAAAATCTTAAAATCAAAACATATAAAGAACTTTTACTAACATGACCACAATTAAAACAAATCTTAACTAGAATTTCCAGAATGCACTGATTTGTACCATACATTAAATTGATATCTAAAGTGGTACCAAAAAATTACAGAACACTCATATGTAAAGGACTGACTTTAGGAACTACCAAAACAAAGCTAGCATTCCATTCAACTTTTCCATTATAAGATTTATAACCATGCATTCAATAATTACAGGCAAAACTCTTTTATACTTACTGCTGCCATAGGCTCAATAATAAGTATGTCACTTACATTGCCTGTAAGCTTTAATAGTAAATAGTCTTAAATATCCATCAATTGTTTACATACGGCAATAAAAATATATTTTAAAGGCAATGGTATAAAAATATAATTTATTACAACTATAAAAAGAAACAGAACATAAGACATGTATTGATAAGAGATTAATGATACATAAGTCAATTAACCAAATTACCAAATGTTAAGATAACTAACATTTCATATCTACTAAGATTTAGAGAAGAAAACAAACAAGCACTCAGTAAATGTACAAATGTATTTTAAATGAAAAATGAGACTCTAACATACAGATGTAGATATTAACAAAATTGTACATGTATATCAAAGGAAAATGTCTATAGAACTTCAACTTATCTGTTAGGAGAAACTATTCCATTTCATTCTTTTAATTGATGAAGGGACATAAGTTACTGTATAGCAATCTAACAAACTAAGTAAAAGAAATTTGAAATCTAGATGGTACAAAATAATCTTCAACAATAGACTAACCAGAAAAATTACGTATTATAAGGTGAACAGTCCATCCTGCTGTCTAAAAATAGCTTTCTAAAAAATATTCTATTTTTCATTGGTTCAATTCACCAACAGACCAAAACCTTCAATTTAAGTCTGAAACAAAATTAGTATTTTTTTAACAATTTTGACAGGAAAATCTAATTAAAAATAATAACGAAAGAGCGATTTTATTCTTTAAACTTTGGTCAATATGAAACATCAAATTTTAGGAATCAAAATTGTTTTTGTTTAGAACAGGGAAAAAAAGGTTAACATTAGAGATCCAATAGCAGTAGAAAAAGCAATTGTAAAGTGTCAGTATATAGACACAATTAACTGGTTTATCCATACTCATATAAAAAAAACACTTTAACATTACCACATCATGTCAACATTCACTCACAAATATGCTGGATTTCACAATACCCTTCCAACAAATCATAACACTAACAGTAGCCTTTCTTTGTTCAGCTGCACTATCTTTGCAAAACAACAAGGTTATTAGCCTGATATCTTTGATAACTATAGCTACACTTTTCTTTACAAAATACTGAGTTATGAAATTCAGTTTCAATCAGAATACACATCACACTTCAAAATAAGTCCTCTATTAAAAAAAACTTATTGTAAAATAACATTTTCCAATAAATTACTTCAAAAAATCAGATTGTATAGTTAAATCTGCACTATTATCAGGTCTTTTAACATCATAGATATATATATATATAAATATCAATATGCAACAAAATTGTGTCACACAAAAAAATTGTCAAATCTGTATAAATTTACTTTAACATAAAAAAACAATTTCTACTAATGCTTTAATGGGAAAATATTTAAATGAATCATTAGCTTATTATTGTTCAAGGTGAAAAGTCTGTTTATTGAACAAATATATATCCCTTGCAATTTCATTTTAAAACAAATTATGTATATGATGTTATTATTCATTGCAATGCCAGCAGTCAATCATCTCCTCAAAAATGTTATGATGCTAACAGTACAATTACTCTACTTTGATATTTTGTAACTTTAAAGGACTCTCTAGAAATCATACCTTTTATCAAGTCAGTGGGCAGTGCATGGTAGTAAAATATGATGAGCTAAGAACAAGTGCTTCCTGCAGATGATTTAAATTGATACATGTATACATAAATATATATTATAACCATGATAACAACGTTTCATTTGAAACATGTAATTTGATGAACAAAAACTTTATAAGAAATTAAAGGGCACAAGTGTTTTTTTTTGCAAATTTTCTGTTTTTGTATTTTGATTTGAAATAATAGTAAATACTATTTTTTTCAGTTTAGAATCAAGACTTGCAAATATAAAACATATGTCTCCATCATATAAATGAGCTATCACGTCTTGATGAAACACAATTCCTTACACATGTTCACTTGGATCTCTTGTACATGGTTAGGTATTTCCTACTCACAAAAAGATATGTTCACACTATGCAGTTTTGTCATTTAACAAAAAACAAATAAATAATGTCATCTTTCTATTTAAAATATGTGTTAATATTCATCATGTTCATACTATTTTAGAGAATTTACATCCAATACTTTGGATATACCTATCAATCATTTCAACACCGATATTCACAATTATTATGAAAGTTTAACTTTTATAAGAAAAAGTCATTTAAGGCACCACCTAATTCACAACATTCTATTTGTCAACAAATAAAAAGAATCACAATACTTGTTACAATTAACAAACATGAACCATAGTCTTGATTTTTTAGTCAAAACTGCAATATCACATATCAAAGTTATTGAAAAGGCAATATAACCTTGCTGTAAATTCTATAATTTTAAAATAAACGTCATCTTTTTTTAACAAAAATTATGAATTTAAATTATAGTATATTTCACCACCCCTTAATTCTTACCTGTATATTAGTTTTGTGTAAATATACAATTCAAGACAGAGTTTTACCTACATCAATTAAAACATACATTTGGTTATCAGTACTGAACCTCTTCCAAATATCATAGTAGAATTGATCACTAACAAAAACATTTTTATAATTTCAGATGTAACAAGGAAGGAAAAAGATTCTTTAACATTAAGAACTTTTAAATATATGAACAATTCTTTCTTTAGAAATATATTGAATAATACATATTTCAACATCATACACAGAGAAATGTCTGTAGTCTATAAATAACTGATCCTTTCAATAATTTAAAATGAGTTTCTAAGAAGGACTATCATCAAAGCTCTTCTTTCATATTTGAATCTTTTGTTTCGTTTGATATTTCATCCTCGTCTGCTTTTTGTCCTTCGTTATCTCTATCATTGCCATCTTCATCATCGTCGTCATCATCATCATCGTCTTCATCCTTATCCTGAATATAAGCAGAAGCTTCATTTGCTGGCATTGGTACTTGTAAATCTTCCTCTGTACACACCTCTGATAAAGACAATGAGAAAAATTCAGTTACAGCATGAGAACAAACTAAGGTGTTCCAAAATTAACCTTCTATTAACATAAAAAAAGGTTTAAACGTTGCTTCATTTTTGTTGTACTGAGCTTTTGATTTTGCTATTTGATTCAGGACTTTCCGTTTTGAATTTTCAGTTCAGTATTTTTGTGATGATATTTTTAAGTCTTATCTACATTTATAAAGGATAGGAAATGGTGGTTATTTTAACCCTTTTTCTAGGTGCCAATATCACATTCCGTGGTCAAACACAATTTTTTGAGACTAATAAATATCTTAAATAATTCAATTTCAGAAAATGACCAATACTGTTGATGAAATGACTATATATACTGAGGATTCGTTATTATTCCTTGGATATCAATTTTGTGGATTTTGTGGGTAAAGGCCGGCTAGGTGATCCACAAATTTAAATGTTCAACTAATGAAAAATTTCCTATATAGGCTTGTATGCAAACTATGACAGAACTACAAAAGTAAATATCCACTAATAAGTAAGTTTTCCTTAAAGGGGCACTAGCTGTCAAATTCATGGTCACTGATTTCACTCAAATTCTCATATTTGATTTATAACAATGTAAAACATTTATCCAAAATATGAAAAGTCTAAAATAAACAGTTTACAGAGCATGGGGTAGATAATATATTGGTTTGTTTCGTGTGTATTTAAGTCCAGACACCATCTAATCGATTTGACCTCAGATGACCATATAAGCGATGTAAACATAAATAAAGATATGAATAGATTAAACCAACACGTGCAATTGGATTTTTATAGGTCTGTTTGATTTTATTTTATAGATTAAAAATAGATGTTTCTCATTGCTTTTAACCGTATAAGAATGATTTTATGTGCATCGAATTAGTAATCAAATGATTTTCCGTAGTTTCACTTTCATTGTTGACATTCTTTTTCTTTAAATAACTAGTACACGTACAATGCATGTGTTGTCAATCTCTAGCGAGGGGTTAAATTGAAGTTCACATGAATACGGATTTAAAGAGGTCGACTCATTCACTTGCAAGTGAATAACTAATTATCAATGTTTCTTAGAGTAATTTGTCAAAATTGAACCTTTTTGGCTGAAAAAAGCGAATTGTTATTTCACTATTTTACTTTCATTATTGATTGAACAAAAAAAAAATCAAACTTTAGATTTATTATATATCTCGTAGCTAGCGGCCCTTTAAAGAGGCACTGACTACGAGATATATACAAAATCAAAAAATAAAATATTTTTTGTTAAATCATTAATGAAAGTGAAATAGTGAAATAACAATTCGCTTTTAGCAGCCAGTATGGGTTAATTTTGTCAAAATAAGTGAAGAAACATTGATAATGTATTATTCACTTGCATGTGACCTCATTAAATCCGTATTCATGTGAACTTTAATTTAACCACTTAGCTAGTGATGAATAACAGGTGAATTGTGTGTGTATAGTTATTTGAAGGAAAAGAATGTCAACATTGAAAGTGAAACAAAGGTCAATCATTTAATTGTCTTATTTCATCCACAAAAACTCATTCTTATACAGGTAAAAACAATGATTAACATATATTTGTAATCTATAATTTAAAATTAAACAGACATAGAAAAAAATCCAATTACACAAGTTTGCTTTTTCTATTTATATCTTTATTTATGTTTATATCCCTTATATGGTCGTCAGAAGTATTCGGAGGCCAACTCAATAATTAATTAGATGGCGTCTAGACTAAAAAACACACAACACAAAGCTACATATTCTCGACACTATGCCATGTTAATTGCTTATTTTATACTTTTTATGATTTGGATAAATGTTTTACATTGTTATCAATCAAATATTAAAATTTGAGTCAAATCGGTGACCATGAATTTGACAGCTAGAGCCCCTTTAATCCCTGAAAATCGGTATCCACAAAAATAAGTGAATCCATAGAAGACAAGTTTCCTTTAATTTCTACACACCTGCTATATCTCCACAAATTTGTTTTTCTGCAACTTCTAAACTAGTTTTTGGTGTGCCTAACACTTTGATCATATCTTCTTCATAATCTTCTACTAAAGTTTCACACTGAAAAATAAAGATATTTGGTAAAAAAATAGCAAATTTATATCACATTTATACTATTACTTAAATTGAAAATAGTGAAATGGGTCAAAGAGACCAAAGTGAAGAAAACAACCCAAAGCCCTAAAAACATGTGTAGGTCTTCAACACAGCAAGAATATTCTGCACATATAGGAAGGCATCAGCTGGCTCCAAAACAATAATCTATACTAGTTCAGTGAAAATGGACAGCACACTAAACTATTGAACATATTAATGAACCATAATGAAAAAACAAGACTAACAAAGGCCATACTTTCCTGACTTGGGAAAGGTACAAAAATGTGACAGGCTTAAACATGTTTTGTGGGATCTCGTCCCTCCCCTATCCCACTATTATTATACTTTTATACTAATATTGTAAACTTTGGACCCCTCCCTTGGATACAATAATGACATGCCGGTGAGTGGTGTGAAATCTTAAGGACAGCCAATTAATCAAACTTAAAATTCAAAAACATCAAAAGAAGCAGTTTTAATTGTAGATGTGTCATTTATGAAAATAATGTTCATTTGTAAAGATAAGCATAAGAGGAGATTGGAGAATTGCAAAGCAGACAAAAAACAAGAATGTGTCAAAAGTACACGAAAGACCACTTGCACTATCATTTTCCATGTTCAATGGACCGTGAAATTGGGTAAAAAATCTGATTTTGGCATTAAAATTAGAAAGATCATACCATAAGGAACATGAGTTATAAGTTTCAAGTTGATTGGACTTCAACTTCATCAAAAACTACCTTGACCATGTTGACCAAAAACTTTAACCTGAAACTCTCACTTTCATTTTCTATGTTCATTGGACTATGAAATTGGGGTCAAAAGTCTAATTTGGCTATAAAATAAGAAAGATCATATCATAAGGAACATGTGTACTAAGTTTCAAGTTCATTGGACATCAGCTTCATCAAAAACTACCTTGGCCAAAAACTTTAACATGAAGCAGGACAGGACGGACGAACGAAAAGACGAACGAATGGACGAACGCACAGACCAGAAAACTAATGCCCCAGCATAATGCCCCTCTTCTATCATAGGTGGGGCATAATAAAGGTAATCCAAAACAGACTCAGCTAGCAGGCCTCAACCATTTCAGACATTCACTATTGACCTTAAGTTGCAATCAGTCGAGCATCAATTAAACAAAGACTACTTGTAGATCATATGAGGTTTTTTTCTTCTTTAACTGGAACCAATTTAATACATGGACAACCGAAACTGATTCAATAAGCACCTTTGGTCAAATACCTTACAAATCATAAACCCAATCTAGATGAAAATATCTGTTCCATATGACAGTTGTTTTTTACTCCTCCCTTTGATTGATAACATTTTATTAACTTTAGTTTCTAAGGACTACTGCCATTTTGAATTTCCCTTGGAATTCTGTAATTTTGTTATTAATACTACTTTTCTAGCAAATGTTATTGAAAATTGCTAATGTACATGTACAAAAAATTCTATAAAATATGCTTGACTTGAGAAACAAACATCTTCTTTGAATGGCCTTTCATGACAATCTTTTATACTTACAGTGTATTTCATTTGTTTAGTAGCATCACTACTAATAGTAACATCTTTCAATGCTATACCCTTGCCATCTCTGGATGCTGTTGGTACTACACTTTTCCCTCCTTTTGAGTTCTTTGTTAATGCATATTGACTAAATTTTTCACAGATTGATTCAAAAAGTTCTGTTAAATGTATTTCTGATCTGGCATAAGGTTTCTGCAAATGGAAAATAATAAAAACATTTATTTGTTTCAAGCTAAAAGTAAAAGAACAGCAGTTTAAAAATCAAAGCGCGAAAGCGCTGTAAAGGCAGTTAATTACAGGTTGTGTGTATTTCTAGTCCAGTTATATCATTATCTTCCATAGAACAGAGGTGGTTTGTAGAATTTAAGATTTAGAGTTCTTTTGTACCTAGTTCACCTATATCTATAGTCTACTGTTTACAGTATATTTTCTGTGCCTCGCCATGAAATGCATTTTTAGCCATGGCCTTGTCAGTTTGCTTTAAATTTATGAGTTTGACTGTCCCTTTGGTGTCTTTCGTCCCTCTTCTTTAGACATATAAGAACTTTTCCTTTTCAATATAAATAGACTATTTTTAATTATTGATTGTATACGCATATTCTATGACTCCCATAAAAAATAGTTCACAAAGATTGACTAGTCTCTGTACTGTGTGTATAGCAAGAACATCAAGTAACATAATGGTAAATGTACATAGTAACACATCAACTTTTTTGATGACCATACCTGCCAACTGTCAGTATTTGCAGAGTATTTCCCCCATCGAGCTCGAGGCTCCCAAATGGAAATTTTGTAAGAGCAATTTTGTCGACTATTTTAAAGAAAACAATTAATTCAACAATGACAATGAGCTTGTTTATGCACGAAGAAGCCAAAAACCACATTAGAATATATTTGAAGGGAATCCATGACAAATCGCCCCATTAGCAAATAGCCCCACTTTAAAAAAAAACTGCCCCAACCTGGATAACCAAATCGCCCCACTTGTGAAATGTGTTATATCCCTTAATATTACTCCTGCCAACTTGCCCCACCTAATAGAAAACGATAATATCTAGATAAATATATTATTAACCAGGAAGAATTTACTAATGCCAACTCGCCCCACTCATGTAAAAAGATGTTATCCCGTTGTATATAAGTTAAATTCCGTTAATATTACTCCTGCTAACTGGTCCCACCTAATGGAAATCGGTGAAATCTAGATAAATATATTATTAACCAGGATGAATTTAGTAATGCCAACTCTCCCCACTTATGGAAAAAGATGTTATCCCGTTGAATATAAGTTAAATTCCTTATATTGCATTATGATACAATTAACAGGTTTCTTTTCAATTGTTATGCAAATAACTAAGCTTCAAAACTTAGTTATTCTTCAACAATACATTTTTGTTTTAGAATTATAATTTCAGTATATCAATAATAGTAATTAAATAAATTTTCGGTTTGTTTGTATTCTGTGTAGATTAGTTTTCATTAAAGTGGTGCCAGTTTTTATTTTTAATTATATATATATATATATATATATATATATATATATTAATATAAATATTACCGTTTTTTTATAAGTAGGGCGGGTTGGCAGGAGTAATATTTAACATGATTTAACCAATTTCACATGTGGGGCGATTTGATAAATCAGTTTGTGGCGTTTTTTTTTAAAAGTGGGCGATTAGCCAGTGGGGCGACTTGTCCTGCTTCCATTTGAAGGCCCCCTTGAAGGTTTTGTATGACTATATGAACCATCTTTCACGTAAAACCCCCATGTGCATTTTGAAAAGTTGGCAGATATGTTTCTAACTCCAGGCAAAATCTACCGGTATGAATGAAAAAGAAGTTTTCAATTAAGGCTCTGTGGCCATAACAGCTGTCTCATTAGCATTTTAACCACTTCCCATATTTGCAATTAAAACAATAGAAGAAAATTATTCAACGCAAAAACAAAACTTACTTGTAAATATGAAATTCTCTTTACGGTATGAGTTTTTCTCATTGTTTGAGATTGTACAGTAGTACCTGTAACTGCTTATACCTATTTCTTATTCACTTTTGCTTGATAAACTCACTAAATATCATGTATATACATTGTACCACATCTCCTTATTTTTATATGCATTCCAATAACATGAACAATTGTAATTCAATTCTATATACCAAAGCAAAATGAACTGCACCACTTTCATTCACTAGTATGCATCTTTTGGCAAAATACAAGTTCTTAAATGACACAAGATATATTTATTGATAAAAAAATAAAATTTAGTATACAACTCTTTAACAGGTATAAAAAAAGCACAGCTGTGTCATAACTTGTGAAATCTGTGCTGAAAACAGACATTGATGGTATTTGAGTAATTCCATATGTGAAGCTCAACATTAGCTCGTCAGTTGGTGGTGGACAGTTATAGTTCCTTTCTGCAGGCTAGGATGAATGACTTTTCAGGAAAACCAATTTCACAAATCAAAACTTTCCTCTAGATTTCTCCTACAATATTCATCCAGTTTAGTTCTTTTGGTTTAATTGGACACCGTCCTGATTTTTAATTTTGCAAACCATTCAGTCTCTTGCTTGCAAATGGTGCATGAAAATAGGATGGGTATGGCAGTAGACAAGTCTCTTTAAAGTGGGTTTGTGCCCTGAAAAAAAGTTTTATAACTTAAGTTTTTTTGAAACTTGTGCAACACACATACCTAAATAACTATAACATAGAAGAGAGCATCATTCGTGTCAATGTTTTGTTCCTGTTTACATTGTCATTGATATTTTTTCAGAAAGCCTGAGGCATAGCTCATGAATTCCTGTCATTACATCCTAAATTAACATAATTACTGCTAGAATAATTATCAGTATGATATACGTACACTATCATTGTACAGCCCAAGTCTTCAGTATATATAATTGTTGCATTCATTCACTCCTGTGTTCAGTCGTTCAAAAATATTTAAACATCAACAAATGAACTTTAATAAGGACAAGAAAACACTAGAATAGATACGTACATACAATCCGTGTTTAAGTGTATTTGAAAGAGAAATATATCTGGTTAAACGAAGTATAAAGGAGGAAAAAATTGTAGATATTGCATTACGATGCTTTCTACCTAATAGCACGTGGATATGTTTACATATTTAGACTTGACCCAGTATGACCCGTACCTTGTAGGTCACCGCCGTCGTTTAAACACTAGACTACAGTCGTGTATAAGACAATAAAATGCTTAAGCCTGTACTATTTGTGTGAAGTAAATGTGTTTTTTCTGTACATTTAAATTGTTTTACCTGATAGCAAGGACGTATATCTATCCGTTTCCTTCTCAATTCACTATTTTTCCATAGCTGTAAGTCGGTCATTTTGGCGGGAAATCATGTACACATACACACTTAGATTGGCTGGTACCTGATCGTAATGTTACACATCAGATATATCAAATAGCTAATATCCGGAACGTAGTACCGGGAACCAGGATAATACGTAGACAACATACATAACTAATACCGAAATTGAAAACGCTTTACGGTTTCTCGTTTATAAACCGAATTCCGCTTTGAATTATAGAAGATGCAATATTAATCATGTTCAGTCGACTTTTCATTGTTATATCAACGTCTGAACTAATTAAAAAATCTTTAGATGTCAAATAACACTCGAAATTGACCCGACCTCTTTCCACACGGAATACAAATAATGATAGTTTGTAGTCAGGTTGACTGCTTATAATGCAAAATACACATTAATAACAAGTTCTATAAAACGAACAATACACACTGATCGTTTCTTTAGTCCCCAATGTAAATGAAAGAAACAAAAACCATATCATACCATAAAAAGAAAAGGAGAAATTCGAACATTTCCGGATCTATTTCTGGCCAAAAGACCCCCTGCATAGATTGCGTATGAAAAGATGAACCTCATGACTTGAAAGTCAGGCCTTAAAGCACTGCCTTTAAAAATATTAAGCTCAATTTAGAGGTACAACAACCTCAAATAATAAAAATTCTCAAATGCTGCTATATTCAGTTAAGATAGTCATCACTATGAAGTCAATATATGCCTTATTTTGTATGAAATCCTTAAGAAGATTGGAAAAAACATAGCTGTTAAATTGTTATGTTACCCTAGGGTGGATTTCATATCTATACAGTAAATTGTGAGGTTTTTATTATTGCAAATGTTTTGACTAGGTGAGTATCGCAATGGTAAGAACTCACATTCTCTAATTTTTGTGCTATTTTCACATTTCCTGACCGGTGTGAGAAAAATATTTCTCCTCACTAGTGAAAAATCTGTTCTCGGAAAATGATTAGTCGAAATTTGATTATGACGTGTAATTTTTTTGTTTTCTTCTGAATTTTCCTATTGTGACGCCATGAAAAAAGGCGGCAATGCCTGATGCAGCGCATAAAAAGAACACAAGTTTCTGAAAATCTTTGAAAAAGAAGGATAACAATCATTAGAGAAACAGATTCCAACAATATAACTCGTGTATTACGATATTTCTCCACTCTCGACATGTAAATTTTAGTTATTTAAAGAGCTCGGCAAGCCTTGCGCTTTAAATAATAAAATTTAACTGTCTCGAGTGGAGAAATATCGTAATACACTTGTTGCAGTGTAGGAATCTATATTTTTGATACCTACTATATATATATTAACAGATCTAACATTGTTGGGTTGATGTTTAGACGAGTTGTATATATATATATATATATATATATATATATGTATATACTGAAATCTCAAAAATTAATCTCACATTTTTTTCCATTCTTAAAAAATAGCAATAAACATGTTAAATACATTCAATATTTTCTGAATTTACAGTACATGTAAATAATAATGTCCAGAAATCAATATTTAGCCATACTCAGAACTATGAAAACTTCCATGCAACCATGAAGTCTTTGCTTATAAATGTTGTCGTATAAAAAAGAAGATGTGGTATGATTGCCAATAAGACAACTCTCCACAAGAGACCAAAATGACACAGAAATTAACAACTATAGATCACTGTATGGCCTTCAACAATGAGCAAAGCCCATACTGCATAGTCAGCTATAAAAGGCCCGGAAATGACAATGTCAAACAATTTTAAGTAAAACATAGTTGTTTCATAGGTGGACTGCAAGAAAAAAAACCACTCTTTATGTCTCTGATTTGACAAGAAGACAAAAAAAAATGTAATACCACCCAAACAACCCTCCTAACCAGTACTTTATCAAAGGGGAACACCCAATACACAATAAAACAAGATAGTTCCTGGCTTATCAAAACCTGGCAGTTGGTCGGGCGGGCGGCAATCAAATATTGTCCGTGCATTAACTCATGAACCGTTCAACCAAAGCTTTTAAAATTTTAATATGTTGTTACTGATGACAAAATGAAGGTTAAGTTCAATAATGACGATTTTGACTTTTACTGTTCAGAAGTTATGGTTCTTGAAAGATTGAAAACTGGAGTTTCCAGTCGTGTCCGTGCATTTACGCATGAACTGTTCAACCAAAGCTTCCCAAATTTTAATATGTTGTTACTGATGACAAAATGGAGGTCAAGTTCAATAATGACGATTTTGACTTTTACGGTTCAGGAGTTATGGTTCTTGAAAGATTGAAAAATGGTGTTTCCAGTCATGTCTGTGCATTTACTCGTGAACTGTTCCACCAAAGCTTTTCAAATTTTAATATGTTGTTACTGATGACAAAATGGAGGTCAAGTTCAATAATGTTGATTTTACAGTTCAGGAGTTATTTCTCATGAACGTTTCCATTCATGTTGTTGCATTTTCTCATGAACCATTTAAACAAAGCTTTTCAAATTTAAATATGTTGGTACTGATGACAAAATGGAGTTCAAATTTGATATTGATGATTTTCACTCTCACCGTTCATCAGTTATGGTTTTTGTGATATTTCCAAGACAAAAAGAAATGTTAATAAATCCGGTTTGCTGTCATTGTGACAGCCTCTTGTTTGATATCAAACAAAGTTTAATTTTGGACCCCGATTTGGACCAACTTGAAAATTGCCCCAATAAGCAAAAATCTTAATACATGTTAAGATTCAGCATATCAAAGAACCAAGGATTCAATTTTTGTTGAAATCAAACAAAGTTTAATTTTGGACCCCGATTTGGACCAACTTGAAAACTGGACCCATAATCAAAAATCTAAGTACATGTTTAAATTAGGCATATCAAAGAACCCCAAGAATTCAATTTTTGTTGAAATCAAACAAAGTTTAATTTTGGACCCCGATTTGGACAAACTTGAAAACTGGACCCATAATAAAAAATCTAAGTACATGTTTAGATTCAGCATATCAAAGAACCCCAATAATTCAATTTTTGTTAAAATCAAACTAAGTCTAATTTTGAACCCTTTGGACCTTAATGTAGACCAATTTGAAAACGGGACCAAAAATTAAGAATCTACATACACAGTTAGATTCGGCATATCAAAGAACCCCAATTATTCAATTTTTGATGAAATCAAACAAAGTTTAATTTTGGACCCTTTGGGCCCCTAATTCCTAAACTGTTGGGATCAAAACTCCCAAAATCAATCCCAACCTTCCTTTTATGTTCATAAACCTTGTGTTTAAATTTCATAGATTTCTATTTACTCATACTAAAGTTATGGTGCGAAAACCAAGTAAAATGCTTATTTGGCCCCTTATTCCTAAACTGTTGCCGTGTTGGGACCAAAACTCCCAACCTTCCTTTTGTGTTCATAAACCTTGTGTTTAAATTTCATAGGTGTTTTATACTTGTACTAAAGTTATGGTGGGAAAACCAAGAAAAATGCTTATTTGGGCCCTTTTTGGGACCTTATTCTGAAACTGTTGGGACCAACACTCCCAAAATCAATCCCAGCCTTCCTTTTGTGGTCATAAACCTTGTGTTTAAATTTCATAGATTTCTATTAACTTAAACTTAAGTTATAGTGCGAAAATTTTTGCGGTCGTATAAAAATTGTTATTTAAAATATTTCTTCTGTGCATGCATTCATTTATCTTACCTTGTATGTATTTTGGTCTCCTTTCCCATCAACTCTAAAACTCCCTACTTGTACTGTTTTCTTTGGGTCAACTAGACTAATTCCATAGTTCACTTCATCAACCAAAGCTCTGCATACTGATATAAAAAAAAAGTTTAAAAGGGATCATTTTTGTAAAATTCACATTTTCTATTTAACATGCATTTTCAACTTATCATGCTTATACATGTATTACATACATGTTTTAAAGGTTAAAATAGATACTCCTCAAGTTTCTATAACACCATCAGAAATTTAAGCAGTTGTTGTCTATGTGGTTTATATTTTAATGTTTATGCATTTTCAGAATTTAGTGTTAATTACAATCTTTGAAAGGTGTCTTACACAATTCTGTACATGAGACAATTTAGAGTTTGGCATTACATATTATAAACACTTGAGAATTGTCTATTTTGGAGACAGTATGCATGGTATGTGTGACTTTTTAAATTCTATACATGTATGTCGTATTGCCAGTTATTGGTATGTATCCACCATTTCCTTCACCATGTTCATACTCAGTTTTATTGTGGGCTTGTGGCTAAGCTAGAAGAAAGTAGGTTTACCAAGTTTGCTATGCATAAACATACATCTGAACCTTCAAATTATCATTTTTAAGGAGGCTCGAGGGTATAAATATTTCAGAAAAAATTAAACATTTGTTTTTCATTACAAATTTTATTTATTACCTTTTGTAGTTGTTACTTTATCATATGGTACAAAAAACATTCAAAACAATTAATTTGTGTTGGCCCCAGATGACTTTTATAATGTAAACATCATTGAAAAAGTTCCAAATTATCTCCCTTTGGTGGAAAAATTTCTTTTTTTTGGCTTTAAAATTGAAATATCTCTTTTAACTCTGACGTCGGTGACCTATATTTAAGAAATAATTCATGGGGGCTTGAATATATCGTGATTTTACCACGGGTTGGCCCTTTATGACAAATATTTTACCCCTGAGCGATAGCGAGGGGTAAAATATCGGCATAAAGGGACAACCCGTGGTAAAATCTAGATATATTCAAGCCCCCATGAATTATTTCGATTCTGATAGGACACATACGGCAATTCTTTTGGATCTAAGCGCTCTAGGTGTAGGCAAATATTTGCCGTTCCCATAAATAAACGCACTAATAAACTAGCGTAAAAGAACGGAGCAAACTGCATTAGTGACATGCTTAAACTATTTAAAATAATGTATTTAGACAGTTTTGGATGAATTTGAATGATAATTTATTTATATGTCTTATATGATGTACAATAAAGGGCTTTTGCCACATTTTAGCATCATTTGTGTATGTTTCTTTGTGATGATTTTCGGATTCACAAGCGTGTATTTTCCCGTAAAATGCTTACATTCTAACGTCATTGTTCTATGACGTCGGGTATCTCATTAAAAAAAAAAGCATATGACGTGGGAGTACAATCGCAACAGCACTGGCAATATATTCATATTTTACCACGGGTGTGTACTCAAAGCGTTTGAAGGACGTCATGTTAGAATTTTCAATATAATTTCGATATATACTGTACTTAAACTAAATTATTGTAAAATTTAAGCGATTTCTGTAATAAAGTTCTTTTTTTATTTCGATATTACCTTTATTTCTCCTATTAGTTCAACAGAAAAAAAACACTTTTACAAATGTGTATGCTTCTTTCGAAGGCAGATTGTGAGCGCAAATGAATGGTGACCCCCTTTTTTATTTTATTTTTCTATTAACTATAAGATAAAGTTCATTTATAGAAAAATATAGAGAAATCCTATATAAATGATTTAGACCCGCGAACCCCCTTAATTACTGTAATTTCATTTTTTGGAATTATTAAAGACCATGAAATGTCAGAGCTGACTATTTTTTTTTGTTTTCCAGTAGGTTTTAACATTTTTAAGACTAACCAGCACATTGCAGCTCTATGTCTTTTTTCCCTTCACTGAGGAAAAACAGAAATCCAATCAACACAGTAAGAACATAGTACACTTCCATAGTATAACCTTAGTCTGTAAAAAAAGATAAAAATAGTTATTATAAGCAATCTTTTAGTTAAAGGGGCACTAGTAACAAGATATATAAAAATCTAAACTATCATTAAGTATGACTTTTTTGTTCAATATTTAAATGATAATTCACTTTTAGCAGCCAGTATGATTCAAATTTTTCAAATTAAACTAAGAAATATTGATGATGAATTATTCACTTGCAAGTGCATAATCAAACATCATTGAATCAGTATTCATGTGAACTTAAATTTCAACCTCTAAGTTAGAGATAGATAACACATTCCTGTTTACTTATTTAAAGGAAAAGAATGTAAACATTGAAAGTGAAACAAAGGTAAATCATTTGATTGGCTGATTTGAGTTTGCAATCTATATTTATGTTGATGTAGCTTATATGACCATCAGAGGTCTTGGAGATCAACTTGATAGTTAATTTGATGGTGTCAAGACTAAAATACACATGAAATGAAGCTACATATTATCAAGCCTATGCCATGTAATTATGTTTTTTTTCTTAAACTTTTTATAATTTGTATAAAAGTTTTACATGGTTATAAATCAAATACATGAAATATGAGAATTTGTATCAAATTGATTTTCAAGAATTTACAGCAGTGCCCCTAATAATAAGATAGACCATGGGAGGCGACACTGAAATTTCGTTTTTACCAAAAATAGCCTTCAAAATGTCATAATTATTTGGATGACTTAAATGTACATAGATTTACAATTTTTGTTTAGATTGACGTCTATAGACACCTATAGATAAATGAAGTCCAATAATTATGAGGTCTTGAAAGGCTATTATATGGGGACAAAGTCTCCTATTACAGTAGAAAATTCAACAAAAAAAAAAAAAAATCGGGAAAATTTCCCGAATTTTTCATTGTTCTTATGAACTCAAAATCGTTCAATTTTTTTTTTGTCACGTTTTTTAATTTCTGGATCTGCGCAGAACACATAACTCTACTTCCTTCTTCCGGTCTTGTTGTCGTGAGACTTTGATTAGTCTAGTAAAATATAGGAACTCAAGGAACACAGTCAATACCAATATATTTCATTTTTAATCATTCTTTATCTTTGGTATGAATAAATGTTACCTGATGCATTGCGTTTCTTTGTTTACATTGAACATGACTTCATAACTTAAATATCGTCACAAGTAAAATCCCTAACAACAGAACCAAAATCGGAAACGTTACGGTATTTCCGTTTCTTTTTTTAACTAATATTTAAGTTACAAAAATTAATTTAAACAAACTTTGTCCCCATTCACAGGTAATGCCTGTCTCATATTATTTTTTTTATTTGATGTTTTACAGCATTATGAGGTCTTGGACATGTTGAATGACTATTAAACGAGGGTATCAATACCCTTCACTGTCGGCGGAGTCAGTGTCAAAATCTCATTTTTAGCAACCGTTAATTATATTGTCAAATTGTTCTTTATTTTTGGAAAATTGAATGTGAATCGTCAAAATCAGTTAAAAAAAATTATTATCTAAAATCATTAAGTGTATATACACCATGTACACATGGTATACATGTTATATTTTATCATCATGCACCAAAAATTTTAATGTTATAAAGGTACCCTCATTCGGGCCCTGTGTATTTTTTTTTTTGCTTTGAGGCCTTACAGCAACATACATGACATAAGGGTCAAAGCAAAAAATATAATAGCCTTTCAAGTTTCAAGACATCAAAGTTACTTGCACTATATACATGCATTATAGATAACCAATACATGACCAAGAATCATAATGATCATGATGATAATGGATATTTGATAATTTTAATTAAAAATTTGCTCAGTTTATAATGTATTTTCATCATAAAAACAAGTTAAATCAGTTAAGAAAGATAATTCAATAAACCAAAGAAATCTGAAAGAAATCAGTTTTTTGAGATGTGGTCATTTCTGATTGGTTATTTTAGAAAGTATGTTTAAACTAAGAATTTGATGAGAAAAAAATCCTAAATTGTGGATTTAAAATTAGGTATTTATCACTGCTATGCATAATTTTCATACTTTGTGAAATAAATGTTTTCAAATCAACAAAAATGAGAAATTGCACTTTCATCAACTACCTGCAGATGATTTTGTATCGAAATTAAGGCCGCTCATATCATTAGCTAAAAACGTAAATTTGAATACATGGGAATGAATATAATATCGACATACTTTTTCTAAATTTTCCTGTAAAAGCTATGAATTAATTTAGATTGAATTTTCTTTAAAAATCGAATCATTAGTATATTTTTAAAGAAAGTTCTTTGCTTTATCATAAGCGGTAGTTTGAAGCAAAATAAGGAATAAAGACGGACACAGACATGATTAAAAGTAACTAACAGAAATATTTATTTTAAAGTCTGTTTTAAAAGCATAAAACATAACAAATAAAAGTTTTTTATGGTTTTTTTTTAGCTTTATACGACCAACATACATAAAGAAATAGTATACCTGGAATTTAAGAGAATATCAACAAAGCAAAAAAATGCAAAAAAGTATAAAGCCCTTTTATTTTATATTAAGAAAAAAAAAGGATTTGTCTTATATTTTTTTTTTTTATAATACCTTGTTATGATATCTTGAACACAGGCACTTTTCTATCCATGGGAAGGCCGACTACCCATATCTTATAAAAGTATTGATAGTCTAATCCAGGTGCGCCCACCCTAAAATTTGCAAAGCATGGGCAGCTCAATAAAGTATCTGAACAGACGAATGAGACGATGAAAATTAATATCGTCACATTGCATCTGTTTTAACATTCAAAGAAGTATATAAAACAGTAAGTTTAACACAATCAACCTGAATTTAAATTACTAATACATTGTAATAAACTGACCTAATTTGTTTATTAAATAAGTTCTATAAATATATTATACTTCAAAGAAAGGTGTCAAATGGGGTACTGTGTTTGGTGACAAATATCATAGAGTTTTCGCAGTCCAAGTTAAACAACTGTGACAGGGTAGTTGCGGATTTTATAAACAATTTCTTTGATAATGATAATCGAAGTTCAAAAACATCCCTACCTCACTTTCCCAGGAAGTAGGCGAAAGTGCCCTACCGGCGGTTTGGTTGGTTATTTCATCATGGCACGGCCAAGAAAATAGCCCAGGTTAGACTCTTTCTTAATGAAAGATAGAAATACTGGTTCAAGCCAAAGGTTTATTAATTTGTATCATTATTTAATATCTCTGTATCAATATATGTTTCTCACTTGCAACCTGTAAATTTTGCCGAAGCATGCATAGACAGTCAAGGCCCCAACCTTTACTACCGTATTACGGAGGATGCCTTCAAAAAAACCATATCTTATGTATATAAAAAGTTTGGCACGACCTCCGAAAACAAAACAAAAACAAAAAAAAACAATAATGATGAAAAGACAATTAAAAATTGCTGGCTAAAGTAGAAATTTTTGTTTTCAAAATCTAATATTGGTCAGGTGAGCTATTGTTGAGTCAGTGAATAGAAGCTCACAGATTTCTTGTTAATTATGGTAATTGTAGATTGTAGGGGTGTCCAGATTTATGGGGTTTTAGCTCGAAACTCTAATTTCTCCCTAATTTTACCACAAAATATTTATTTCTCGCCATGCTTTGTTTGGCAAGATATCTACATTGCACCCTCTCTAGAAGAATATTTCAATAATTTCGATAATTTTACCTCAAAATATTTATATCTTGCCACGCTTTGCTTGGCAACAGACAAAAAATGTATGTCAATCAATTCAAATGAGAAAACTTCCAACAGACAAAAATTATGTAAATACAAATGAAAACCGGTAGGTGGTTTTTCAGAGAGAAAGTCTATTCTGTTTAATCTGATAACTTAAATTTTAGTAGGAGGAAATTCGTATTTAATCATTTAATCAAGAACTTTAATCATACATTTCATAAACTGAAAAAATTTCTAAATTTAGATTTCTGTAAAAATGAAAAAACAGAACATCTGCAATTTCTTTGGCTACTGGTAATGAAATATATTAATGCAAGGAGATGAAGATACTAGGCTTATAAAAAAGAAGATGTGGTATGATTGCCAATGAGAAAACTCCCTGCTAGAGACATAAATGGCACAGAAATTAACAGCTATAGGACATATATATATTGCCTTCAACAATGAGCAAAGCCTATTCCACATAGTCAGCTATTTTAAAAGTGCATAAATCACAATTTTATGTCAATCAATTCAAATGAGAAAACTAATGGTTTAGTTAATGTACAAAAAAATGAACGAAAAACAAATATGTAGACAGCAGCAAACGATTACCACTGAATTACAGACTCCTGACTTGGGACAGTTCATTTGTAAATATGATAAGAAAATTTTGGAGTCAATTTTATTTCTGCCATCCCTGTTATTCTCACAGTTGCAAGTACAATACATTTGAGTACTGTGTCCATGTATACAGCATTTTTTTGTACAATGTATTCCTTTAATACCAAGACTAGCTACAAACCTAAGTTTAACATTTAGTGGAATAAAATAAAATGGACACTATTTGTCTAGAAGAAAGTAACCTACCACTGAGATAAGACAAGAAAATGGCATGATATTCTTGCATCAGCGTCTTGAACCAGTTCCAAATGTGAACACCATCTGTGAAACTC
The DNA here is from genome assembly GCF_965363235.1 of Mytilus galloprovincialis. Classification (NCBI taxonomy): domain Eukaryota; kingdom Metazoa; phylum Mollusca; class Bivalvia; order Mytilida; family Mytilidae; genus Mytilus; species Mytilus galloprovincialis. The sequence goes on along the minus strand of NC_134841.1, from coordinate 11,058,185 downwards.
TCATAAAACTTTTATTTTGACAAATTGTAAAATATATCTAACAGAAATAACAGATTTTTTAATACTAAGTTATTACACAAACATGATTGCTTTGTTAAGGTTGAAGAAAATGAAAATATATTTTACCCTTTGGCATGTGTGGCATGAAAGTGATCTGCCATAGTCTGTAAACAATATTGACTATAAGTTTCTTGTGTAAATGTATTTTTCAGAGCTCAGTTACAGTGTATATAGAAGTCTAAGAACAAGGTTTGGTATTAGTTCTGCCTACAATGCTGCTGTTACCAAAGCCTTAGACAGAAAATTTTCTTTGGTTTTACCTCAAGAAACAACACCTTTTAGGACAATACCCAGTTATATACAGAAACCACCATATGCTGTAACTGGACATGTAGCTCCAAAGAAAATTGGAGAAGATGTTGAAGTCAAGAATAAACATCAGATAAAAGGAATGAGAAAGGCTGGAAAATTGGCAAGAAAAATATTAAACCAGACAGCAGAATGTTTAAAGGTGAGAACAGTTGGAATTATAAGTTTAAAGACCAGACTATCAGACTTATTTTTTGACAGATGAAATATATATATTATTCACTTCAAGTTTGTTTAAAAACATGGTAAATGAAGGGATTGTGATTTTAAATTTCTATGTTTATCACAAATTGAATGGAATCCAAGTCGCCATGGTCATTTTGTTAACACACCAATAAAGTCCTTCAAAATAACCTTCATTACTTCAATCACATGTAAATGTACAAACTCCAATATATTTTACAGAAATTAGTTTAGTTTTTCAGATGGATGAAACATTTTACACAATTATCATCCTATTCCTGAGATTATGATTAATAATAGTTTTAATAATAATTGCAGATTGGGATAACAACAGATGAAATAGATGCAATAGTACATCAGCTGTGTATAGAAAATGATGTCTACCCATCGCCATTAAATTACAAACATTTCCCCAAATCTGTGTGTACCTCTATCAACAATGTCGCTTGTCATGGCATACCTGACCTTCGACCTCTAGGAGATGGAGATATAATCAATGTTGATATAACAGTAAGTTATAATTTTTTTTTAAATTAACTTATGTCCTCATATTGCATTAATAATTAAAAATATATTATATATTGCATTAACATTATAGACATAGATATAGATTAAATGTACATAAATATAATAATACATTAAGAGTAGTTCATAAAGCATTGTAAAGTTGATAGGAGTACACTATTTAAAGCTCATAAAAAACAATTAAGTAGAAAGCAACCGGTACCTCACAAAGAAAACTACATACCATCTTAGATAATGTAAACTATAGAAACCTTTAAAACAAAAATTCATGTAGATCACATATGAAGTATCAATAAATTGATATTGGATATTGTTTGATATGAATACTCACTGTTTACTTTGGAGAAAAGTAAAAAAAAAGTTTACTTCATTATTTATTTATTCAACATACTATATATATTAAACTGTTAAAATTGGCTCTTATTACAACTAAATGATTAAAATGTGTACTGACATGTACATGACCTAGCTAGTGCACAAATTGCAAGTTGTTTTCTTTCATAACTTCAAACACTTATAATTTCAGGTCTTTTGTGATGGTTTTCATGGTGATTTATCAGAAACCTATTTGATTGGTAATGTAGATGAGAAAGGGAGAAAACTTGTTCATGCTACAGAACTGGCCAGAGATGCAGCAATATCTGTGTGCAAACCTGGAGTTGAATACTGTCAGATTGGTAAAACAATTAGGTAAGAATAAAACACCTTTTTAGCTCACCTGGCCAGAAGGGCCAAGTGAGCTTTTCTCATCACTTGGCTTCCATCGTCCGTCGTCATTAACTTTTACAAAAATCTTCTTTTCTGAAACTACTCTGCCAAATTGAACCAAGATGGCCACCATGGCTAAAAAAAGAACATAGTGGTAAAATGTAGATTTTGGCTTATATCTCTGAAAACAAAGCATTTAGAGCAAATCTGACATGAAGTAATATTGTTTATCAGGTCAATATCTATCTGCCCTGAAATTTTCAGATGGATCGGAGAACCCGTTGTTGGGTTGCTGCCCCTAAATTGGTAATTTTAAGGAAAGGAGTAGGTCCGGTAAGGACCGATTTTGGCCTCAAATTTCAGATTCATCTGACGAAAGATTTTGACCACTTTTTAAATATTTAAGTGTCTATTTTATTTGAATTAATTAGTTTATGTGAAAGATTTTAACAGATTTAGTCATTAAAAACGATCTGATTCAAGCTCAAATATGAAAAATCTACCTAATATGCTGAAAAATGGCACTTTTCAGATGGTTTTTGGTAAAAATGAAAGTGGCCGCATCCGTGTTCATCCTCAACCTTTATATATGTTATGTATTATCATAAAATACAACTTACATTTCAATATTAAGGATGGACACGAATGCAGCCACTTTCGTTTTACACGAAAACCGTTTATAATTTAACTAAAATGCTAGAATTATGAGGATTTCAGTAATTTAGCATGACTTTAATGGTGCTAGTACCGGATATATGTGCATTGTATTGTCAAAAACAGCCCATATTTATGTAGCAGAAGCATTCTACCGTCCAATAAATAACTAAAGGTTTACATTTTAACAATTTTGTAAAACTGCTTTATTTTGGGGCCAAAAAGGGGTCTTACTGAACCTACTCCTTTTGTCGTTTTTGGTTAATATCTTGAATATTATTATAGATAAAGATAAACTGTAAACAGCAATAATGTTCAACAAAGTAAGATCTACAAAAAAGGCAACATGACCAAAATGGTCAGTTGACCCCTTAAAGCGTTATTGCCCTTTATAGTCTATTTTTAACAATTTTTTTGTAAATTTTTGTTATCTTTTACAAAAAGTGAGCTTTTCTCATCACTTGGCTTCCATCGTCCTTCGTCATTAACTTTTACAAAAATCTTCTCCTCTGAAACTACTAGAACAAATTTAACCAAACTTGTCCACAATGATCATTAGGATATCTAGTTTAAAAAATGTGTCCAATGACCCTGCCCACGAACCAAGATGGTTGCCATGGCTAAAAATTGTACATTCGGTCAAATGCATTTTTTGGCTCATATCTCTGAAACAAAAGTATTTATAGCAAATCTGCTGTGAATAAAATTCTTTATTAGGTCAAGACTTATCTGCTCTGAAATTTACAGACCAATAAATCAGGCAATTTGTTGTTGGGTTGCCTACCCTTAAAAATCACCTGATATGATAATTCAACTTTAAAAATAGTAAACAGTGATACATATTATATTTATTGAATATGTAATATGTACCTTTTAATGTAATTTTTTTTTGTTTTTGTTAGTTCTGTAGCCGAAGCTCATGGATTTGCAGTAGTTCCAGCATTTATTGGACATGGGATAGGAGAACGTTTTCATTGTCCACCAGATATATTTCACTTTGGTATGTTACTTTTGTTTTTACATTAAAGTGTATGTGGGTTATGTTTTTATCTGAGTTTGTTATCTTATCTTTTTGTCATTTTGTCCTACCTTCATTTTGTAATTCAAATGACAGCACTTACCCTCACAGTATTATGGTAGTCTTTTATTAATATGCTCGCCTCAACCAAATAAGCTTATTGGTTTCATATACAGCCAGGTTAAACCAATGGACCATGTTTATTGCTGTTTGTCTTTTTTTTGTAAGTCAGATTATTTTGAAGGAGAGGTGTTGTTGCTGCATGCATATGGTTGATGTAATCTTATGTATTCTGCAGTGTTTTGGGGGCAATTCCAGTTTTCCCTATGATGTTGTATTTTAAAATGAGTATTTGGATTCTCAATTTTGAGTCATCATAGTGTGTAAGCCTTACAAGGAAAATGTTGTGTGAAAAATTGATAAGTTTGTAATATCAGATTTCCAGTAATTTGAGTTACACAAAATGTCAAAATGTTGTGCAGCCACTTAACAGACATAAAGAAAAAACTATTCAAATTAAATATTAATTATTTCAGCCTATGAATCCCCTGAAGTAATGACAGAAGGAGTAACATTTACAATAGGTATGTTATGTATTTGTCATTTCAGAAGATTATATGGACATAATTTTTGGCATACTGCAAGCTCATACTTAATGATTTACATGTTAGCAGCTTGCTGTGTTGGATTTTAGTATCTTTTTTAGAAGATATTTCAAGGGTTGTTTTCTTTTGTGATAATATTGTTTTCAAAACCTATTGTCATATGATGTAGGGGACTGACTGATTAAAATAGGTCTGAGCATATACACATAGAAGCACACCTTTAGCTTAAATCAACTGACTGTTCACATTTTCAAAGGTATCTGAATGGAATGGGACTTCACATGGTCTGTTGAATTTGGGATACACAATTATTAAATTCAAACCTTCTTATTAATGTCATCACTTTTTTATGACTTAAAGAAACTTCTGAAATGCAAATCTAGGTTTTCAAAAAGGGGAGATAAGAGTAATTGGTAAAATGCTTGTTTTGCTCCTGTAAACCCATTAAATTTTTTGTCCCTAAAAAAATGTTACTTGTTATAAATACTTCCAAAACCTTATGAAAAGTTGATGTTATTGACCTTTATAGACCTTCTACCTTCTTTTAAACATTTAAGCTAATGGTATTTTTTAGAATTAATATTCTGATATTAAGCATGACAATCTGGCAATCTGTTATTGAACTGTGATTGTATACTTTTTCAGAGCCTGTCTTATCATGAAGTATATATATTTCTTAATTGAAAGAGATATTGTGTGTTTACAAAGAAATAACAATATATTATCTCATATTTTCTTGTGATAACCTTGTTCTTGCATTGCTGATAGTTTTCAATCTTAACAGCACTTATCAGACCAGAAGGCTGCTAAGGACTTAGGAGACTAAAATATGCTACCTATTTAAATACAATATGAGGTCCATGTCAGCCCTTTAGTTCGAATTATCAGTTATATATAAATATCATTTCCAAATTTTTAGACTTGCTTGATCAAAAACTGACCCTGCCATAAAAATGTAGGAATAGCAGTGTTCAAACAAATTAGTTTTCTATTATTTTAAAGAAATATAACAGTAGTATACCACTGTTCAATAGTCATTAATCCATTAAGTGAAAACAAATCTGGGTTTCAAACTTATACCAATGAAAAACAAATCAACTAAAAGAAGAGAACAACGGATCAACAAAAATGCTGAACTGCAACAAAAAAAAATGTCAACAAATAGAAGACTATTTGATAACAACTGCCATATTCCTGACTTGGTACAGGACATTTTAAGGGAAAATGGTGTTTTGAACCTGGTTTTATGGCTAGCAGAAACCATGCTAATATGACAATGTTACAAATACATGTACCGATAAAAATGACAAGTCTCAGAATAAAAAAGGCTGATATTGAAATGATAGATTTTTTATTTAATGATATTAATTCTCTAGCGGTGTGACTGTTGATGTTATTTTTATCTTTTTCAGAGCCTATTTTATCAGAAGGTAATGATGAAGTAGAGATATTATCTGATGGTTGGACAGCTGTGATGTGTGACGGGAGTAGGACGGCTCAGTTTGAACATACAGTATTAGTAACAAAAGATGGAGCTGAAATACTTACAGAGTAGACAATTTATAATTTGACACATGACTCTCAACAAATATAAATAAAAGATTTTTGAATATTCTTTTTTTTTTAAATTATTCAGCAACAGTAACCTGAATACTAAATTATGGCTGCAGATATGTGAAGAGTAGCCAACTTTATGCAAACAATGCTATGCTCATATTGCATAAGATCTGCCTAAACTTCATATAAACTCTCACTAATTACCATCAATATGTTCCAAAAGTCATATATATATATATACCACTGCATCAAGTGTGATACAATATTTATCCACTCAAGACAGTTCAATTTTAATTATTTAAAAGATTTAACTGTCGAGAGTGGACACATATCTTTTTGCATGAGAATTGGTCGTGGAATCTGTTTCCCTAATGATTTTTAGACAATATGCAGACAATCAGAATTTGAACCAATGGTAAACTGAGATCAAATGAACAACACTTTGATTAAATAGAAATAATCAACAGGTCAGGAAAAGTATAAATCGAATAAGAATTAGAGAAATGATTATGCCCTCTCCCATGATCAATGCTTATCCCCAAATATTACTGGTCTCTAGAAAAGTACATTTCCTGAGGGCCCTTGTTGATCATGCGGTATTAGTAGTACCACTATATTTCCCTTACTTTTCACAAATGAGGCTTTGAGTTCAATTTGGCTGAATTTGGCTATCATTTTATTCTCTGTTTTCCTGTCGAAAGTTGGTTCTCTTTTCAAATTATTTTGGTTTGATGCGATTGAGCTTTTTGATTTTACCATTTGATTACGGACTTCCCGTTTGATCTTTCCACAGAGTACAGTTTTTTTTTAATTCAACTTTTTATGGCTTCCTCCATCAATAAAAACTGGCCCCAACAATATACTCAAGAGTGTTGAAAATGGTGACAAACACCAACAATCTATCAATCATTTAGATATCATGAGCAAAACAACAGATGGTGCAAAAAATTGAAAAAAAACGTAAGAAGTCCCTTTGTTCCCCTTTTCCCTGTAATGGAGATACCAATTGATTTTAATGAGAGGGGATGCTAGGATGAAATGTATTTTAGTTGTAATCTCTGTCCTGCCTTTTTTACATAAATTGTCATTCTGCATTATGCCTTTTTTGCCCAGTTCATCCTGTCTATTTTTGTACTTAAAACTCTTGTCCTGTCTTTTTATAAATTTCATCCTAGCCTAGTTTCATGAATTTTTTCTATCAACAAGTATCAAACTGTAAAACATTATGTTAATGGTGTATTAGTTGACATATATAAATATAACAACCCTGAACTGATTTCAAACTTGCTGTTTATTTCGTTTATGATTTTAAGACTTTATTCAACTTGGCTTTCAATATAAGTACATCTGTTGTCTTTGTTCATCAGGTCAAACAGATATGAGACAACACCTGAAAAGTATAATTTCCCGGTTCCATCTATCACCAGCAATTAATTTTTTTATTCAACCATCTTTTTTGGAAAATTTTAAGTTTCAGTATTAACAAGAGTATTTATTGCACCAAATATTGCCAATTAAACACTCCTTTTTATATTTCTTCTAATAAAATATTATAATTTGAATGTTCAACCCTCCCCCCCCCCCAAAAAAAAAAAATCATGTTGTCCCTTGTTGTTTTTTGAACACTAAATCATTCAAAGAATATCCAAATTTAGTAAACAGGTTTCCGATTTTCACAAATATGATAGATCATATAAGAAACTTATCCCTTACTGGTCTGTTTTTATTATAACTAAAGCATAAAATACAATTTTGCAAATTAAAGAAAAAATAAATTAGGTCCCAAGGGGTAATTCCCCTCCTGTTACTACTGTCTTATTTTCACCTGTGGAAACGTCTAAAAGATCAAGATTTGATTTCTTATAATGCAATGAGAAGAGCAACTTTTTCTGAATGTATGACTCGACATGTATAGTTTGAATTACAGCCCGTTTGACAAATCCGAGCTCAACCAAGTTAAAACTTTAGTGAACAATAATTTTGTTGTTCTCTCCTGTTACAGCCTTTTTGTGTACCTTTTGAGAATGTTTGATTGTCAGTACTATAATATTAAATGTTCTATCATTTTACCTGATAAAAACTAACAGCATAGCCATAAGCAATCACAGGAAGGATGTCTTGCGAATAAAGTTTTAAAAGATAAATGACATTGTTTGCTGTTATCAATCAATTGTGAACAATTTGTAATGATGTGTTTTTCTTAAAATATGAAATAAAGGATTTAAAAAAACCCAGATTCCTGCCTGTTACCAACTCTGTCCTGTTACCCAAGATTTTTTTTATGTAACCAACATATCGAACAATATTTTAGTACATTTCTTAACCTGTTGCATTGCACATGCTAAAATAAATAATTGGCATTCGATAAAATATTGTAGGATATACTAGTAAACCAGATATAATATCCTTAACTAAATTTTTGTTAAATTGATTCACATTGGTAACAGGAAAAAACTTGAATTTTCAGATCCATTTTTGAAATTACCCTTGTTACCACATTTAAAAATTGTTTGAATTACAGACCGCTGTTCCTGAATCCTCGATGTTTTTTCTTCGATTTGTGCTATTAAAATAGCGGTTCTAAAGAATTTTTTTGTGGTTTTTGTCGAGCCTGCAACTTTTGTTGCAGAAAGCTCGACATAGGGATAGTAATCCGGCGGCGGCGGCGGCGGCGGCGGTGTTAGCTAACTTCTTAAAAGCTTTATATTTTAGAAGGTGGAAGACCTGAATGCTTCATACTTTGTATATAGATGCCTCATGTTACGAAGTTTCCGTCAGTCACATGTCCAATGTCCTTCACCTCATGTTCATGGTTCAGTGACCACTTGAAAAAAAAGTTCCAATTTTTTGTAATGTTGAATTCTCTTTTATTATAAGTAATAGGATGACTATATTTTATATGTGCGTACCTTGCAAGGTCTTCATGTCTGTCAGACACTTTTTACTTGACCTCGACCTCATTTCATGGATCAGTGAACAAGGTTAAGTTTTGGTGGTCAAGTCCATAGCTCAGATACTATAAGCAATAGGGCTAGTATATTCGGTGTATGGAAGGACTGTAATGTGTACATGTCCAACTGGCAGGTGTCATCTGACCTTGACCTCATTTTCATGGTTCAGTGGTTATAGTTAAATTTTTGTGTTTTGGTCTGTTTTTCTCATACTTTATGCAATAGGTCTACTATATTTGATGTATTAAATGATTGTAAGGTGTACATGTCTAGCGGGCAGATGTCATGTGACCTTGACCTCATTTTCATGGTTCAGTGGTCAATGTTAAGTTTTTGAGTTTTGGTCTTTTTATCTAATACTATATGCTATAGGTCAACTATATTTGGTGTATGGAAATATTTTATGATCTTTATGTCAGTCGTGCAGGTTTTATTTGGCCGTGACCTCATTTTCACGGTTCATTGCACTGTGTTAAGTTTTTGTGTTTTGGTCTATTTTTCTTAAACTATAAGTAATAGGTCAACTATATATGTTGTATAAAAGCATTGCTAGCTGTACATGTCTGCCTGGCATGGTTCATCTGACCTTGACCTCATTTTCAAGGTTCATTGGTCTTTGTTTAGTTATCTTGGTTAATGTTAAGTTTATGTGACAGTTGTTAGGACTATCAACATAATATCAATGATTAGTATAGAAGGCGAGACATTTCAGCGTGTGCACTCTTGTTCCTATTGCCAAAAATTAGATATTTTCAGATATTGTCTCATGATCACACATTGTGTTGGTATATTGATTTATTGGTATGGACTTTGAAAAAAATCTATAATTTACTTTTTTGGATTCGAGCGCCACTGATGAATCTTTTGTAGACGGAACGCGCGTCTGGCGTAAATACAAAATTTGATTAACTGGTATCTATGATAAGTTTATTTACAATATTTCTGAGTATGTACAGTTTCCGGGTATCTTTTTGACGGAACAGCAAAATATATTGGACTCTACAGGATAGCCGTAGGAGGATCTTCAAATGGTTTCCTGACGGCATTCGTGAAGGCAGACCAAAATAGGTCTTCGCCTAACCCTTTTTGATATCGTAGATGTGGCGTCGTGTCAAGTAAAGATCTGATAGAGTTAGTCATATGACTTGAATCTATTTGACTGTACATTATTAGAACTAACGCATCTTTCCCATGCCGTCGTCTCCTTTCCTGTACAAGGTCAAGTTCCCATTGGCACCATTCACTTTTTGTAAAGTTATTCGACATAACTATAACTACTTTCCAGCTTTTGCCTACATACTTGGTAATATTGTCTATGATATGTTCTCCAACATCAAAATCTCGATGGTGAATGCAAACTTTTAAGTCCATTCCTTCTAGGTGTTTAAGAAGTTCCAAATGAACCCATTGTCGATCTGAATCACAGTATATCACAAACGCGTCATATTCAAAGCTTTCAGAGGTATTGATTCTGATATATCCTTTTCTTTTGCGTTTGATAACTCGAAATAGATAAATCAAATTGCGAATATTTGCCTGACAATTAAACATTAGAAATAACACAACAATTACAAGAAAAATTGATACAACAATAACAATGATTACTGTAAAAATCGGACTCCATGTTGCGCACTCGGCGTCTGTTGGTTTGTATTTTATGAGAAGAACACCTCTTTTATAATCTGGGTAATCGCACATGTAAAATTGTGGCCAATTCTTCAGTATTTTAGAAATGTTTGAGGAACGTAAATAATCAACAAACCATTTCTGAGCACATGTACACCAGAATTTATTAAACGATATATCGAATGCCTCTAACGATCGTAATAACTTTATCGGAAATGATGATTCATTAATAACTCGAATGTGGTTTCCATCCATGTATAAATTTCTTAATGACGTTAGATTTTCGAACACTTTTCGATTCCAAGTTGTAATTCTATTACCCTTAAGATGCAGAGTTTTTAAAAATGGCATCCTTTGAAATACTCTTTCTGGCAACATCCTAATATATGTAGCTTGTAAATTCAGTTCAGTCAAATTTGTAAGCGGATAAAATATTTTCTGAAATAGACCAGGGTTGTTTGTCATATGATTTCTCGTTAAATCTACTTTTTTTAGACTTCGGGCGTGTTTGAAAAGATTACTAGGATCAAAGGAAAACGTTTTATTTTTTGTCGAACTCACAAAATAGAACTCATTTTGAACAAATTTTAGTACTTCCAACGAAGGGCATCTGAATGCTGTTGGTTCAATTGTTGACAGATGAGGCATCCGATTGATCAATAGCGTTTTTAAATTTGTCAGACGGGAAAAAGTATCATTTTTTAAAACCAAAACACGGTTTTCATCAAGAATAAGCTCTCGCAGATTTTCAAGACACTTGAAAGATGACGAACCTAGCTTACGAATAGCGTTGTCCTTTAGATTCAGTTGAGATAACTTGGGCACTAAAGACTGTCCTGTTTCATTGGAACAGAAATTTGGAATTTCGAACAAGTTATTCGAAATTAGAACTAGATGATGAACTGTGTGTAAACCACTTGCATTAAAAATTACTAGTTCATTTCTTTCAACACTAAGTGTATGTATCTCTGAAAATTCCAACAGCTGACTGCCATTAAAATTCCTCAATATGTTGTCGTCCAATGATAGTTTTACCAAGGTGTGATTTCTAAAATCAGAGAAGAAGTCCAAAGGAAGCATAGTCCATCCATTGTTTATGAAATACATTGTTTGCATTCGTACTTTGTTTAGATTTTTGAATGACATTTTCAGAGAAGAAACATTTAAAAAGAATTCATGTGATATTTTCAAATGTCTGAGGTTATTCATTTCCTTAAAGGCATCTACCGTCAATACTTCTATTGAATTGTTTATGAAGGTTAAACCTGTTAAGTTATTGTTCGACACATTTCGAAATGTGCCCATACTGATATGAGACAAGAAGTTGTTTTCCATTTCTAAGATCACTACATAACTCGGTACTCTTGGAATATACATTAAACGGTTACATCTTGCGCGACTATGTTTTCTACTACAGCTGCAGAATTTTTTCAAACAAGGTACATCGCTCTTTTCTGTCCGAACTTGAATATAATTGTACCAAATAAAGCAAACAAAATATAGCTTTAGAAACTCCATTCCAGCTAGAGCTAATGCATTGACATAAATGATATTGATATTTTTATTTGTTTATGAAAAGAATCTATTTTAGATGCTGCTTCCTTCCGAACCATCTCTTGATTGAACGCACTCACAGTCATAACGTCCTGTTTTTTCTCTAACGCAAATGAATAATATATAACTTCCTTATATTGCTATTGTTAACAGCACAAACCGTCATTTTTTTTTCAAATGAATGTAAAAAAGTGTTTAAAAAGAGTAAAATCACCAAAATACCGAACTTCGAGATAAATTCAAAACGCAAAGCCCCCCATCAAATGGCAAAACAAAAATCCCATAAACATCAAAGATATCAAACGAATGGATAGCAATGACATATTCCTGAACAGGTACAGGCAAGTTTTAATGAAGACAAATTGTGAATTAAACCTGGTTTTATAGCTAGCTAAACATCTCACATGTATGACAGTCGCATCAAATTCCATTATATTGACGATATAACGATGTGTGAACAAAACAAACACACATAATAGGTAAAAAGGACAAAAATGTGTACTACAGTCAACACTCTGTCATAATCTTGATCACTACAAATACAAACAAATATGTAATAAAGATACACAAAGGGCCATATAGACAAAAATAAAAGCACATAGGCAAAAATGAAAGACAAAAATACAAAATTTTACCATACACAATGACGGAATGTACATCAAATGGATGTCACAAAAAACAAAAATACAATAAACAATGAAAATATATTCAAAAAGACGAAATAAACAATACTATAACATGTTATTACGATATAGCAACGTCAGTACACAGAATCTATACTTCAAGACCATCGTATAGTCATTGTAAAGTTGATACGGTATATGTATCAACAAGGTCTTGATATCTCCAGGTGAACTATTTAAGAAAAAGAACCAGATGTTCTTTGACATACTAGTACCCCTGGTTTGTCAACTTTCTGCTCAGAAACGGGTGACGTTTTACAAAATCGGAGTAGCAGCTGCAAGCTCTTAAATACCGAATATATAAGTTGGGATATGCAGGTGAAGTTGGTATATTGGTATTTTTGGTACGGGAAATTTTTTTTTAAAATTAATTGATAATTTCAAAACTGATTTCGTCTCTTGTATGTCAAATCTAGGTATAAGTCTAAATATGATGCAGAGGAAGACGTGTCTGTTGCTTCGTTCATGTCTATCTCCGGAGATATATAAATGCAACCCAATCAGAAAAGTTAGGATTGTTAATGGAAAGAACATAATCAATATATCTGGATGGTAATTTAAATAACCTGGCTCCTTTGATCTTCTTGCTTTTGACAAGTGTCTGAAAGAACACCGACTCATATAAAGATAAAATGAAGTCGACAAGGAAAGGCGCACAGTTCGTTCCCATGGGAATGCCGACATGTTGTTGAAAAAGAACACCTCCAAATTCAACAAATATGTTGTCAATTAGAAACTCCAGCATACTAATCACTTGTTCCTTTGTGTAGCATGTTTTATCGTTTCGTTAATTCTTAAAAAAATATGCCGTATGGTATTAAAAAGTAATAGATTTAAAGGGTATGTTACCATTTTTATGTTAAAAATAATTGTGGATTTTTTCTTACAGACGATTATTTTTTCAATTTGTTATGGGGATACAGGGTCGAAAAATCAAAAGTTTTGATAAAAAATTATTTTCAGAAAAAAGATCGAGATTTCAAATTATCCAGAATCCATATAGGGTTAATACCATGACGCGAGTAAACAGTTTCACAATATTTCCGAAGAACTCTTTCACTGCGGATAAAAAATTTTATCAATCTAGCGGACAATTATTTAGTGGAACATGCATATGAGCCGGCAATGTACATTTTACCGTTGTGTGTATGGAATTTTGGAAAGCATATGTTTCCAATAGACACAAGGTAAATCCTCATTCATTCCTTATTTCTAAAAAAAAAAGGGACATATAAAAGTTTGTGTTATCGATCATTAAACTAATTAACTAGTAAGTTATATATTCAAACGTATTACTTAATGTTTCTTCTCTCTCAAAAGTCTTCTCTAAAACTTAATGATACACATATGAATCTGCTGGCAGTAGTTATCTTTGGCACGTCCTCTTCAAACGATCCCAATTTGTTCATATCGAATAAAAACATGACTACAACGGCTGATATTGGATAAACCGATAAAACTGTTTTCCCCCTTGTATATTATCCCTAGGTTAATTCTATGTACTAGTATGAAATATAACAAGAAATCGCAGGTATTGGCTACTAATTATAATTATTGTTTAAAATTATAATAGATCAAGAAAAACTTTGTTTAGTCACAATAAAGAAAAATTACAGACAATACCATGTCTACGAATAAATCACCATATCCGGAAGTTTTTTTAAACTCTCCTCTTCTGAACCACACATTCAAATCTTTGAAACATAACAGTATTGATTTGTGGCATGTCGTCTACAAACGATCACGCTTTCGGGTGGAAAACATGACCGAAAGGCTATATATAGCTAAAATATGATATATAGGTGTAAACTGCTTTTTTGTTTGCTTATATCACGAAAAACTAAAGTGGAAGGAGCAAAATTAAAAGATATGACAACAATGCGAAGATCTATCTATTGTGCAACTTTCCACCCAAATAATGATAAAAGGATATTGGAGATATTTACTCGGAAAGTTTCATATTGGAGTAATTGTCATTCAGTTGGGATTTTCACCATTTTTGCGTTATTGGGTAAACTTGTTATCGTTGATGATTCTATATATAGTTGATGTGATTTCCTCGGTTTTAGTTTGTTACCCGGATTTGTTTTCTCTTTATCAATTTATGACTTTTGAACAGCGGTATACTACTGTTGCCTTCATTGACAAGAAGGATTAATTAAAGATCTGGAAATGTTAAATTACAATCAATTCAAATACACAATTAGATACGGGTTGGCACTGAGTATGAATATATGTGACGTTCACCACTATTCAATCTACGATTGTTTGGAGAATAAAAACTTGATTACAAAACTGCATGATAAATTTTGCATTTACAAATCAAAAAATTTTAATTCGAGATTACATGAAAATCTGGCAAATTGGAACCTTTGATTGTATACTTTGTAAGTGGATCGACGTTTTTCTTACTTGAGAGTTTGCTGTCACTACTGTTAATGAATATATTTCAGTAGGTGAACATTTAATGTTTCTTGAGGTCTCATATCACTTTAAAATTCAACATAGCAGAACGTATTATATGCTAACATACAGGTATCTGATGTACAGTAGTTGTCGTTTCTTTGTGTAATTTAAACCTGTTTCTCGTTTCTCTTTTTTAATATATAAATTAGACCGTTGGTTTTCCCGTTTGAATGGTTTAACACTAGTAATTTTGGGGCCCTTTATAGCTTTTTGTTCGGTGTGAGCCAAGGCTCCGTGTTGAAGGCCGTACATTGACCTATAATGGTTTACTTTTATAAATTGTTATTTGGATGGAGAGTTGTCTAATTGGCACTCACACCACATCCTGCTTTGGTATGTCATTTTCGCACTTAACTACAATAATAATAATACACTGACGAGTGCCGTCCCCTGGCTTGATACCTACACTCAATCGATCAGATTTAAGACATCTTTATCAGTCTATAATAATAATAGATGAATAAATGCAACAGCAGTATATCGCTGTTCGAAAGTCATCAATCGATGGAGAGAAAACAAATCCGGGTTTAAAAATTAAACCCGAGGAAAACACATCAATTATAAGAAGAAAACAACGTAACAATGGAAACACTAAAGTGCAACAAAAGGCCAAACAACGATGAAACAAACACAAAAACGAACATAAAAGTAAACATGTGAATAGTTGTCTCATTGACAATTATACCACTCCTTCTTTTTAGTATATAGTACGGGGTAATCTGGTGTGTTTTTGCCTGCTAGAGTAGACTAGTAAGGTGCCACCGAGACATTTGGTAACTCACCAAAAAAAATAAAAAAAATATGTCTATTTCTATAAATGTGCATATCATTGACGTCCAAGTTTAGGGGATTATCTCAAACATATTGACATCCAGGCAGCACAGTTCTATTTTGGTTCATTCTATAATTACGTTTCATTTTGTCAGTTTCTATGGATTACCCCTTTTTGAATTATCCGTGAAGTTCACTATTTTTGTTATACATTTCTTTGGATGGACAGTCCATAATATTTTAAAACTCTTGAAAAACTTCAGTTGTAATTAAAATGCTAGGTATATATAATATGTATATATGCAACTTATTAACATAATTTTGATATTAACAATTTTGCATTATTCTGTCATATGGTTGGGAAGTTGTACGCCGCTAATCCTTACGTCAGATTTAATGTTAATTCAATCATTTGGTTCCAGTCCTTAATGGGTGGATTGAACATACATACATAAAATACAAAAATAAGAAAGCAATGGTTGTTTAATTTGATATATGCTTTTTTGTGTTTTCTTGTTAAATATTGGTTTGTTTTTATTGTGATTAAGATTATAACACAATGGTGACTACTTTACCCCTATTTTAGACATGTTTACCTATTTTATCTGTTTGCATTGTTTACGCATCGTTTTTCATTAATATGATTGAATTTGCTGTTACTGTCATATAGTACGGTGACCAGACCGAATATTTTTTAGATTTAATCGTCAAGCATACTATATTGCTATATTATATATCATTAGATTCGGGAAAATGAGTACTTTTGTAATATCGATGTCGTCAAAAAGAAATGTGGTAACAGTTTTGCATAAAATAAGGTCAAAGATCAAATTATGTTTTTCTTATGTTTCTTCCATACTTTCAAAATTTGAAAATATACAACAATTTAGGTTAAAAAATTTCTAATACAGACATTTTTTTTCAAATCAATTAGCAATGAATTATCTCTAAAATGTAATAAAGGATAAATATTATTATTTTACCTGAAGCCTATTATCATGAATGCGTATTTTGCATAAGCTCATTAATGTAATTAAAGAGCACTCAATACCTCGAAAACAGTTACTTTTCAAAAATCCAATCAAAGAGATCCACACAACAGAATTATGCTAGGAGTATCTTCTGGTTCATCTGTCAAGGAACATGATTTGAAGATTCTACATAATTCTGACCCTTTACAGCTAGAAGCAAAGCTCCGGACATGTTAGGTTTTGTTGTGAACAAACACATGACTTTTTAACATAGAGATTTTCCCTTCAATGAAAACACAAGATCCTACAATTTTTTTTTCTGACATATGCCCTTTGAAATACACGGGGTGTAATGCACCATTTAACTTTCGCTGACAGTATTGTAAAATTGACGGAATAGGGAGTTTAGCAATGTGTTATACGGTCCAAATTTTTAGTGTAAAACGAAGTACGTAAAACATGTTGTTTCAGTGACGCCTCACAGGGAGGAAGGAACGTGACTAAACTTACATCTTTACTGGTGGCAAGCTTGACGCGCATTGGATAATTATCATAATGGAATGGTTTTAAAGAGATATTTTTTTCATAAAGCTTTGAAATTTACTTTCATGCCCAAACAAGGGCTTCATCTTTGTCAATATTACCAAAACTCTAAAAACCACTGAAATAGTCGTACATGTCCTTGAATGTCTTGTAGACAGTTTGTTTATACCTACTCCAAACAGAGACGAAAATGTGTCGCATCCGGTAAGTGCATGTACAGCAGGCAATGGTTTACAAATTGTTGGGGAAAGACATACACATAGTTAGTGAATGAGTGAAAATTTTCGCCAAATTCTTTACACTGCTAATGTTTTCCATCTGCACCCACAATTTGCTTGTATGTGTCATATATTCATATAGAAGGGAACACACAGAACAATCAAATTTGATATTAGAGGTCCGTATGATTGTTCTTCCGCTCTTTTCCTTCGTGTTAAAGTTTGAGGCACTGAGGATCGGCCTCCTTTTGAGTGCTAAACAAGTTACTACAGCCATTAACAGTGTTCGTATAAATAACTTTGACAATTTCGGAATTAACAAACGTTCTGGTTATGTAAAGCTCACATCAGGTGGAATCATAGGGTATTTGTCAAATTTTTCCAGTCAGGAATACTTCTCCCCTCAATAATCTGATACACGTTGGTGGAAGCTGTAGTCTTTGTGCGGCGTTCCCTTTCGGCAGACTTTATAGAGTTGTTCATGTCGTAGCGGTCAAAAGCAACTGCCACTGTGTGCGCTATAGAAATTCATTGGGACATATGTTTTTAATAGTCAGCTGCAAGGTCACAGAATGTTTTACCTTTCTTAACATCAATACATTAAACAAATGTCATACTATCTCTGATGCAAGTTGTGAGTGATGGTACAAAGGAGGATACGGAAATTGCACTAGAGACTTCAGATTCTAATTGCCTCACCAAATCAGACTTGTATGATTTTCTCATGGTGCCGTCATCTTGAAAAAGGGAAATTGGAATGGAACCTACAGGGTGCGACATCACATGTTCTATATATGGTAACGTCATCTCTACATTTTGCCAAAATCAGTGCACGTCTAAATACAAGTTATGGATTTATGTGACCTGAAAGTATCTCCCAATTTAAATTTAGGATTTGTTTTTGTGGTCATGTTTTCAAAAGTTTTTAGTTTTGACTTTGATATTTGACTATAAAAATCCTTGACTGATCTAAAGAAGGAGCATGAGTAATAAAGTGTTTAGACATGTTTAATCCCCTTCGACAGCTGTGACCAAAGAATCTCGAATATCTCTTGTAGCATGCATTCTAGAAGAGATATTGATAAGACATGAAGGATGGAATTCTACATCAAAGGGATCAGTCATGGATCATTCAGATGGTTCACAATGGCAATAACATGTTAATCATCTCTTTTCATTGCTGTTTTTTTTTCCGTTTGTGAATTTGCATTATTTGCAGCAATTTGAGCCCTATTCAGCATTACACGACTTAGTGATTCTAGGAAATGTATAAGGGTCCATCTAACAGACGCAGACTTTTGATTTATTATGCCTACAGTGCCACCTGATCCCCTTGAGGCTTTTATAACGGTCTTTTCTGTTGCCATGTTGGTCCACGTACCGTTAAAATGGCCAGGAGTATGTCTAGAAGCAAAGTAGCCATCTATAAAAGGAGATCAAATATTCTCAGAAAGTTGAAGCATATTGAGTATGTAAACTGGCATCCGCCTTCAGTAATTGGTTTGTTACAAAAACATAAGGTTACATTTGAGATGACGATCAAAAAAACGTGACCAATTTCCCTCTCGTTCTGCTCTACCATTTGACAGGAAAATGTCTACAGCTGCAAGGAACATCCCAGTATTTGAATGTAAGTAATACAGCACATCCCAATTGCCTGTATGTATCTATAAGAGGCTGTTTATGAACTTCGAATAGCTCCGTCATATGAGCGTTAGGACTTGTATCTGGCTTGAATTGCTGAAATATTGCTTCTGAGAAAAATTAATTTGATATCATTGATTACTAAAGATATGAAATATCATATAAATGTTAATTATTTTATATTTTGCGTTAAAAAAATGATGAAATTGAATTGAAACGTACTCTATTAAATGCAAATATTCGTAGTGTTAATCTCTTGTATAACCTCTTTAATAACGGACTTATTTTGCTAAACTTTCTTTGAAATCGTTAAAATAAGGTGTAACAACAATGTATATAATAACAGAAATCAAATCTATCACGGTTGTTATTTTACAATGTAGACCTCAAAACTTTTCAAAGTTGATTTTTCGTTCACATAAACTAACGTACTTCAAAGCCCATTTTACAAAAATTGCAACGTATGATTTTTTGACGACAAGTCAAAATGTTAAGTTTAACCTTTGAACTACCAATACTGTGATTTATAGCCGTATAGTCCGAATGAAAATTAAACTCCTTAAATAAAAAGTAAAATCACAAAAATACTAAACTTAGAGGAAAATCAATTCGGAAAGTCCATAATCACATGGCAAAATCAAATAACAAAACGTATCAAAAACGAATGGACAAGAACTGTCATATTCCTGACTTGGTACAGGCATTTTCAAATGTAGAAAATGGTGGATTAAACCTGGTTCTATAGCGCTAACCCTCTCACTTTAATGACAGTCTCATCAAATTCCGTTATATTTACATTGATGCGTTAAATAAATAGACACAAAAAATAAAATAGTCAAACTATGGGTACATCAGTCATCATCGTATAACAATTTTAAAAGGAACAATTTAACAGAACACAAAAACATCTACTATCTACGAACACATTCATTGATTAGAGTGTCTGACGTCAGAACATTTTATACGTCACATAAATTTGTTGTTCAATGTGCATACAAACGATTTTAAAATTTTACATAGGCAATGTTAGCATACAGGGTTAAAAAATCAAAAGTATGCAAGAATAAATTTCAGAAATAGACCGAGATTTAAACTAGTCCAAAAGTTATATATAGAATTTAAAAGAATCCACAAATAGTTAATTCCACTACGCGATTGAATGATTCTGACGTTTGTGGTTCAACGTATGTAGTAATTCATATAGAAATATATCATAATGACATATAATAGAACAATATCATACTGACGGGATCTTTTAAAGTACAGAGTCACGTTATAAGAACAAAAGAAATACAAAAAGTTGCATATACAAAACAAACCACCAAAAAACGAAAGCCAATACAAACACATTGACGAGATGTATAAGTACCGAGCCACGTCAAACGAATATAACATAAAACCATTCAACAGTAATAGTAATATTAACAATAGAACAAAGACAAATGAGCGACTTTTCCTTACTCGGTCACCGTACTAATACATGTGAGAGGTTTGACTGAGTATAAAATTAGGTTCAATCCACCATTTTCTACATAATAAAATGCCTGTACCGACTCAGGACTATGAGAGTTGTTATCCGTTCGTTTGATAATGATTTTGCCATTTGAGTATGGACTTTTCGTTTTGATTTTTCCTCGGAGTTCATGTTTTTGTAATTTAATTCGTATTCCCAAGGATGAAGAACTTTGAGGAAGTAAAATGGCTTTAATAATTCAATGTACACAATATGAAGACACGATAGTTAGTTAAAATGAGCACGAATGATCTCAAATTATCAACGATAGTATTGGAAAAAATAAAAAAAAAGTCCACAACTTATTTTAACACCAAGACATGAACTCAAATACAAAACAAATACTTTGTAAAGTAAACAACAGAAAAATGGTATGTAAACTTCTCTGAAAAAAAAAAACAACAATCCACAGTAAATATGATGTATTGATCTGATTAGCTAATGTCAGTTAGTTAATATTGTGAAAAATGACATATGTAAGAACTGCTATTTGACTTTCAACAGGTTCAATCGATGTGTGTAAGAAATCGACTGAAATCAATCAATTGCTTTATTCAAACTAATATGTTTGTCTGTTTGAACCCTTTACACCAATATTAGTTTAAATTTACAGAAACACAGGCATAATTGTCAAAGGTAAGATAATGATACAATATAATGATAATAGTGATAATAATAGTAATAATAAAACATTTAATGATACAGTAGTGTTGTGTCATGTGTACTACTGTTTTTCTGTTTGTCTTTTTCATTTTTAGCCAGGGCGTTGTCAGTTTATTTTCCAACCTGGTAAACCATCTAATCTCAACCAAATGTTGAGACGGTAAAAAGTATTCTGGCACTTCCTGTTGAGCTTTTCTGGTTCAAAATATCCAAAATAAACATAGGGTAGGTCGACTTTTCGTCAATTTACTGAAAATCAATGATTGTTTTGTAAAATAGGAGAATGTCATGCCATAGATAAATGATAATTGTAACTAATATGTCTCTTCTTGGTTCAAAATTTCTGAAATTGAAGTCACAATCACTTTTCTCCTACGGATTATCATGTTTACGTTCTTTGAATCCGATAGAACTGCCATGATATTAATGATTTAATAATGAAATATGTCAATTATTTGTGTTTTTTAATGCTTTACGATAACCACTTCTGTAAATTGCAAGACTATTTGATTGTCAAGCCTAGTCTTAGCACAGAAATGAAAAATTCTAAATGGTTGAGATATAAAGGTATTGGTTGAGTCTTTCTGTCACAATGTTGAGACTTTCTGGTTACTTTGTGTCATGAAATATATTACTGTTAAAAACATTGGCACTTAGGTTTCAAAGTTTAAATTAACTATGACTGGCAACCCAACACGCGTGCATTATTATTATATATAAAGATAAAAACTATTAAAATAGCTATACTAGAGTTTATTTCAACTAATCAAAATGTAATTTCTATTGTAAAAATATAGTTATTTCCCAAAATGAACAAAGAAACTTTATAAGTGCGCGGTACTATTCGAGTTAACCTTTTTAACGATTAACTTGATTTATGTTTTCTGTCTGTGGTAAGTTAACATCTGAATACAGATACAATTGTAAGAATTGCCGATAGAAAAATGCATGACTTTCAAGTATAAATAAGATTAGTTTATAATATATAAATATCAATATGATTTGGAAGAATTCGATTTCTCACAGACATTGTTCAATGCCGAAAATGCGTACCTTTATAAAGAAATAAAATTATTAAAAACTAAACAAAAGAACAGGACCCCCTTCTCTAGGTTTGTTTTTTCGTGCACATTATTTCAGGATGAGTTCTCACTCTAAAAGGTGGTGATCATTTATTTGTGAGCAAAAACAAGACTTAGATATGATTCGAATTTAAAACTGCTAAATGCAAGTACTATAAGTGACGTCCAACTTAGTGTAACCACACGTGTTGTATTGAAATAATTATAACTTAGATTGATTGTTCACAACTGCATTCAGGGCACATCTTTAATATTTGGTAATATTCAGCAACATTAATATTATACCCCGGACCCTGTCACACTAAGCCAAGATTGCACCACGATCTCTAAAAAAATGATTTTGACGATCGTAGTGCAATCGTGTAGATCGCAATATCAGGCGGAAACCCGGTTGAAATAGAACAAAAGCACTGAAGCTCTTTGTTAGAGAAGGCGATAAATGCTTACTGAATTGTTTACTATAGTAACAAAAAATTTGTTAATAGAAACAAATAAAATGACAATTTTCTTCTCTATTACGAAGTGGGTTTTTTTTTAAACACCATTTGCATAAGTTTTCAATTTACCTTTAACATAGGGAGGGGGGTTAGTGAAAAAACTATATGAATTATGTTTTGTTTTTTTTATTCTACATTGAACTTTTGATGTCTAGTGAAATACCACAGGCAATTGTCTCAGAAAAAATCCTATATACCTTAGTATAAGACAAATAACGGATACAAAACGGACACATAACGGACGAGTATTGTAAAAAACGGACGCTTACCGGATCTTTCATCCGTTGAACGTCCGTTCAAAGTTTTGAACATGCTCAATTTTTTCCATCGGACAAAACGGACGTCGACTGATAAAGCGGACAGTCCGACACTGAGCGAAATGAAACAGATATCGACCGACGTCTAACGGATAACAACATGCGGCTTACGGACATGAACGAATAAAAAAAAGTTATCGGTTCGGCGTCCGTTCGCGCTATCTGGTGAGGTGTTACCGGAGTTGTAAGCACCAGTCACACCTTATTGGATAGCGCAAACGGACGCCGAACGGATAACTTTTTTTCAATCCGTTCATATCCGTTAGACATCCCTTAGTTTTCGTTTTATGTCCGTTCAGCCTCCGTTTTATCCATCAATGTCCCTTCTGTCCGATGGAAATTTTTGAGCATGTTCAAAACTTTGAATTAAGGGACGTTCAACGGATGAAGTGTCCGTTGTACATCCGGTAGGCGTCCATTTTTACAGTATGTGTCCGTTCCGTTTCCGTTTTTAATCCGTATCTTCATCAACGGACTCCCAACGGATATTAATTTTGTCAACGGAAACCCTTTTCTTTTATCCGTTAGGCGTCCGTTCGTGCTATTCGGTACGGTGTGATCGCAGCTGAAGTGAGAAGTAAACACTTCTAGGCTTAGATTTAGAATAATGTTTTAAAAAGGGCCAAATATTAACTGCGGGACAATACCTTGTGTATACTATAAATATAGATATAAAAGAAGATGTGGTATGATTACCAATGAGACAACTCTCCACAAGCGAACAAAATGACACAGAAATTAACAACTATAGGTCACCGTATGGCAAACCCCATACTGCATAGTCAGATATAAAAGGCCCTAAAATGACAATGAAAAACAATTGTAGCGAGAAAACTTACGGCCTTATTTATTTTTAAAAAATGAACGAAAACAAATATGTAACACATAAACAAACGACAACCACTGAAATACATGGTCCCAACTTAGGACAGGCACATACATACATAATGTGGCGGGGTTAATACAAAAAAGAAGATGTGGTATGATTGCCAATGAGACAACTATCCACAAAAGACCAAAATGACGCAGACATTAACAACTATAAGTCACCGTACGGCCTTCAACAATGAGTAAAGCCCATACCGCATAGTCAGCTATAAAAGACCCCGATAAGACAATGTAAAACAATTCAAACGAGAAAACTAACGGCCTTATTTATGTTAAAAAAAAAGAACGAAAAACAAATATGTAACATATAAACAAACGACAACCACTGAATTACAGGCTCCTGACTTGGGGCAGGCACGTACATAAATAATGTGGCTGGGTTTAACATGTTAGCGAGATCCCAACCCTCCCCTAACCTGGGACAGTGGTATAACAGTACAACATAAGAACGAACTATAAAATCAGTTGAAAAAGGCTTAACTCATCAGATGGACAAAATACAAGTGGACGTGGCCCGGTAATTATACATCCCGACACAAAAAGACACAATGAACAGATTTGAGAGTACTCGCAGTTATCTGACAGCTAGTTCAAAGCCACTAACAACTTATAAAAAAATCATGCAACTAAGACTAAACAATCAATCCGTACACATCCAACATCCAATGGCTTTAGTGTAAAGACGTCATAAACAGCCAGAGAAAAACATAACCTTGTTAAACATGTTATAGCGGGATCCCAACCCTCTCCTAACCTGGGAAATTGGAATAACAGTACAACATAAGAACGAATAAAAAAAATCAGTTGAAAAAGGCAACTCATCAGAAGTACACAAATACAAGTGGACGTGTATATCAATTTCATTTCAAAAGCACACACGACGTGTCAATCTAGTACATAGGTGGGTTTATATTCGTGCAACATTTTCATGTACTCGTCTTGAATATGCATGTAGTTAAACAAAGGGCGTTAATGACTCATTCAAACACCAATACTACAATCTTTGCAGTTTCACTCCTGTTCATATTGATTACAAACATAGAAAACAACGTTATAGAAAATAACTGACCCACTGACATTTACTTTGGTGAAATTGCTACCCGTTGATTTATAATTTGACGATGAAAAAGAGACCCATTCCTGTGGCACGTCTATGTATTCTTTATAAAGAAGGAACCACATACCACGATATGAGGCTGTCAGAATAAAGGTCGAGTGTTGAAGATTCACAGTTAAGCAATGTATATGTAAATATAGCGCAGGGGATGCAAATTGTCCCGTGCTAACGATTTTTAACACCAAGTTCTGTAGATAAAATGTTATGTTGATGTTAACACCAGCACTGCAAATGTAAAGTATAGCGATGTAGATATCTAAAAGCTACCTATTGAGATGTCAAGATAAGCGATGTAGGAATAAATTTTAGCTTTTGGAGATGTCAATTACACCATTAGTGACTTTATAGCTTCTGTGCAAAACTGCATCTCAAACACTAGACTATTGATCTCCAGCGCTAGAACTTTAATACTTTAAAAAACACACAGTTGTTTATTATTTAGACTTTATTACAACCAAAGATCTCTGTAGAAGCTGCTGTCATAACTACAGACAAGATTTAAATGACAGTTGGAACGTTTTGACAATTATATATGTAATTAATACTAAGCTATAGTTGAAAGTTTCATTCACCAGAAGATCTCAACATTGTTCCGGAATATCTCAACCGATACCAGAAAATCTCAACATGACATACTTTATAGCATATTTCGCTTAATGCAATTATATAAGTAAAGAAAAAGAGCAAACTGTAATTTTATGTTTATAAGGTTTTAGAAAAATACTTATTCACTGATATATACGTGAGCTTATCAATGATATCGCTGTCATTTTGTCAATAGCCGACTGCACTTGCCACATTTACCTGCTGGAGAAAAGTCATTCCGATGTCATTTTAAATCATATTAGTCCATGTTATACACTGGAGAAACCCTAATTCAATTATCTATGGCATGACATTCTCCTATTTTACAAAAAAACGCATTGATTTTCAGTAAATTGACGAAAAGTCGACCTACCCTATGTTTATTTTGGATAATTGGAACCAGAAAAGCTCAACAGGAAGTGCCAGAATACTTTTTTCCGTCTCAACCATTTGGTTGAGATTAGATGGTTTACCAAGCGTGTTTTCGATTTATGAGTTTGACTGTCCCTCTGGTATCTTTCTTCCCTCTTTAAGTAACAAATGTAAAACATATCAAAGGTGAACACCAACAACCTGAAAACCATCACAACAACAAACTAACCAAAACCAACCACAAATTTATCAGACAGCAACAGATGACAATCACTAAAAGATACTTCTGTATTACCAGGAAATTACATTCGAAATATATCAGTTGTCTACTGATTAATATAATTTGTTTTTATTAAGATTTCTATTCATTCGATATTTTTAGCTCACCTGGCCCGAAGGGCCAAGTGAGCTTTTCTCATCACTTGGCGTCCGGCGTCCGTCGTCCGTCGTCGTCCGTCGTCGTTAACTTTTACAAAAATCTTCTCCTCTGAAACTACTGGGCCAAATCAAACCAAACTTGGCCACAATCATCATTGGGGTATCTAGTTTAAAAAATGTGTGGCGTGACCCGGTCAACCAACCAAGATGGCCGCCACGGCTAAAAATAGAACATAGGGGTAAAATGCAGTTTTTGGCTTATAACTCAAAAACCAAAGCATTTAGAGCAAATCTGACATGGGGTAAACATGTTTATCAGGTCAAGATCTATCTGCCCTGAAATTTTCAGATGAATCGGTCAATCGGTTGTTCGGTTGCTGCCCCTGAATTGGTAATTTTGAGGAAATTTTGCTGTTTTTGGTTATTATCTTGAATATTATTATAGATAGAGATAAACTGTAAACAGCAATAATGTTCAGCAAAGTAAGATCTACAAATAAGTCAACATGACCTAAATGGTCAGTTGACCCGTTTAGGAGTTATTGCCCTTTATAGTCAATTTTTAACCATTTTTCGTTAATTAAAGTAATCTTTTACAAAAATCTTCTCCTCTGAAACTACTGGGCCAAATTAATCCAAACTTGGCCACAATCATCTTTGGGGTATCTAGTTTAAAAAATGTGTGGCGTGACCTGGTCAACCAACCAAGATGGCCGCCACGGCTAAAAATAGAACAAAGGGGTAAAATGCAGTTTTTGGCTTATAACTCAAAAACCAAAGCATTTTGAGGAAATCTGACATGGGGTAAACATGTTTATCAGGTCAAGATCTATCTGCCCTGAAATTTTCAGATGAATCGGTCAATCGGTTGTTGGGTTACTGCCCCTGAATTGGTAATTTTGAGGAAATTTTGCTGTTTTTGGTTATTATCTTGAATATTATTATAGATAGAGATAAACTGTAAACAGCAATAATGTTCAGCAAAGTAAGATCTACAAATAAGTCAACATGACCTAAATGGTCAATTGACCCCTTAAGGAGTTATTGCCCTTTATAGTCAATTTTTAACAATTTTCATTAATTTGGTAAATATATGTAATTTAAATTTTTACCAAATATAGTTCTCTGTTACTAATGGGCAAAGTTCATTATAGATATAATTGTAAGAAGCAAAATCGTCCAGTAAAGTAAGAACTTCAAACACATCACCATCACCAAAATACAATTTTGTCATGAATCCATTTGTGTCCTTTGTTTAATATGCACATAGACCAAGGTGAGCGACACAGGCTCTTTAGAGCCTCTAGTTTTACAGATCAAATTACATTTATGAAACTACTAGAAGTCGTCATAGCAGCTTCTTCAATATCATAAATTACAGATATCATCTAGATATCTTTGCAATCAACATATTGAAAGTATGTGGTTTAACATTTTAAAGTTTTAATGATTTTAAGTGATGCATTGCCATTGTTTTCGACTCACTGATTTAGGAAACGGCTGTTAAGAATGAATTAAACCATGACAATCTGGCGGCTGCGACGACGGTGTAAACTATTTGTCCAAAGCGTTATTTTTCAAAATCTAGAAGATCTGGATACTTCAATTTGTATGCATATACCTTATGTGACAAAGTTTTCGTCCGTCATATTTCAATTTTCCTTGACCTCATTTTCATGGATCAGTGATCATGGATAGAATTACGTGGTCACGTTTGGACATCAGATACTATAATCAGTAGGTCAACTATATTTTGAGTATGGAATGATTGTCAGGTGTACATGTCCGACTGTCAGGCTTCATCTAAACTTTATCTCATTTTCCTGGTTAATTTAAATATGTATGTTTGTTTTGGATATCTTTCTCAGATTCGATAAGAAATAGGGCCATTATATGGGAGCAGTTACATTATAAACTGCAATGCAATATTACATGAGTGTACTTCTAAAAATGAAAAGCGAACGGTTGTCTCATTGCCACTAATACCACAACTTCGTCTATCTATAAATAAATAAGTATAATATACAAATAAAAGTATTCATATAAAACAATACAAAAGATTCACATACAAATAAATTAAATGAAGCAAACCCAAATGAAATAACAAAATACACCAACTTTACATTTTTAATAAATATACATAGTAAACTTCATTTTGTGTCTCGACTTGTGGATTACTATTCGGTAACGGTATATCTAGAAGACATTGATGCTTCATACATTGTCTTTCAATATCTAATGTTACGAAGTTTCTGTCTATAATTTTTCATTTGTGCTTAAACTCATTTTCATAGATCAGTGTTCGTGAATAAAAAAAAATATGGTCAAGTCCGTCTCTCAGATACTATAAGCAGTAGGTCAACTATATTATGTGTATCGAATTATTGTTAGGTGTACATACCTGACTGTTAGGTTTCATCTGAACTTGATCTAATTTTTCATGGTTAATTGAAATAGATGTAAGCTTTTTTCCCTTTTCTCTGATGCTTAATGCAATAGGGTCACTATATTTGTTATATGGACTGATTGTAAAGATGTGCTGGCTTACCAATTGATGTTTAAAACAACATCAAATGCAGTTTTGTGAGTTTATATATTGTATTTTTATCTACTAAGAAAATACTTTTTTTTTATGTTTAGTAAGAAATGAAGGATGGATTTCTCTCAGAAAAAAGGTCCATGTGAGTAAACTATAGAGATAATAATAGCTTTTGTATTTACTCAATGAGACAAGTGAACTGACAAAAGTTTAAATATATTGAACAAAAGGAAATTATTCTTTAGAAAAGTTTCATTTATTTTGCAATAAAGTATTCCGTCAACAGCATGTTGGTGACGGACGGACGAGTATATATATATCACTTGTTATAAAAACAGATTTTCAGAACAAGAGTGCCCGCCCGACCTAGACGAATTTAACATGTTAAAGTGGTTTTCTACACTAAAATATAGAATTCTAATAAAAACGCGCACATTTCGTGACTTTGGCACAAGTGTCAAAGTAAACTGCCATATATATGACTCAACTTCTGAAAATGAAAAACGCGCGTTTAGCATTCATTGATATATTTGTTTATCGAAAATGCGTTCTATCAACATGTATCGAGTTTAATCTTTAAAAGAGTACAAAGTTACATTTTTTATGACTTTAATAACTTGGTTGTCAATCTAAGTACATCAAGTTAGAAATTTTATATATTGAGATGAACTTTCATTTTTGGATAAATACATAATCTATAATTTACAATGTTGCTGAATATGATCAGTTTTCGAGTATTTTTTTACTTTTATACTACTTCCTGGTATCTATGATGAGTTTATTTAGGCTCTACGGGGTAGTTGTAGGAGGATCTTCAAATGGTTTCCCGACGGCTTTCGTAAAGGCAGACCAAAACAAATCCTCGCCTAACCCTTTTTTATATCGTAGATGTGGGGTCGTGTCAAGTAAAGACTTGATAGAGTTAGTCATATGACTTGAATCTATTTGACTGTACATTATAAGAACTAACGCATCTTTCTCATGGCGTTGTCTTCTTTCCTGTATAAATTCAATTTCCCATTGGAACCCTAAACCTTCTGTTAAGTTATTCGATATAACAACAACTATTTTCCAGCTTTTGCCACCATACTTAGTAATATTGTCTATGATACGTTCACCTGCATCAAAGTCTCGCTGGGGAATGCAAACTTTTAAGTCCTTTTCTTCTAAGTGTTTCAGGAGTTCTGAGTAAACCCACTGCATATCCAAATCACTGTATATAATGAAAGCGTCGAATTCAAAACTTGTAGAGGAATTTACTCTGATATATCCTTTCCTTTCCCGTTTGGTAACTCGAAATAGATAAATCAAATTACGAATGTTTGCATGACAATAAAACATTAAAACTAATAAAACAAGAACAATTGATACAATAACGATAATTATTGTACAAATCGGACTCCATGTTAAACAGTCGGCGTCTGTTGGCTTATAGTCCACGAGAAGGAAGTATTTCTTGTCCTCAGGGTATTCGCACCTGTAAAACTTTGGCCAATGTTTAAGTATTTTAGAAATATTTGATGAACGTACATAATCAACAAACCATTTCTGAGCACATGTACACCAGAATTTATTTTGCGATATATCAAATGAGTCCAACGACTGCAATAACTGGATCGGAAATGATGATTCGTTAATAACTCGAATGTGGTTTCCATTCATGTACAGATTTCGTAAGGACGTTAGATTTTCGAACACGTTTCGATTCCAATATGTGATTCTATTTCCCCTTAGATGAAGGGTGTTTAAAAATGGCATTCTTTGAAATAATCTTTCTGGTAATTTCTTAATAAACGATGCTTGTAATCTGACTTCAGTCAAATTCGACAGTGGATAAAATATTTTCCGAAATACAACAGGATCGTTTGTCATATAATTATTCGATAAATCTAATTCTTTTAAAATCGGGACATATTTAAAAAGTTCACTAGGGTTGTAGGAAAACGTTTTCTTTGTTTTCGAACTCTCAAAGTTGAAATTATTTTGAACAAATTTTAATGCTTTCAAAGAGGGACATCTAAATGCTGTTGATTTAATTTTTGAAAGATTATACATCCGATTGATCGATAGCGTTTCTAAATTTGTAAGACGATAAAAAATTTCATTTTCTAAAACCAAAATACGGTTTTCGTCAAGTATAAGCTGATGCAGATTTTCTAAACACACAAAAGACTCTGGGTGGAGTTTTCGAATTGCGTTATCTGTCATATCAAGGCGAGATAACTTGGGTACTAACGACCGTCCTGTTTTATCTGCACAGAAATTTGGAATCTCAAATATATTATTCGAAATTAGAACTAGATTTATAACCGAGTGTAAACCACGTGCATTTAGAAATGCAAGTTCATTTCTTTCAACACTCAGTGTGTGCAACTCTGAAAATTCGGACAGCTGACTGCTATTAAAATTCTTCAATATGTTGTCGCCAAATGATAGTTTCTCCAAGGTGTGATTTCTGAAATCAGAGAGGAAGTCCAAAGAAAGCATAGTCCATCCATTGTTTATGAAATACATTGTTTGCATTCGTACTTTGTTTAGATTTTTGAATGACATTTTCAGAGAAGAAATATTTAAAAAAGTTTCATGTGATATTTTCAAATGTCTGAGGTTATTCATTTCCTTAAAGGCATCTACCGTCAATACTTCTATTGAATTGTTTATGAAGGTTAAACCTGTTAAGTTTTTGTTCGACACATTTCGAAATGTGTCCATACTGATATGAGACAAGAAGTTGTTTTCCATTTTTAAGATCACTACATAACTCGGTACTCTTGGAATATACATTAAACGGTTACATCTTGCGCGACTATGTTTTCTACTACAGCTGCAGAATTTTTTTAAACAAGGTACATCGCTCTTTTCTGTCCGAACTTGAATATAATTGTACCAAATAAAGCAAAAAATATATAGCTTTAGAAACTCCATTTCAACCAGAGCTAATGCATTGACATACATGATATTTATTTTTTTTTGTCATTAAATAGTCTATTATAGATGCAGCTTCCTTCCGAACCATCCCTTGATTGAAACCACTCAAAGTCATAACGTCCTGTTTGTTTTTCTCACACAGATGACAAATATATTTTACTTCCTTATGTAACTAACATCACAAAACATTATTCAATGAATGTGAAAGGGGTTAAAAAGGCAGTAAAAGATAAACGTTTGTGTCATCGACCATTAAATAAATTACCACGAAAACTTAAATAATATATTCGAACGTAAATGTTTCTTCTCTCTCGCAAATATTTTCTAAAACCACATGATACACAAATGTTTTCAAATTGTAACTGGCAATAATAATGTTTGGCACGTCCTCTTCAAACGATCCATTTTATTCCAATCGAATGAAAAATATTACTACATCGGCTGAAATAAAATAAATCGGTAAAACTGTTTTCCCTTGCAATATAAGCAAATAAGAAAAGCAGCTAGAGCAAACTCACATTTTGGTTAATATAATCACGTGGTCAATTCTATGTAGTATGCAGTACAAGTAAACATTGCAGGTTTTGGTTATTAAGTACTGTTGAAAATGTTATAGGATCTTATAGATTAAGAGAAACTTTAATAATTCACAATAAACAAAAAATACGAACAATATCAGGTCCACGAATAAATCACCATATCCGGAACCTTTTATTCTAAACTGTCCTCATTTGAATCCACATATTCAAGTTATTTAAACATAGCAGTACTGATATATGGCAATTCTTTTGTATAAATCCTTTATTCCCAAGGGTGAAGAGGTTTGTGGAAGTGTAATGGATTAACATGATTTTCAATGAATAAAGTATCAAGACGAGATAGTAAAAGTGAGAACGATTTATCTCTAATTATCAACGATAATATTGAAATAATTAAATAAAGTACACAATCGTATTTCAACACCAAGACATGAAATCAAATACAACACAAATACTTTGTAAAGTAAACAACAGAAAAATGGTATGTAAACTTCTCTGAAACAAACCAACAATCCACAGTAAATATTCATGTATTGATCATATTAGCTAATGTCAGTAAGTTAATATTGAGAAAAATGATATAATTATGTAAGAACTGCTATTTGGCTTTTGAACAGGTTCAATCAATGTGTGTAAGAAATCGACTGAAATCAATCAATTGCTTTATTCAAACTAATAGGTTTGTCTATCTTAACCCTTTACACCAATATTTGTTTGAATTTTCAAGACAACACGGACATAATTGTCAAAGGTAAGATAAAAATAATGATAAAAATGATAATGAATATAGATACAGTAGTAATATCCATAGAAATCTATTGAAAGGCCCAGTAAATATACTGTTTGCTTACTTTTTTTTATTTTTTAATGAGAAACATAATTCAATAAATTCAATATTTACACCTGGTACAAATAAAAGTAGATGTAAGATGGTTGCTTATTTACAGCTCATTAAAGACCGAAAGACAAGCATGTGAGTAGTTACAGGTTAGTATACTGTCTTCAACAACAAACCAAACTTATACCGTATAGCATTCAGGTTATATGAGATCATATAAAAATATTTGCGTATTATAGTTTGCTGTAAAAGGTATGACAAAATGTGAAACAATTCAAAGGAGAACACTAACGACCTTACAAAAACCACCACAACAAAAAAATGTGTTTTATGAGACAGTAATTGACGACAATCACTTAAAGGAGAACTAGCTACGAGATATATAAAAAGTCTAAAATATTATTGTTTTTGTTCAATCATTAATGAAAGTCAAATAGTGAAATAATTATTCGCTTTTAGCAGCCAGTATGCTTCAATTTCGTCCAAATAAGCTAAGACACGTTGATGATAAATTATTCACTTGCAAGTGAATAATTCTATCTCAATGAATCTGTATTCATGTGAACTTCAATGTAAACCCTTAGCTAGAGATGGATAACACGTGAATTAATTGTGTATAAAGTTGTTTAAAGGAAACAAATGTGAACATTGAAAGTGAAACAAAGATAAATCATTTAATTGACTGATTCGATCCACAAAAAATATTCTTATACAGGTAAAAACGATGATGCACATGTATTTTTAATCTATAATATAAAATTAAACTGACATAGAACAATCTAATAGCACGAGTTCGCTTAATCTATCTATATCTATATTTATGTTTACATCGCTTATATGATCATCGGATGACTATGGAGGTCAACTCGATAGTTAATTAGATGGCGTCTAGACTAAACTACACCCTTAACGAAGCTACGAATTTTCATTCCCGTGCCCAGTTAATTGTTTGTTTTAGACTTTTAATAGTTTGGATAAATGTTCTACATTGTTTAAAATCAAATATAAGGATTTGAGTCAAATCGGTGAACATGAATGTGACAGCTAGTGCCCCTTTAATGAAGCTTCTGTATGACCACGAAATTTCACTGGATGAAAGATATTCAAATTCTGTATTCGTTTTTGTTTGAGTTAATATCTATGTTCAGTCTACAGCAAGGTTTTTAAAAGACGTCAAGTTACTTTTTCTAAAATTTATTGAATTACTAGAAGTTGTCACAGTAGATTCTTCCTAATCATATGTTACAGATATCATCTAGAGTGCACGTTTGACTTATCAACTTTTACATTATTGAACTTATATAGATAAGAAAATGATACTTTCTAACGAATCAACATATCCGAAGTATGTGGTCAAATATTTTGAAGTTTACATAATGAATTATTTGAGCCTTCATTGTTATAATATTCTACTCACTAATTTTTAAAACAGCTGTTTAATAGAAGAAAATAACCCATCTTTTTACAATCTATTAATGTTTGTTGGCAGGTTTCCCTTTTTCACTCATTTCTTTTCATTTCTATCTTTAATTCGTTTTGATACAGTATCTCCAAGTAAGTGTTAGACAAATATTTTAATATCTAAATAGAACTAAATGAAAAGCTGCCTGAATTTTTCACACAGTACGTTTTCCTATAAGTCTCATTAAAACATACGAATTTTATCTCCAATATGGTGTAAATAGTTATCAAAGGTACCAGCTAGGATAATAATTTAATACGCCAGACGCGCGCTTCGTCTTCATAAGACGCATCAGTGACTCTCAGATCTAAATAGTTATAAAGCCAAACAAGTTACAAAGTTGAAGAGAGCGTTGAGGACCCAAAATGTGTGCCAAATACGACAAAGGTTATCTATTATTAGGTAACCCATATGCTGCAAAGAAAAAAAACAGACTACACTATATTTTTTCTAATCGATTTTGACACAAAACAACATGATAAAAAAATGTTCTTTCATCATACTTCCGAAAGAGTTAAAGGGAAAGTACATAGAAACAATACCAAACATCGGATATCAAGTGCATAACTCGAGGGAAGACAGATACACCAAGGTAAAAACAAAACAAAAACAAACAACTGTCAACAAAAAACCTATACATAACAAAACTAACGACTGAGCAAGACAAATTCAACCAATAAAACATAGATAGACTCAAATGATGGAGATGACACACATGAACTATCTTACCCTTAAATATATATAACTTAGATAAAAGTTTGAAATGAAAACGCAATTCAGGATATAGACAAAGTTTTTCCGAGAGAAAACACATTTAAGAATACATTGGGAAAAAAATCACAAAATAGTGGACAGAAAAAAACAACTTGATTAACAAACTCAATAATTTCAAAAAGACTTTAGTAATGTCTAACTAATCTGATAGACTTTGTGTGCATAATAAGAATTTAGTTCTTGGCATCAATTATTTTTTTCATTTGTCAAAGAACACAATTTCTATAATATTAAAGTTTTAGCTCATTCTGAAATTATTTTCGTAGCATTTCAAACATGTTGTTGAGTTTACAAGAGTTTTATATAACTGTCTTTTGTAAAGTCATTGTTGTGTTAAGTTATGGCAGTATTTCTTTTCCCACGTAAAAAGTCTGTTAGGAGTTGATGTTGAAGGTGAATTATTGGTTTATTACAAATTAATAAATGAATCAATTGGCTTTTACTTGGATTTCACATTTTCTTCACTGTGATTACTCAGTACGAAAGACGTTTAATTACATATACTGTTTACACAAGAATTATACGTTTTATTCAAATCAAAATGAATAAGATCGTTGTAACTTGTTTAATCAATTAATCATTATTGAAAAATAATATGTTTGAAGGTTCGTTAAATATAATTCTGGTTTTCAGTTTTGTACAAGGTCTGCTTAATTAGAAAGAAAATCATAACTCAAGTGCTATGGTGCTGATATATTCATATGGTTCTTTGCAAAGTTTTCTTGAATTCTCCGAACTTGGTACTATTTCAGGAATAACTAAACAAGATTCCAACCCCTAAGACAAGGGGGCCGTAGATGAAATTGTCTAATCTTTTAGGTTTCTTTTGGTCAAAATACACTTCACGTTTTTATGTCTTATACTTCTTTGGCTTTTAAATTTCAATGACATTCTTATCTTTGAAAATGTATTTACTGATCAAACAACCTTCAGAAATGGGTAAGGTCGTCATTTTCTAATTTAACCATATGAGGTGTGGGCTAAACAATGATACAAAAAACGAAAAGAGAACAAAAACAAAGGATCTAAAATGTCTATGTCATTTGGACTTGGGCTGAGAGTTGTCTTATAGGCAATCACTTACCACATCTTATTGTTTTATCAAACCACTATTCATTTATGACTGTTGAATATTTGGGCCTTTCGATGTACTTAAAATATGCAGTGCAATATAATTTCCTGCATTTAGACATACCATAATGTCCTTTTATCCTTTTCTATAAGTATTGTAAAATTTAAAGCAGTGCGTTATTATGCTGAAACTGGGAATATGTATCAAGCAATGTTTTACAAGGAATACACACTAGTGGAAAAGCGAATGGGGTGGAGATATTTATTTTTCGCACGGGGAAACGAACTCTAGAGGTGTTGCTATTTTGTTTAACTGCTCAATCGATTATATATTAAAGGAAAAAATAGCAGATGAAAACGGACGGTATCTCATTCTAACTGTTGAAATTGATAACACAGATTTTGTTTTTGTAAATTATTATGCGCCCACGAAAAATTTTGAAAATG
Source organism: Mytilus galloprovincialis (assembly GCF_965363235.1). Lineage (NCBI taxonomy): Eukaryota > Metazoa > Mollusca > Bivalvia > Mytilida > Mytilidae > Mytilus > Mytilus galloprovincialis. Next base: position 11,021,129 of record NC_134841.1, on the reverse strand, counting down.
AACAAATAGTATATATTGAAAAAATCAAGGTTTTATTAAACGAAAGGTTAGATCAAAATCTCGTTTTGGGTGGAGATTTTAATACGATACTTAATCCATTTTTAGACAAAATGGGTGGTTCAAAATATAACACACCTGCCAAATATACGAGTAAATTAGAAGATTTTATAGAAGAATTTGAGTTATGTAATATTTGGAGGACACAAAATGTTGATTCTAGATTATATACTTGGCGTCAAAGAACCCCTCTTATACAATGTCGCTTAGATTTTTGGTTGATATCGAATTTTTTGTCTAGCAGTGTTACCAAAACATCCATTGCATTGTCCCGTCTATAAAAACTGATCATAGTCTTATCAAATTGACACTGTCCGGCGAAAACTTTAGTAAGAGAGGTCCCGGTTTCTGGAAATTCAACTCGGGTTTACTCACAGATAAAAATTATGTGGATATAGTAAAAAATACTTTATCAGAATGTAATAATAAATATCACAATTTAGAAAATAAAAACTTGAAATGGGATACCATAAAAAGTGAAATAAGAGGTGCAACCGTCAAGTATTCGAAATATAAAAACATGAAATTAAGGGAAAGAGAGTCCAATTTAAAAAAACGACAAGACGAAATTCAGAAAACTCTCTCTTGTACATATTTAGATAAAGATATAAATAATCTTTTGGTTGAATTAGACACTGTTAAAGAAGACTTAGAGCAAATAGTAAATAATCAAACAAGGGGGGCTATTATACGATCACACGCCGAGCACTGTGAAGGCAATGAAAGAAATTCAAAATATTTCTTATCATTAGAAAAACGCAATTATAAAAATAAATGTATAAACAAATTAGTTGTAAACGACATTGAAATTGTGTCACAAGAAAAAATTCTAAACGAAGAGAGACATTTCTATGAAAATTTGTACGCATCTAAAGAGGACCCTGATAAATATTCAGGTGATTCTATTTTTTTTTTACTTAAATTTTATTCCTAAGCTTACAGATCTGGAAAAAGATATATGCGATGCAGATATTTCAGAATCTGAGTGCGTTAAAGTTTTAAAAACATTTAAAAATAATAAAAGCCCTGGTACAGACGGGCTTACTGCTGAGTTTTACAAATTTTTCTGGATTGATATAAAAAAATATGTGTTACAAAGCTATGAATATTCCTTCGAAACCGGAACCCTCTCAATAGACCAAAGACGGGGTATTCTTACTCTTATTCCAAAGAAAGATAAAGATAGAACACTTTTTTCGAACTGGCGTCCCCTCTCTATCTTAAATTTTGATTATAAATTATTAGCCAAAGTTATTGCGGAAAGAATGAAATTATTTCTTCCAAAGCTTATAGATCCGGACCAAACGGGATATGTGGCTGGTAGATACATTGGTGAAAATCTACGACTCATTGCTGATATTATATTGTTAACTACTTTAAAGAATTATCCAGGGCTTATATTACTGGTCGATTTCGAAAAGGCGTTTGATACGCTAGAATGGAAATTTATTCAAAAAGCATTGGTTTGTTTTAATTTTGGTAGCAATTTCCGGAAATGGGTCTTAACTTTATACTCAAATATATCTAGTCTTGTCGTTAATAATGGATTTAGTTCTAGTCCATTCACAATTGAGAGAGGTGTTCGACAAGGGTGTCCTTTGTCTCTTTTTTTATTTATTTTGGCCGTTGAACTGCTGGCAATAAGTATTCGTAAGAACAATCAGATATCTGGTATAAAAATTGGGGATACTGAAATCAAAATTTCACAGTTGGCTGATGATACCACTTGTTTTTTGAAAGATGTTTTCTCCGCGCAAATTTTATTAGATTCCTTTAACGATTTTGAGAAGTGTTCAGGATTAAAAGTAAATTTTTCTAAAACCGAAGCAACATGGATTGGAAGGAATAAGTTTAACAAAGAAGGTTCCCTTCCTATTAAATGGACAGATGGTTTTAAAACCTTAGGTTTAAAATTCAATGCTTGTGAAGAAATGGTTTGTTCTAATTTAGATACATGCATAGAAAAAATGGAATCAATAATTAAACTATGGAGGATCAGAAACCTTTCCTTGCTCGGAAAAATTGTAATTCTTAAATCACTTGCAATATCGAAGCTTATTTATGTCATTTCATCTACACATGTACCAAGATCTTATGTAATTAAAATACAACGTGATATTAATAGTTTTTTATGGAATGGTAGTACTCCGAAAGTTAAATCGGAAGTTATTCAAAAGTCTCCTAGCGAGGGGGGGACTGAAAGCTCCAAATTTTGAAGTACAGCTGTTATCCTTTCGTATTATGTGGGTAAAAAGATTTCTATCAGAACATGACTCCAAATGGAAACATGTTTCCAAAGCATTTTTCTCCCTTTTTGATTTAGAGGACTTGTTTATGAGCAGATGTGAATTTGAGTTTTTGAATTTGAAAGCACCTCTTTTTTTATATAGAAGTGCTATCTGCTTAGAAACGTTTTAAGGGTATTTTCATCCCGTTAAATGCATTTCATGTTAGAAAAGAATTTATTTGGTTCAATCCGTTTATCAAAATTGATCAAAAGAGTATTTTTTACAGATCTTGGTACATGAAAGGCATAAGGTTCATCAATGATATTGTAGATGATAAAGGCGATTTTTTGTCTCATGACGCTATTAACAAAAAATATAACCTGAATGTCACTTTTGTAGACATTCTATCTATTAAGCTTGCTATACCACGTGACTGGAAAGATTTGTTATTACAACAACACATGTCACCTAACAGCAACTCATTTGGATTCGTTTTTGAGCATGAGAATAAAAAAATGCCTATCAGTAAATTATTTGCTAAAGATGTATATTCACTTTTTATCGATCGGGGAAGTGTTTCTCCTATTTCACAACAAAGATGGGAAGAAAGTTTTAATATAGAAATTAGTGACGAACCAGGGAAAATATTTATTCATTAGCTTTCAAATGTACTATAGAAAGCAAACTACAAGCTTTTCAATATAAATTACTACACAGAATAGTCTCACATAATTATCTTCTTGAAAAATATAAACTTTCCTTAACTAATGAATGTGCCAGTTGTAAAGAAATAGAAACTATAGAGCATAAATTTTTTGAATGTACAGAAATAAAACAATTTTGGAGAGATTTTTCAAATTGGTGGTATTCAGTTTTTGGAGAAGACAAGTGTCATTTTTCGTGTATTGAGTTCTGATAACTTAGTTCTAACTTATTGCATTCTACAGGCAAAATATTACATTTATTATGTAAAGAACACACAACTAGACAGACTGTTCATATCTGTGCAAACTTTTCTTAAATTTTTGAAAAGATGTCTGGAGATATTAGAATATTTATATATTTCTAAAGACAAACACGAGTCATTTGCCAACAGATGGGGGGAATTTATGAAAGCTATTTAATTAAATTTATTTTTGAATATTGTTATAGTATAATGTATTCCAAAGTATTCTTAAGACGTATCATATACTGAATATTCACACCACTATCTTGTAATGTTTTACTTAATCTTTGTCTTATTTGCATAATGTCAGTAGTATAACAATGCCATACATGTCATGTCATTCACTTATGTCTTGTAAAAATGTATGTATGCACTGTAGTTTGAACACCAAAAAGATCAATAAAAAATAAAAAAAAGAATACACACTAGTAAACTATATCATGAAAAAGCATTAAAAATTATTGATCATAAAATCGCTTCATTAATTAATAAAAAGGAATCAATTTTATATTTCTTCACAGTATGAAGTTGTTCATTTGATCGAGTAAAGCCATCAGTTTATTTCTGACAGCTATTGGTTGCTTATGTTTGTTCAGGATGGCAACAAAGCGTACTTACATTACGATAATCTCCATACTCATTACAGGATTGGCATTTCACCGAGGTAAGGTTACATTATATGTTAGATTTAAAAATATAAATGGTTTGAACGTAAAATTATCTAACATTACCAAAATTGGTTATGAAAACTTTAGAATTTAAAATGTTTGTAGTACAGATTCTTTTGAGAAAGTGTATTGCAGGCCATATTTTTGGGAATGTTTAATGAAGGTGGTAACTCGGTCGAAGCTTCGAGAAAAAAACAAACAAAACACGAATTTAACAGTCTAGTTTAAAAATATGAATGGCTTAAACGTAAAATTATCTAACATTACAAAAATTGGTTATGAAAACTTTAGAATTTAAAATGTTTGTAGTACAGATTCTTTTGAGAAAGTGTATTGCAGGCCATATTTTTGGGAATGTTTAATGAAGGTGGTTACTCGGTCGAAGCTTCGAGAAAAAAACAAACAAAACACGAATTTGACAGTCTAGTTTGAAAATACTATTTATAGAATTAGTGATATAGGCAGAAGTTTATGGCAATAAAACGCCCGCTTGATGAAAATTTTCCTTATTTCAATTCTAAATTGGAAGAATTACAATACGAGCTAACAAAAGCAGTTTGTAATGACCAATTACTTTGGTTGAAATTTAATTTATTGTGTACTAACAAATCAATGAACAAGACATTTTTGTACTGTACAAAGAGCATTGTGAAATGACTAATGTTATGAGCTAGACAATTTTGTACTCACTTATGTAATAAGTTGGACAATCTCGTACTGCGTAATGTTATGAGCAAGACAGTTTATTACTGACTAATGTTATGAGCAAGACAATTTTGTACTGCTGACTTATGTTATGAGCTAGACAATTTTGTACTCACTTATGTAATAAGTTGGACAATCTCGTACTGCGTAATGTTATGAGCAAGACAGTTTCATACGGACTAATGTTATGAGCAAGACAATTGTGTATTGACTATTATTTAATGTTATAGGCAATTTTGTGCTGCCTTATGTATCAAGTAATTCGAATTAGTACGTACTAATTGGTACCGCTTATGAATGATATATAGACTGGAACAAACAACAGTACCAGGTTTCAAGATTTCAAGATTACAATCCTCAGTAAAGAATTTCATTGTAAAAATATTTTTTTAAAGCTATCATGAATCAAATCTATTTTTTAGCCTTTTTTCTATTGGTGATACACATGGGTTATTCGAGAAAACGATAACACTAAAACTGAGAATGGAAATTGGGAATGTGCCAAAGAGACAGCAACCCGATTAAAGATTACAAAACAGTCTTATGCCTCCAATGGGTCTTCAACACAGCAAGAAAATCCTGCACCCGGAGACGGTCTTCAGCTGTCACATAAGCAAAATGTATACAAGTTCAGTGAAATTGGTCGTAAACTCAAACACATATATTAATGAAAGAAAATTTAAAAAAAAAGACATACAAGACTAACAAATGATAGAGGTTCCTGACTTGGGACAGACGCAAAAATGCGGCTTAGTTAAACATGTTTTGTGAGATCTCACCCCCCCCTTTTAAACCTCTAGTCAATGTAGAATAAACAAACACGTAGTAAGGCTCAGTTCATCAGAAGTCAGAGTCCGATGTCAGGAAAGGTAAAAAGAAAACTAAGCAAAATGACAATGATACATAAAATTTACAGTGAACTACAAGCAGTTACTGACATGCCAGCTCCAGACCTCAACCAAACACATAATTGTTTAAATTGAGATATACGATCAAATCAAATGAATCAAAACCAGCTGATATGATTACGCACATTATCAAACCAAGGCTGCAAAACAAAGAATACATATATTTCTTTTTATAAAAGCTTTATTTTAATAATCCAAAATGAATAATTGGCTGTATTTGATAGGTCAACTTTATTCTCTTAATGGCTCATTGCTGACACTGTTATTATAAACTTGGCACTTAAAGACAAAATCATTCTATTCAGATCTACCAATAATATCTTCTTTATATTTTATTTTAATTTTATGCTAGGTATGACTTTTATGACACAGACCTTCAAAAACAAATAATGATAAAGAAAATGATCCAAATCCGCGAATAAAATTAATTGTTCTGGTAAAGCAGCAAGAAATATCAAGAGAGCGTTGACCGTGCCCACATGTTTAGGTGGAAACGCTTCCGCTTCATACACAATGTACTACGGTCAACGCTTTTACACCCAATTAAATTAACAGAAAGAAGCATTCACGATTCTTAGATATTCCGAGTAAAAGCAACAATATGAATATGTATCAAAATATTAAAATGATTATATTGACATTTATTTTAAGGCTACTCTCAAGCAACGAATTCAAGTGAAAGCTGGTTAAAATTGCAATTAACGCTTCAAACTGAGTCAAAGATAGCATCTGAGATAATAGCCACACCAGAGACAGAATCTGAGGTTACACCTGAAACCGATCCGGAGTCAGAAGTTACAGCTGAACCAGAGATAGAATCTGAGGTTACACCTGAACCAGAGACTGAATCTGAAGTGACACCTGAACCAGAGACGGAATCTGAAGTAACATCTGCACCAGAGTCTGAATCGGAAGTTTCACCGGAACCACAGATAGAATCCGAAGTTTCAACGGAACCAGAGACAAAATCTGAAGTGAAATTTGAACCAGAGTCAGAATCTGAAGTTACACCTGAACCTAAGACAGAATCTGAGGTTACGCCTGAACCAGAGACAGAATCTGAAGTTACACCTAAAGCAGAGACAGAATCTGAAGTGACACCTGAACCAGAGACAGAATCTGAAGTTACACCTGAACCAGAGTCTGAATCTGAAGTAACACCTGAAACTGAACCTGGGTCAGAGGTTACAGCTGAACCAGAGACAGAATCTGAAGTTACACCTGAACCAGAGTCTGAATCTGAAGTAACACCTGAACCAGAGACAGAATCTGAATTTACACCTGAACCAGAGTCGGAATCTGAAGTTACACCTGAACCAAAGACTGAATCTGAAGTTACACCTGAACCAGAGTCGGAATCTGAAGTTATACCTGAACCAGAATCGGAATTTGAAGTCACACCTGAACCAGAGACGGAATCTCAAGTAACATCTGAACCAGAGTCTGAATCTGAAGTTACACCTGAACCAGAGTCTGAATCTGAAGTTTCGCCGGAACCAGAAACAGAATCTGAAGTGACACTTCAACCAGAGTCAGAATCTGAAGTTACACCTGAACCAGAGTCTGAATCTGAATTGATACCGGAACCAGAGTCAGAATCTGAAGTCACAGCTGAACCAGAGATAGAATCTGAAGTTACACCGGAACCAGAGTTTGAATCTGAAGTAACACCTGAAACCGAACATGAGTCAGAGGTTACAGCTGAACCAGAGACAGAATCAGAGGTAACCCCTGAACTAGAGACGGAATCTGAAGTAACACCTGAACCAGAGTCTGAATCTGAAGTTACACCTGAACCAGAGTCTGAATCTGAAGTTTCACCGGAACCAGAGACAGAATCTGAAGTGACACCTGAACCAGAGACAGAATCTGAAGTGACACCTAAACCAGAGTCTGAATCTGAAGTAACACCTGAACCAGAGACAGAATCTGAAGTAACACCTGAACCAGAGACAGAATCTGAAGTAACACTTGAACCAGAGTCTGAATCTGAAGTTACAGCTGAACCAGAGACAGAATCTGAAGTTACACCGGAACCAGAGTCTGAATATGAAGTTTCACCTGAACCAGAGACAGAATCTGAAGTGACAGCTGAACCAGAGTCTGAATCTGAAGTAACACCTGAACAAGAGACAGAATCTGAAGTTACGCCTGAACCAGAGTCTGAATCTGAAGTAACACCTGAACCAGAGACAGAATCTGAAGTTACACCTGAACCAGAAACAGAATCTGAAATAACACCTGAACCAGAGACAGAATCTGAAGTTGCACCTGAACCAGAGACAGAATCTGAAGTAACACCTGAACCAGAGTTTGAATCTGAAGTTACACCTGAACCAGAGACAGAATCTGAAGTAACACCTGAACCAGAGACAGAATCTGAAGTGACAGCTGAACCAGAGACAGAATCTGAAGTAACACCGGAACCAGAGTCTGAATCTGAAGTTACACCGGAACCAGAGTCTGAATCTGAAGTTACACCGGAACCAGAGTCTGAATCTGAAATTACACCTGAACCAGAGACAGAATCTGAAGTAACACCTGAACCAGAGTTTGAATCTGAAGTTACACCTGAACCAGAGACAGAATCTGAAGTAACACCTGAACCAGAGACAGAATCTGAAGTTACACCTGAACCAGAGACAGAATCTGAAGTAACACCTGAACCAGAGTTTGAATCTGAAGTTACACCTGAACCAGAGACAGAATCTGAAGTAACACCTGAACCAGAGACAGAATCTGAAGTGACAGCTGAACCAGAGACAGAATCTGAAGTAACACCGGAACCAGAGTCTGAATCTGAAGTTACACCGGAACCAGAGTCTGAATCTGAAGTTACACCGGAACCAGAGTCTGAATCTGAAATTACACCTGAACCAGAGACAGAATCTGAAGTTACAACGGAACCAGAGACGGAACCTGAAGTGACAACTGAACCAGAGACGGAATCTGAAGTTTCACCGGAACCAGAGTCTGAATCTGAGGTCACACCCGATATCGAACCAGAATCTGAGATTACGTCTGAACCAGAAGCAGAGGGAGAAATGTCGTCAGAGCCTGAAGCAACAGCGGAACAATTAGTTGAGCCCGAAGCTACCGCAGAAACAACTTCCGCTGAACCATCCGCTGTTGAAATAATGGTCCCACCCTTTGTATTGGTAGTTTTGGTGGTTCTTGGTGAGTACCTTTTATTCATTTATATATATAAAAAAGAAAATATAACAGACTGGTCGATTATTTACTTCAAGATAAAGGATAGATTTTATTATATTGTAAGTTCCCAAATGTGGCGGCCTAAAATCTTACTTTGGAGACATATTCATTGATATCTGATGGAAATTAATGCCATGATAGGGCGTATGTATGGTCACACAAATAAAATAACAAGACAAGTGATACACCCCAAAGCAAAGGAACAGGGGTTTTAGTAAGTATTCCTCGTTTAGTCTGTAGTTAATTGTTCAACTTTTGTAACAATGATTGTTCAACTTCTATAGCAATAAAAAAAGACTAGTATAGGAATCCAACAGCCGAAAACTGTGTAAACATATGTAGCTCAAACATGTCACACAAAAGACTTAAAATATTTAAACAAACTAAAAATACTACTGGTATATCGCCCAGAGTCTGACTTAAATAGTCTTAGACTATCAAGTTCTACAATTACCGTTTTTTTAAAATCCATTTAAGTAAAAACTTTTATTTTAAGATATCGTTCAACAATTTAAAAGCTTCTCAATAGAGATGGTAGTTTCTGTTCGATACAAACCTTTCGTTAGTACGGATAAACAATCTAGGATCAGTACAATATTATTTATCAATGCTTACATGTAATACATTTTGTAGCTTTCCTTTTTATGTTTCTATACAGCAATGATTGGTCTGTATGCATATAGTAACTGTAGGAAACACACAGTGGGAGTCGCAAAGAAGCGAAAAATGGAATCTGAAATTAATATAATTGATTTGGAAGAATACAATGATCTCTCTAAAGAAGAACCACCCTTTCTTTCGCCGTTTGACAATGAAGTCATCGAAGCATTCCAAACACATCGTAACAGACCACTTGACTTGCTGAAGATAGCCTTTCCTGCATTGTTATCCCTGGCGTTATGTCCATTCACTTTGTACTTATATTCGCCATTAACAACATTCATTTGGCCTAAAGCAGAATTCCCGAACGCACCGGATATAAATGATGCCATAGCTTGTTTTCTAGCACCTGCTGGACTGGTCTATGCTACTTCCTTTGGATTTGCATTCCAGCAAGCATTGTCAAAACAAACCCATATCATGGACAAGGTAACGAAGGAAATTAGCATGATCGATCAGATAGCTACGTTCTGTACAAGAATCAACTTACCAAAGCCCAGTATGCGCCGGAGTGTGTACAGATGTGTCAAATCAGAGATCATTTTCATGATTTTACAGATCTTGGACAGACGACCAGATTCATTTCAACAAAAACCTGACGAAAATGTGAAAAGTAAGTTTGTATAGAAATACACAAGTATATTGGTTCATTGTTAAATTCTCCTCTACAAATATAACTGTTTCATAACGTTGGGGTCGCGGCCACCAAAGATCTTCCCAAATTTAAAAACGAACGCACTTAGCTAATAACATAAAAAGAATAAAAGAATCGGGACGAAGACAATAAAGAAGCCTTATTCTTTTCTTGAAAAATTGTTTTCATTAAGCCGAGAATACGTAATTCATTTTAACCGTATTTATCCAAAAATGTACAGTTTTTAGTCTTAGGTATATTTCGTGATATTTTAGTTCTGTTGTAATCGTCTTTGAACTGCGATTTTTCTCAGATCTTTTAAATTTCATTTTATCTTTTTTGTTGTGAGTGAAGTATACATCCCTACTACGACCTTTTTGTTCGTTGTGTTTCTGCTTAATTTTGTATTGATTTGAAGCAAACACAACTATAAAAACAAATTACAAACTTAAAACACGTTCACCAGTTTTGATTTTCTGTCATCTCTTCTTTCCAGTTAAAATTTGGTCTATAATTGATGTTCTTAGAGAAGTAAAGACTGACGTAGACGACAGTAAAACACAAGTTGATCGAGTATTGTGTGAAAAAATCATGGCACACATCTTGCAGCTAAACAGCATTTGTTCTGATAGACTGAGTATTCTACATACAAAAATACACCCGGTCAAGTAAGTATTTACAATTATACTAATATACATGTACTTGTATGTTGATAACAGAGAGATATATTGTGGTAGATTTATTTTACATAACAGGTTTTTAGTTACGAAAAATATTTTAAAAAAAACCCAAGCTCACGAAACTTACAAAAGAGTAACAAGAACCTCATCAAAAACCGGTTGTAGACTGAGGTAAAAAGATGTTGTGATGGGCTCTGAATTTAAAACTTAGTGGTAGCAGCAATCCATCATATACCGGACTGTGTATGAACTTCTAATGCTAATAAACTACATTTTATTCATAATTTACATTTAATAATTTAACTGCGTCTGTATTTTGACCTCAACATTACACTTAATTTACCACATTGCTTTTTGGGGGTCACATTTGTATCTACATATAAAGGGTTTCAAAACAATAATTCAAGCCCCGAAAAGTCCATGCAGTCTTAAATGTTTTGAATTAAAAGAACGCACAGATAGTATAATTAAAATTACCGTCTTCCTCTAGGCGCACAAAAATAAATGAACATTTTTCAAGGAACATAAGAAACTCATCATAGATATCAGGATTGAATCAAAAATTATAAGTCATCCTAATAAGTAAGTACATGTATATTTGTCAACCTTAAAGTTCAAAGTATCGTGTAAGACATAACTTATGTTTTTTTTTATATTTACAGATGGGCGTTTTTAGAAACACTTGGTTTCTTCTCGTTTGTTGGTATACTTCTATTAAAGGCATTATCCTATCGTATGGAACTAGTAATGTGTATATTAACTGTATTCTCTATCAGTATGTTGTGTTTTGTGGTGTCAGACCTGGACGCACCTTTTAGTGGATTTTTTCGTGTAGATCTCTCTGTCTTGGTCGATGTCGTCCGACGAATAGAAGGACTGCATTCCGATTCTCAAAATGAAGAGTTTAAATGTTCAACAGAGACCTCTAGCTTAGCTGACTCTATGTTTGATCCAGTATCACCTGACTTACGAAAAAGTAGATGCTAGTAAAATACTACGTATACATGTATGATAGCATATGATTGACGGACAGGATAATTAGAAACTATGAGAATGTATCTATAGAAAGACAAGAAAAGATATGTTGGAGGGAGAAAGAGAATAAAAAACCGAGATAGACAAGAAAAGGTGGATGAGAAGGAGAGGAAGGATCATTGTAAAAAGAAATACATTTCTATCTACCTGTATGATACATTACATGAAACATAAGTTGAATCGTTGGTAAACACAATTCAGTCTATTTGCTTAAATATATATTAGATGTAAATTTTAAATGTCAGTTTCATGTAGTAACACTTAAAGTACAAACATTAATTACACAATTGACGACAAAACTAAGATTTTGAAATAAAAAACAACAACAAAACAAGTACTTTTTTTTAACTATATAGCCCAATAGGAATATTAGTCACTATGCCAAGCCGCCATACGATGTCCGTACAGTGACGTCTACATATGATTATCATGTAGTTGTTACATGTATATATCTATTATCTTTTTTTTCATTTAGAACTATGGAAGTCACAGTATTTCAATTTCAACATAACTGAAACTTTTCTCTTCCGCGTTTCCTTTTATGAGAAGTTACATTTGTAATTAGTTTTAGAGAAAGACGGTGGATTTCACACACAAACTGGTCAACGAAGGAAACGAGGAAGAGACTAAATACAGATGTTACTTTGAGATGAGGAACAGGAATAAAAGAGCTATTACTGTGTTGTTTGTGTTTTTGCTGTACATGCACTGATTTGTTTATTGATTGGATATCCCATATCGATCATTTCTTTACCACCGTAAAGTTAAATTTGGTGATTCGAATCACAGTTCGATCTATCGTTCAAATTAAGGCATCTTTATAAAGGTCGTACAAAATATGATAATGCAAAAGAACGATTACAAAACAAGCCACACATAGTGACATACATTTAACAGATAATTTCTTGATTGTAAACGGTGCATAGCTATACATAGGGGCATTACAATATATCATAAGTCGAAGAGAAACAAACAATATGGCCATTTATAACTTGCTGCTCGGTGTGAGCAAAGGCTCTGTGTTGATGTCCGAATTTTGACCTATTATGGTTTATGACTTGGATGGAGAGTTTTCTAATAATAATAATAATAATACTTTAGTCAGAAGCAATACAGCTTATAGAATATACAATTTTACAATATTTTTTTGAATGCATTTATAGTGAAATATAAATACAATAATTATACACAATACATGTATGGCGGAGAATGAAAATAAATTCATATGATAAATAATTAATACAACTACACATTACGAATTTTTTCAATATTAAACAAAAATTTACCTTAAATTATTAAGTTCTTTCACATTGTGAACTGATAACAACTGTATAAGTTTAAAAGTGGATGGATATTGCCAATAATATTTCTTAATGTATAGTTTTCTTACATCACTATATCTATAACATTCTAGAATAACATGGTATTCATCTTCTACCATATTGTTATTGCACATTTTCTCTATCTACATTGTAATATCTGCCTGTTTCTATATTGAGGCTATGGGCGGAGATACGATATTTACATATAAAAGGTTTATATATTTGATTAACAGGTCTATCTAAATAAAATTGCAGTATATCTGTGTCATATATATATCTATAAAGAATACATTTTGATGAATTATTAAAAAAAGCATTAACATTAGCAATAAAGGTATCTTTCATTCTTTGTTTTAACTCATGTATGAATATATCAACATATGTCTAATACCACACCTTCTTATATCTAATAACACTGCCAATAGAAAAATACGGAAAACACCTCTAGGAAAACTAGACTAAGCAACACGAACCATGCCATACAATAGTCCATTTGCCAATTACCGATTTGATTCTGAGTGTTATTAAAACAAATTACTTCCCTTTGTCAATCGTAGACTGGTTCCATACCGGACAAATTGGCTTTTACCAATGCAAAGCATGATGAATTGAAAGTGATGTATCGGCGGTTTAACTAATTTTTCATGAAAAATAATTTCTGATGTAAAAAGTATTTAGCTAAACAACAAATTAATGTAATTAAAAGATTGTAAAACCTTATAGATTACTCTCATTACGCACTTTGCTCTTTTTGCTAGCTCTCCATTGTAAATAAAAATTAATGTCTCTCATAAAGGGAGACAACAAAAAAGGGATGTCTAATTCCAGGGTCAATTACGGGAATTGGCAAATAGCCTATTGATTGGATATCAATTTGACTCAACAATTGAAGTACATTTAAAAATGACAAAGTACCATCCATTTAGGCAAGTTTATTCACTTTTCCATAGGCCCATTTTGATTGGTTTGTATGTTTTGCAGTTTAGTGTTGCGTCTATTTCGATGAAATAGTATACATTATTGTTTATTGGCCAGCTGAAGCCCTTCTCTGGTTGCGGGAATTTGTGGTCTTGGACTTTTTCTGCAATTTGCTCGGTTTATTGTCTTTTTGAAACATTCCCCGATTCTGATTTTTATTCTATCTGAATACTAGTATTAGGACGAGAACACGTGAATGAAATATGCATATGATACCTCAGTCCTGTGTACTTGACTAACTTAAAATGAGTTTTACATACTATTCGTTTATACGATAGCAGTCCACAGGAAGACATGTCTTTCTACCAAAATACATTGGTCTGGCTTCGACCCTATCAGTCTTTGCTCTTACTATATATGAATGCCTTGACAAGTTGTGCTTGGCAGAGAAGCTGAGAATACTAATTTTCCGTCATTAGTTTAACCCGGGTGTGATCAAAACAAGCAACTTCCGCCCTCGTTTTAAATTATACTAGTTCAGCGAAATAGACGCAACACAAAACTGCTAAACAAAATCCACTTGTATTTTTGTCCATCTGATGAGTTAAGCCTTTTTTCAACTGAATTTTATAGTTCGTTCTTATGTTGTAACTGTTATACCACTGTCCCAGGTTAGGGGGAGGATTGGGATCCCGCTAACATGTTTAACCACGCCACATTATTTATGTATGTGCCTGTCCCAAGTCAGGAGCCTGTACATGTAATTCAGTGGTTGTCGTTTGTGGTATAGATGTACGAAGCAGCGAGGAGAGTGGAAGTTGTTATTGCACTGAAAGAGAAATTTAATTTTTTACTGTTCTGACACCAATCAATATTATCACGTTTGTAAAACATTGTACAGCACATACATAGTCCATCCCAATTATTCCCTTTTTGTAGTATATTGTCCCTGTATTTTTATTATTTCTTGTGTATAAGTTTGTCTTGACATTTTCAGATTGAGTAAAAAGTAAAAAGAGACTGAATTTAAAATAATTCTTAACTGTCAAGGTAAGTGTGGGTTGTCCGCGCTATACCACTGAATAAAACCATAACACTGAGACAACAGAAAAGAATTAAAAAAATAAGCTCATAAATAGTATCGACCCTTCTTTTTTTTTTATTTTTGTACTAAACTTTTAAGCAGCTTTTCTTTCATACAGTCTTTTTGATCTTTTCTTTTTGTCAGACTCTAGTGTTGGTTATATATTACTATTGTTTGATATAGTTCACATCTACATACCGTGTTCTGCTTTAAAAAGTGTTAAATCACAGACTGAGAATATTTATGTCGCTGGCTAAGTTGGAGAAGATTATTCAAAAAACATTTCATGCACCGACTACCCCGAAACTCTATACTCCAGCGATATTAGCAGACAGTATTATAGGTAGATTAAAACAACAAACAACTCTACCTATACATCAAGAAATATACTGGTGGTGTCAGGGAGGCAGAACAGCAACTAAAGCCTTGGATTGGGTCAAACAAAACCTTGACACAGAAGTACAGCTGATTCCAGAAAAAATCTGGCTATATATTCTTATAGGAACCTGTGATTTTACATCCTTCAACAGAACAACAAAATACATATCACTGAAATTTCAAAACTCTGCCGAATTAGTGGAACATCTTATTAACAGGTACAAAGAAATTATCAAAACACTCAAGGATCTCTCACCAGAAAGCCAAGTTACAATATTGGAAATACCCTTTTTCTCCATACAAGCCTGGAATAAATCACACAATCATAAAGACCCAGAAGTATTTTACGATCAAGACTACCAACTAGAACAACAAATAATAGAAATTAACAAAGCCATTAGAACCTTGAACCATCAAAACTTTTCTCCAAATTTCAACATAGACCTGTATAGAACATCAACCAGGCAACAAAGAACCTATCAAGCAGGTACGTCACCAAGACCAAGAGCAGGAGATTGTATAATTTAAGCCTCTTGGACGACGGAATTCACCCAAACATCCACCTATCTAAAGCTTGGCTGAGGAAACTTACAAACCAAATCTCGAGAGACTGTTGGACAAAAAACAAAGCACCAGAAAAAACTGATGTAAATAATATCTAGGGAGTAAACGTCAAAATTACATTTAGAGAAAATAATAACAAATAGATATCGATAATAAATAGGCTAAATTTAGAGGATTAGTGTGGGTTGTCCGCGCTATACCAAAAACCATACACTCAGAAAGAAAGGTCAGTGTGGGTTATCCGCGCTATACCAAACATCAATCTAGTGTATATTAATATTTTTATTCTATTTTTGAAATTAATAGGTTAGTGTGGGTTGTCCGCGCTATACCGAATACCATACACTCAGAAAGATAGGTCAGTGTGGGTTGTCCGCGCTATGCCAAACATCAATCTAGTGTATATTAAAATTTTTATTTTAAACCTGGATCTAGTAGGTTAGTGTGGGTTGTCCGCGCTATACTATTTAAGTCTTTAAGAAAAAGGAAGGAAAAAAAAATATTTAGAGATTACGGTATAAATACTCCCTAGTTGTTACCAATTATAAACATCAAAATGCAGGTGCAAAGAATGAAGAAAAATTGTTCAACTGGAGACCTGCGAACCAGCACAATAACAACAAGATCATATACACTGGATAGAAAAACCGCCCTAGAAAAAAAATGGAGGCATGCCAGAAAGAACATATAAAATTTGAATTAAAGTCAGGAAAAAACTTTGTAATAGAATTAAGCACTGGAGCATACGAAACCATCAAAAGTGAAATACTAAACATCCTTCAAAGTGAGGTAATGAAAGACCAATTTGTAACTCTACCCGTCCAAAATGGTGTAGAAAATTCAGGACTAACAGTAGACTCGTGTTACAAAGTATTTAACAAAAAACTTAATGGAGAAACAGGAAATATGCTAAAATTTACTATAAACATGTATCACACAACTTGTAAAATCAATGTGAATGGCAGCAGAGTGGATTTATTTCAACAACATATTTGATAAGCTATGTGAAAAGCTAACCAAAGACCACGGAGAAATCAACATCCTCAACAAAAATATTCAAACATACTTATCCCAGCTGAGAAACTGTTCCTCAGAAACAATACAAAAATCAATAGCACAGGATAAGAGTAAGAAAGAATAGCTGAATAACCCGAATGAGGAGTTGTTATGTATTGAACAAACGGCCAATACAGAGGTTGAAATAAGCAGATTAGAAACATGCCTGAGAGGAAAAAAGGAACAGTCCCAAGATGAACAGACAAATACAGACGGTAACACTAATATAGCAAGCCCAGACAACTATATCTATCCGTATTGCAATAAATACGTAAAGGAAGGGATTGGATGTTACAGATGTGACTACTGGTACCATTACCAATGTGAAAATCTGTCTAACAAATTTGGAGAAAATGAGCTGAAACAGTTAGATTACATCTGCACACTATGTAATGATGATATAATGTATGAAAGAAGAAACATAACAGAGTACGATCCATCTTCGGAAGATAACATAGACATAAGTATCAACACAAGAAGCACGCAAGTTGAGCAAGAAGAAACAGTACACAATGAATTCAGATTAGAACACAGATAGAACCTGATCCCATAATCATCAGTAGAGACAAAGATTTACCATCCAGGTCTAATAATATACAAAACCAGATGAGAGAACAGACAGATATAGAAGAAACTGACCTGAAATTGATTTTTACACCTACCATCAATGAAATGACAGAAGGATCAGCAAAATCAAAACAAAGACCAGTCATTGAATCTTCCAGAAAATATACTGAAGATGATATTATTAAAATGCTGGACTTTTTGATCGACAATATATTTGTTGAGTTTGGAGGATTTATATTTCAACAGACAGTCGGTATTCCAATGGGTACTAATTGTGCACCCCTGCTGGCTGATTTGTTTTTGTATTCGTATGAAGCAGAATTTATTCAGAACCTTCTAAAAGACAAAAAGAAAAAGCACCTTGCGAAATTCTTTAATTTTACTTTCCGATATATTGATGATGTTTTATCATTGAACAACCCATACTTCAGCCAATACTTACATCTCATATATCCTAGTGAACTTGAAATTAAGGATACTACTGATACTAGAAGGACTGCTTCATACCTTGATCTTTTCCTCAATATTGACGTAGATGGACGACTTCACACGAAAATCTATGATAAACGGGACGATTTCAACTTCCCAATTATCAATTTCCCATTTCTTAGCAGTAACATACCCTCTGCCCCTTCGTATGGTGTTTACATATCACAATTGATACGTTATTCACGTGCTTGTTCACACTATACGGACTTCATATACAGGAGTGTGCTCCTTACGCAGAAACTGCTCCAACAAAGTTATGAGGAGGACAGATTAAAATTGACACTCCGTAAATTTTATGGACACCATCACGAATTGGTGGATCCATATGATGTCTCTTTAACCAAACTAGCTAAGGATATTTTTACCACATGGTAGATTGTGGTTTGTCATTATGTCGTCTAATCTTTTAATTACCAAACGTGACTTATTCCCGATTGTGACTGTTTTGCTGAATGTGAATTCGTATTACTATAAGACGTGTTTCTGTACTTGTTTATCCCAAATTCATGTATTTAGTTTACATGTTTAATGTTATATTTGTAATTCTCATTTTGTCAAAATGTGTTGACGTCTTTTTATTATATTTAGGTGTTACGGATGGAAAAATTAATCACCGCCTTTATTTATTATATTTAATTTCGTACGATTAATTACGTTTGAAGTTGGATTCATAACAAACTGGACATATATATATTACAGTTAATTGCTATTAATAAGTATTGCAATATGCATTTTGTTTTAATAAATTATCAGTATTTAGTTCTAATATAATCTTAAAGCAATCCTAATTCTATCTCACTTTTGAATTATAGTTTTTCATGTGTGACGTCATGCTGTTTCTAAATTTCATAAATTCAAATGTGGCATAACGTTTGCCTTTTCACCATCGTATGTGACGTCATTTTTTTTAATTGCGTTGACGCCTGGATTGATTCGGGTGTGTCTATGCTGTATTGAACTTGGCATCATGTATTCGGGTTTAGTTTTCTGTAATAAGTTAATACTTCAGTTTCATTATGAATATATCTTTCACATTCATTTGTTAAAATTTACTGTTTGCAATAGCATGAATCGTTCTATATAAAAGTGTTCTTATCCCGGGCATAAAAACAATGCCGTATTTGGCAAAACCTTTTCAACTTTTGATCTTCAGTGCTGTACAACTTTGTACTTTTTTCCCTTTCGATCTTTTATATCTGGGCGTTATGTATTCGGGTTTAGTTTTCTGTAATTAGTTAATACTTCAGTTTCGTTATCATGATTATGTATATCTCTTTCATATTCATTTGATAAAATTTACTGTTTGCAATAGCATGAATTGTTCTATATAATAAGAATGTTCTTATCCCGGGCATACAAACAATGCCGTATTTGGCAAAACCTTTTCAACTTTTGATCTTCAGTGCTGTACAACTTATTACTTTTTTCACTTTCGATCTTTTATATCTGTGCGTCACTATTGAGTCTTGTGTGGACAAGACGCGTTTTTGGCGTATTGAATTTTAAACCTGATGCTTTTTGTTATCTATTAATCATGCTTTTCTTTGTCTAATATGGTCACCTTTTTATTTGTATTGTAGTCCTGTAATATTATGTTGTCATTTCAATGTTATATTTAACTTTGCCATTTAAGTGCGAGGTTTGGCATGCCATAAAACCAGGTTCAACCCACCACTTTTATTCCCCTTTAAAAGTGTCCTGTACCAAGTCAGGAAGATGGCCATTGTTATAATATTGTTCGTTTCTGTGTGTGTTGCATTTTAACGTTGTGTCGTTTGTGTATTCTCTTATTTTTTAGATAAGACGTGGCACGGTACTTATCTATCCCAAATTCTTGTATTTGGTTTTGATGTTATATTTGTTATTCTCGTGGTGTTTTGTGTGTTGCTTTTCGGTGTTGTGTCGTTGTTCTCCTCTTATATTAAATGCGTTTCCCTCGGTTTTAGTTTGTTACCCCGATTTTGTTTTTTGTCCATGGATTTATGAGTTTTGAACAGCGGTATACTACTGTTGCCTTTATTGGTAATGAAACAAGACCAACAATAACCATTACAGAAAATGTGAAGGAGAAAAGAACAAATGAGAGTCTTGTGAAAAAGAATCAAAAGGCACCAAAAGCAAAAACGACAAAGAGGAAACTATCATTGCTAAAGATATACGGATACTTAACCTAGAGAATGAAATCAAACACATGAAGTCAGTCCTAGACACAGTTACTAGAAGAGAAAAATCTCAACAAAATGCCCAAGCACAACAACGTACAACTGACAACATACATGTAGGACCAAATAGTGATACACACAATACATACATGTACCAACAGTTACAAAACCAAATGAAGGAAATGCATCTGGAGAATAGATTGAAAATAATGGAAACCCAAATGATACAGAACATGTGTATACAAACTGCGCTAACCACCCAAATGGCGATACAAAATAAACATAGCATACCACATCATTATGGCTTATACCAAGGACTACCTGGAAACGGTCACTATATACAACCAAATGTGATGCAAACCTATATGCATGCACCACCTTATGCATTCCATAATACACATATACCAACACAGCCAATCCTAAATCCAATGGGTATGCCACAAATTCCAATGCATATGCCACCAATTCCAATGCATTTGCCACCAAATCCAATGCATATGCCACCGAATCTTATGCATATGGCACCAAATCCAATGCAAATGACGCAAAATCCATTGCATATACCGCCAAATCCAATGCACAACTTTATGCAAATACCAACGAATCGAATGCACAACATCAGCCAGGCAACACCAAACTCTATGCATAACATACAAATGCCTCAAAATTCAATGCATAATTTCAGACAAATGCCTAGGCCTCCAACATATAAGAATGGAACAGAATATGGGGCAACATAATACAAAAGTATGAAAATACACACAAAATAGTGCTAGCAGGAGACCTGAATGGTACATTACAAACTTCCAGAGCAAACAAGCATGATAAAATACTAAGACAATTTATTGGAGATGTAAACTTAACTACTGGTGTTGAAATAGAAAATATCCATACCTTTTTTCATCATGCTGGAAATTCATCCTCACAAATAGATTATATACTTGTACAAGACAAAAACTTAGTTGCAGAATATACAATTGAGGACAAATCAAGTGCAAATACATCCGCACATACAATTGTAAAGATGGAAATAACCTGCCAGATGACGAACACCAGATATTCTAGTAAGAAAAACAACAAAGCAAAATTCAAAATGCTTTGGGAGCAAATAGACAAAGAAAGCTACAACAACGCTATACAGCAGGATATCAATTCAATTGAAGAGGAAAAAGATGTCAATATTCAATTAAAAGTATTGATGAAAACACTAAATAAGGCAGGAAAAAGATCAGTCCCAACTAAGCTATTACAAACCAAGGGACCAAAATAGAAAGCCTCGCCAGAAGTACTTATAATTCTGAAATCATGCAGGGAAATATATAAGAAATGGCAAGACATAGGGAAACCAAAAGAACACCACCTAGTAATTGAATTAAGAAATGAGAAAAAGATATTAAGAGGTAAGCAAAGAGCAGAACATGCAATAGATAGACAAACATTTTACCAACAAATAATGGATAACCCGAATACTCAGCTTTTTTACAGACTGATAAATAGAGGCAGAAGCAACAGTCGAACTACAACCAATTGTCTGAAAATAGATGGCGAGTATATATTTTGTCATGAAGATCAAAGGAAAAGATATTATGAAGATCTCAGTGTCCCAAAAGAAGAAATATATGACAATTCCTATCTAAATCTATGCAAAATTCGACAAAGCTATGTACAAGAGGCCTTAGAAGAGTACGAAGATAATCCTGAACTCTTTACAGACACGGACATAGAGAAGGCAATAGATTGCCTCAACACCAAAAAAAGTCCGGATGAATTTGGACTTACAGCTGAACATCTTAAATATGCCAAGAACACTATAGCACCAGCAATGAAGACAATATTTAACAACATTCTGATACACAGAAAGGTACCATTATTCTTCAAATCCGGTATACTTACACCAGTACTTAAGAAAGAAAAAGACCCAACAGAGTCCAGTAACTATAGAGGCATAACAGTAACACCTATAACTGGGAAAACCTTTGAATACTCATTTCTAAACAAACTCATGATAGAGCCAAAAACAGACCTCCAATTTGGATTCACCAAAGGTTTATCGCCAATCATGGCAAGCTTAATTATTTCAGAAACTAGGTATGAGAAAAAAAAGGGGAATGACAATTTCTATATAAATATTCTGGATGTAAAATCAGCATTTGATGTAGTCCAACACACTATACTGATGGATAAAATGCTTTATCAAGAAATCCATCCAATATACTGGAAAATATTAACAGAACTATATATGCTGACCTAACTACAAAAGTTAAATGGCTTGATGGTATAAGTAAACCTTTCCAAATTAAACAAGGTGTAAGACCGGGAGGAATATTATCAACCCATCTATTATACAAAATCTTTGTCCAAGATTCCTAGTAGAATTGGAACAAAATTCAATAGGATACCGATTAGGAAATATATATGTAGGATCACCAACTTGCGCCGACGATATAGCCTTCATATCGAATGACAAGCAAGAACTACAACTAATGCTAAATGTGCTCGGAAAATATGCAAATGAACACCACTACAGCATACATCCAACAAAAACCCAAATCATAGATTGTTCAAAAACAAAAAGTGATTACAACTGGACACTTGATGGAAATGATGTAACAATTGCTAAATCAGGTGTACACCTTGGATTAACAAGAGCTGAAAACAACGAAAGTCATATAAATGTACAAGAGAGAATAAAATTAGCAAGAAGAACTAAATACGCTCTCAATGGATCAGGGTGTCACGGTACAAATGGTCTAGACCCACCAACCTCATTTCAAATTTACAAAACTTATGTCATTCCAAGGTTGATTTATGGATTAAAAGTGCTACCTCTAACCAGATCTGATATTAAACAGTTGGAAAAATTTCATAGAAAAAATCTTCGCCAGTTACAATCTCTTCCAGAAAGAACTGCTAATTCTGCAGTGTTACTACTGTTAGGAGCACTACCAATAGAAGCAAAAATTCACAAAAGAGCTTTGCCTCTGCCACTTGCACTACTAACATGCGAAAATGAAAAAATACATCAGCTTATGGAAAGACAAATAACAACAAATTTTGATAACAAAAATAGCTTCTTTTCTAGAGTTATGGATATATTAGATCTGTATGAACTTCCAACCATTATACAACTTCAAAGCAATGTTCCAAAGAAAGAACAATAGAAAAGAACTACCAAGCTGAAAGTAGACAAATTTTGGAAGGACAAGACCTTAATAGAATCTGAAAGAAAATCTAGCCTAAAATTCATGAATACGGAAAACTTCGAGATCAATAAACATCACAAAGTCTGGAAAATAAAGCATTTGCCTCGTTTTGAACTCAGAAAAGCAATAATCAAGACTAGGATGATAACTGGAACATACATACTTCAGGCAGATCAACATAAATTCACTCCATATATAGTAGATCCAACTTGCCAATTATTAAATATGACAATGAAGACATAACTCATTTCCTGACAACCTGTCCCATACTCAGTACTACGAGAGAAAACTATTTCCTTGATATAAGAAAAGATATCACTGATAAAATCACACCAGCAAAATGGAACTGCAACTTCATGAACAAAACTGCAATAGTACAATTGCTCATAGACTGTTCAAAATATAAAGAGTTGTTTGATAACTTTGAAAAATTCATGGAAAATATTGAAAACAAAACTAGAAACATGTTATTTCAAATGCACATAGAGAGACTGAAAATTTTAGACAACAAATAGAAACACATAATGTGTATATATACAGTTATATAAAGAAACATATATCATAAAGTGGAAGAATTGACAACCAACTGAGAATAATGATTACCATAAGTAACATAATATAGTACCAACACAGAGTCTGTCATTTAATAGTTGTAAGAAGCTTAAATATTTAATGATCACTCATATCCTTAACTGGCTTATACATTTAGTATATGGTGCTTATCATTTATATAACCTTTTTAAATTTAATGATGGTGACAAAACAAGTTTTTTATAACTTCTTAAAGTTTTCATATACATTGATCATGAAGTGCATATAACATTCCACTGAGAAAATCTGCCTTTTTAGATTTGATTAAATTCTTACATCTTAACCTATTATTTTAATACATAGATTTTATTAAATGAAACCTCCTTTTAATGAACATTTTATGCATATTAAAAAGCAAATTCAAATGAAACATAATTTTAAATATAAATAAAACTAAGTCACATACTTAAGTGAATATACTTGTATGGTAGATTAGTTTGTAATAAAAAGTCCATGTAAATATGTCTTGCATGACATTTCTATCGTTTATTGTTTATTTATATGTGCTGTACATATGTTGGAAATTTTGTTTTATCATTTTAAAATTTTAAAGTTAAAGGAAAAACTCCATATATATTTGGAGGTGCTCCTAATTAAAGGAGGCTTATACTAAGAAGAAGAAGTTTATGTGTTACATATTTGTTTTTCGTTCATTTTTTTCATAAATAAGGCCGTTAGTTTTCTCATTTGAACTGTTTTACATTGTCTTATCGGGGCCTTTTATAGCTGACTATGCGGTATGGGCTTTGCTCATTGTTGAAGGCCTAACGGTGACCTATAGTTGTTAATCACGGTCTGTGTCATTTTGGTCTTTTGTGGATAGTTGTCTCATTGGCAATCATACATCATCTTCTTTTTTTTTTTATAAATAAACTAGACAGGACAAATGCACGATCTTTTGAAATTGATTCAATGAATTATACTCTGTATAAGTATAATCTGAACCACCAGTCTTGTTAGACCGACTACTTGAACAGACAACAAATGAAAACATATTATACTGTATTGAAACAGTGCTATCTTTAATATTTTATCTTAATAATAAAATTAAAATTGGAAATATAGAATGTGTCAAAGAGACAACAACCCGACCGAAGAGAAGAAAATAGCCGAAGGTATCACTATACCAATGGGTCTTCGACACAGCGAGAAAATCCCGAACCTGGAGGCGTGCTTCAGTTGGCCCCTAAACATAAATGTGTACGATTTCAGTGCCGGATTATGGACGTCATACTAAACTCCGAAATAAATAATTGAACTAAAATTAAAAATTATCCCAAGACTAACAAAGACCAGAGCCTCCTGACATGAGCCAGGTGAAAAAAACGCGCCGGGTTAAATATGTTTCGTGATATCTCAACCCTCCCCCTATACCTCTAGAAAGTGTAGAAAAAATAAACACACAGCAATACGCACAGTAAAACATGTTTAACCCCGCCACATTCTGTATGCATGTGCCTGTCCCAAGTCAGGAGCCTGTAATTTAGTGTTTGTCGTTTGTTTATGTGTTACATATTTGTTTTTTGTTCATTTTTTGTACATAAATAAGGCCGTTAGTTTTCTCGTTTAAATGGTTTTACATTGTCATTTCGTGGCCTTTCATAGCTGACTATCCTATATGGGATTTGCTGATCGATGAAGGCCGTACGGTGACCTATAGTTGTTAATTTCTGTGTCATCTTGGTCTCTTGTGGAGAGTTGTCTAATTGGCAATCATACATCTTCTTTATATATATATATATATATATATATATTAACGGTTATTAGAATGTTTTCAATCGATGTCTTGTTTTTTTAAACCTGTGCTTCGGGATGCTGTCTAAGCTTTTCCTCTTTCTTAAAACTGACAAAATTATAACAAAAGATTCTATATAAATAGAGAATAATACATGGCAAAATCCGCATCATATGCCGTATCAACCCGAGATACCAATATCAGCCAGAGGGCCTTTAGGCCCGATGGATGATTTAAGTCGAAGGTGATACGGCATGTGATACGGATTTTGCCATGTTTTATACGCTTTATCATAAAGTTCAACAGGAGAGTATATATGGAATGCTTTCTGATCCCTTGCTCCTGGGTTACCTTCAGTTCTGTTTTGTTTAAAAAGCTTTTAAAGAACTCCCCAATTACTCATCCGAAGCACCTGTGTTACCTTACAATTTGTATGCTGTTGTTTTAAGGATATTTTGCTTATTGTATTTTTTTGTGTGTTTTATATGGTATAAAGGGTATGATAAAGGGTGCGCATCAAAAATGCACAATATGGATTAAACAGCAGGCTATTTATCAAATATTCAAAACTATTGTATTTACTACTAAATGTGTGATAAATAGGGTTAATGTTGCTTTCATTTTGTCTCATTCCTGTTAATGATATTGATTAATTAATTATTAGCTGCTTTACATCCAAACTCCAGTGGTAAATATACCATGTAGTTTTAGGACGATTACATATATAGGAGTAATGTACGCTGCCTTTTACCAGATCCATACCTGTATTGATAGTTCATATGGTAAGTCTGTATGGAGACACATCATCATTGCTCTGACTTGGTGTAATCAAGTTCTTTTTGTTATAACTCATAAATGCTGTATGTTTGGTGGGGAGAAAAAAATAGAAGCTTGAAATTGTTTGATTTCAACAAGCTAAGTAGCTTAGGATAAAAATATCATGAATTTGCTTGGGCACATGCTACCATGACATCTGAGTTAAATACATTTTTAATATAAAAAAGAAGATGTGGCATGATTGCCAATTAGACAACTCTCCATAAGTGACAAAATGACACAGAAATTAACAATTATAGGTCACCGTACTGCCTTCAACAATGAGCAAAATCCATACCACATACATGTAGTAAGCTATAAAAGGCCCCGAAATGACCATGTAAAACAATTTAATGTTGTTTAAAAAGATACAAGTTTAACTTGTTGTATTTACAGGAGAACAAAACAATTAAGCAAGTCAATTGTAATTGGTAAACAGACATGTAAAGGGAAACAATAACATGATTAACAGCAATTCAAAATACACAGCTGTAATTTTAAAATATTTTACAATACATATGGGATATGTCTATGCTTAATGCATGTCAAGAGAAATCGGAATTCTGATCATATTCAAAGTGGATGCACATACTAAAACAATATCAAGATATACTTGGAATTAAACATAAAATGAAATAAATTGTGTGGTATGAGTGCCAATGAGACATCCTCCAATATGTCAAAGTAAACCATTATAGGTCAAAGTAGAGTCTTGGACACATAGCATAGGAAGACATCCTCCATCCAAGTCACAATTATGTCAAATTAAACCATTATAGGTCAAAGTAGAGTCTTCAACACATAGCATAGGAAGACATCCTCCATCCAAGTCACAATTATGTCAAATTAAACCATTATAGGTCAAAGTAGAGTCTTCAACACATAGCATAGGAAGACATCCTCCATCTAAGTCACAATTATGTCAAATTAAACCATTATAGGTCAAAGTAGAGTCTTCAACACATAGCATAGGAAGACATCCTCCATCCAAGTCACAATTATGTCAAATTAAACCATTATAGGTCAAAGTAGAGTCTTCAACACATAGCATAGGAAGACATCCTCCATCTAAGTCACAATTATGTCAAATTAAACCATTATAGGTCAAAGTAGAGTCTTCAACACATAGCATAGGAAGACATCCTCCATCCAAGTCACAATTATGTCAAATTAAACCATTATAGGTCAAAGTAGAGTCTTCAACACATAGCATAGGAAGACATCCTCCATCTAAGTCACAATTATGTCAAATTAAACCATTATAGGTCAAAGTAGAGTCTTCAACACATAGCATAGGAAGACATCCTCCATCCAAGTCACAATTATGTCAAATTAAACCATTATAGGTCAAAGTAGAGTCTTCAACACATAGCATAGGAAGACATCCTCCATCTAAGTCACAATTATGTCAAATTAAACCATTATAGGTCAAATTAGAGTCTTCAACACATAGCATAGGAAGACATCCTCCATCCAAGTCACAATTATGTCAAATTAAACCATTATAGGTCAAAGTAGAGTCTTCAACACATAGCATAGGAAGACATCCTCCATCTAAGTCACAATTATGTCAAATTAAACCATTATAGGTCAAAGTAGAGTCTTCAACACATAGCATAGGAAGACATCCTCCATCTAAGTCACAATTATGTCAAATTAAACCATTATAGGTCAAAGTAGAGTCTTCAACACATAGCATAGGAAGACATCCTCCATCCAAGTCACAATTATGTCAAATTAAACCATTATAGGTCAAAGTAGAGTCTTCAACACATAGCATAGGAAGACATCCTCCATCTAAGTCACAATTATGTCAAATTAAACCATTATAGGTCAAAGTAGAGTCTTCAACACATAGCATAGGAAGACATCCTCCATCCAAGTCACAATTATGTCAAATTAAACCATTATAGGTCAAAGTAGAGTCTTCAACACATAGCATAGGAAGACATCCTCCATCTAAGTCACAATTATGTCAAATTAAACCATTATAGGTCAAAGTAGAGTCTTCAACACATAGCATAGGAAGACATCCTCCATCCAAGTCACAATTATGTCAAATTAAACCATTATAGGTCAAAGTAGAGTCTTCAACACATAGCATTGGAAGGATCTTTAACTGTACTTTACACCCTTGACTCGATAAATGCTCTTTATTGTTCACTGATTAACTGATACCAATAATCTTGATGGACCATTTGCTTGAATTACTATACATTAATTGCAAATTATTCATTATTTAAGAAAAAAACACTTCTGTAAATTTTAATTATGAATATTTATTTAATTAAAAATGTTTTAATTCACATGATTTCTTAATATATATATATACTGTACAATGCTAAGCATTTTCTTCTGCTAAACATGATCAATCTGTTCATATTAATCATATATTTGTTAACAAATCCATGCATGAATACAAGGGCACCTGACCTAAGTGATGGTCATTGTTCCATTTTAGCCCTGGTTTATCTGTATCACTATTACTGTTAGCACTCTTTCATTTGACTTTTATCTATGCTTTGAAAGGTGACCATAGTTTTAAAAATTCACTGCATGTAAATTTCTGGATGGGATTTCATTTCTTCACCAATTCTTTTTTCTATCAATGGAAGCATCAGTTGATTATAATTCATGTTGCCACCAACAAATACTTGTTTACTTGTTTTCTTTGCTGGAAAAATAAATGGTTTTAAAATGTATTTTCTGTAAGATTACCCACTCAATAACATGCAATGGTACTGATTCAACTGTACATTTATAATTATATATATGACAAACAATATCTCTCCAGTGATGCTTGAGCAAAAATATTTGTAAATCCAAATCATGTGAGAAATGTTGAACATGTTTAATAAGGGACACAATAATTATAAATAAACAGAACCTTGAAAAGTTAAACACAGATAAACAAAATTGTTGTAGATTCTTTTTATAAATATAATGCACATACACACACATTTGTAAATTTATAACAAATAAAACGTTAAAAGGGAAATACTTTTGATACCAGGCATTTGATTGGTCAAGCTGTCAAATTGTCAATACATTTATAGATTCAAGTTTTCACTGCATTTCTTTAGTTTTTTTTAAATATTTTTTCAACATAAACTGCCATGAAATTATACAATGCATATACAAGTTACACTGTAAATATATAAATAAAAAAAACTATCTTGTGTCAATCTTTATTCCAATCCAACACACATGGCTTTATGATTGACATTTACAATCCTTAAACATAAGTCAAAGTTTAAATATATAATACATGTATACATATATTGTAAAAAATTAGTAGGGTGCCCAATCAACAAATTTGATCGATTTGCCTTAACGGAATAACACACAACACACGGCTATATTTTATATCATTGGGAAGAGGAGAACAAGCCTCATCGAAATACAGTTGTTGTCGTTGTCTGTCGTGGTCACCTTTTTGATAAATCCGGGTCAAAGGTCAAAGCAAAAATTCAAGAAAAATGCAGTCATATTTAGATAGCTTGTTTCTCCTATATATATGCGTTTGGAGCAAAATAAAAACAACTAATTTCTAGAAAAATATCTTTTGGATCTACATTTAGATCTTATTTTATATTTTTATCGCCAAAAATGACTTTAGATTGAATTTTTTGCATATGGGTGCAAATTTGAAATTTTCAAACAGCTGTTAAATAACAGTGACCTTGACCTATTTCAATTTCTAAATTTGAAATTTTTGTATTCAATTCATTATAAGTTAGATCTAAAGATGTTTTTTAGAACTTAACTTTAATAATTTGTCGAAAACAAAATGTGTTTTTCACGTCTTTTGAAAGTAAGGTGTTCGTCAATTTCTAGGTAAATATCAAACTTCTGTTATTGTGTGTGAAAGATTATATATAAAAGATTTGTTTCAAAATTTTTGTAACATTAATGTTGAATTTGGTTGAATATAAAGCTTTGTGTATAGCTTTGCTTAACAGAAGTAAAAATTACAGCAAACGGAGAAAAAGGGGGGTTAAAGTTATTAAAACAAAACGTCTATTAGAAACAGGTAAAACACCCCATCCTACATATACAGATGACTAAATGAGCAACAATTGGCTATAATGTTTACAAGTATTCCAAAAATATAATAAGGGTGAGGATTTTGTACAGCACCAATGTATTTTACAAACAATTGCAAACAAAAAAGGCGTGAGAAACCAAAGGGACATTAACATGATTAAAAACTTATAAAATGAAGACAAGTTGACAACAGCATGGCAAAAACATGAAAAAAAAGAACAAATGTAAATAGAAAATTATGATCGAAGCTTGTATTACCTACTACGTTCTATGGTCTCCTGTAGTTTAAGCCCAACAATCACGTCAAGGTCAGAGACCATATGGCAGGGCTTTTTTTTTTACTTACAATGTATCTCTCCCCCATTATATATAGATTATTACTTTATTTCCAACGATTTCAAAATTGAGTAGATGTTTTATTTATTGTTTAGAAAATATCATGGACTACACAATTTTCATTCGATAGCTAGCAATGATTCATAAGGTACAAACAGAAAAATGAAATCTTATACAAATGCAACCCTTTGAAAACACAGATTTCAAACTAAATTTTTCAGAAATGGCATTATGCATATGACATCTGACCTTCGAGATAGACAGGAACAAGTCATTCTTCTTTTCCCATCCGAACTGAAGAGGAGAATGTTAGGGTAGTTTTGCTATATTGGAAGACATCAAATGTATGTCTGGAGTGAAGCTCTTATTACATGTACATATTGTTTTAAAATAGATTCACAAGAGGGAAGTTAGACAAGGCAGAAATTTTAAATTGTAGCCAATTTTACACTCAATTTGTTTAGACCGGTCACAATGATCTATTTTGAGTGTTGACTTGAGATCATTCAACCTAACTAGATCTGGAGCTGCATCTATAGATTCATTGATGTCACAATAAGAAAGGTTTGGCAAATCGGTGAAATCATCTAAATTGTCCTTTTAAACTAAAAAAAAACAGTGCGCTTACATATCCTAAACAGGAATGACGTTGTATCGCATCATGTTACAGCATGTGCGGCTGGTAGAATGTTACAGATGGCAAACCCGGGACTTTTACATATTTTATGGACAGGTATACAGCGGCGCAAATCTTGTGTGCAAGTTAAAGTGCCTGTTTGAAACCATAAATCATGCGTATGCTGCATGGAGGGGAAGTAATGAACGCATAAGATCAGAACATCTGTATCTTGTGACTTTATTATTATCCTACCCTTATAGCTGTGTGTTATCCTTTAACTTAAACTCGTTAACTAGACGTCTCTTTCGATACTGGGCACCCTACTATATGTACAATAGATACATTTGTAATGACAAGATATATTGAGTTATCCCTCTTTGGCTTACCTAATCTTTGTGCTAGTGCTGTGGTTGGAGAATCTGAGGTTCCAAATAGTGTTGATGTGCTCGGTTCTTGGCTCTGAAATGATATACAAAATTGTCACGACTCGTGATATAATTTGATTTATTCGTTCCTTTTAGAATTGAAGGTTTGCATTGGAAATTTATAGACAAAACAAATGGACAAGTGTTGACTGTCGTACACGTTGTACATACTCATTTTTTACAAATAAAATCATTTTAGCAAATTAAAGAAACCAGATATCTGATGTTAAATTAAACTTTAAAATACTCAACTTACATATTTGGTCTTCATGGCAAGTGAGAGGGCCCCAAGTGCGGCCGGAGATGTACCAATCCACAAGAAAAAGCCATGGTCAAATACAATAGTTTGAAAGAAAACTTGAGTGTCCATTAGTTTTTCAGAAAACGTATGAACCTGGAAACCGATAGACTTTTCCTTTTCATGATCGTTTGTTGCCATAATTTAATGAGGATAAGGTTATTTCATAGTTGCAAGATTTTTCAAAAGACACATGGGTTAGTTTCTTGTAAACAAACAATAAACTTCCGGTTAAGAAAAGACTAAATGAATGACGGTGTAAGAACGAATTCATTCCGGAAAGGAACGATCGTGTGATAGATTAACATTAAATAAGGTTCTTCCACTTTTACAAATCAGTTATGCGAAATATAAATAGACATTTTACACTATTTATTTGTGCAAACACATTAACATTAAATGGTTATGGCATTATAAATGAAAAAAATAATGTAATTTATTTTGCCATCGAATTTTCAATTAAACTGGCAACATTTTAGCGGGTAACTGGGGATATAGTACTATAAAATGTGTCCATATCATATTGATTTTAAAATCTGCATGTTGCTTTAAGTTGAAAATGAATTAAAAAAAAATATGACCCCCCCCCCAAAAAAAAACAAAACAACAAAACAAAACCAAAACAACGGCACAATATTATGAATAAAAATATTTCTAAACTGAAGACCCTGAAAGTTAATTATTGAAAAAATTAATCAATAATTATTCTATAATGCGGGATAATTAAAAAAAAAACAAAAAAAAACCCAAACCAAATCAACTTAAGCAAAGTTAGTTTGAGGTGTTATTTATATGATTGTTGAAAAATCTAAAGAATTCTTATATTTAAAATACAAAAAAAAAAAAAAAATAATAATACACGCAAGCACACTTTAAGGTAACTGGTAACAAAGGACCTTTGCGACATCGTTGAATAAATTATGTAAAATTCCGTCGTAAAATCAGTTAATTTTTGTAATCCCGATTCGATCGTTAAGGTGTGGATGTAAGCTTGTCTGTAAAAAGTATATACATATAGGTGGACCTTTTAGTACAAAAAATGAATTTCGTGACTTGTTATTTATGAGTTCAGCCTGGTCATATGTTTTCTTGTTCACTTTTTTGTTAGATGATTCTCGAAAAAAAGCTCTACGTACGTATATATATCACTCCCACGGGAATAATAAAGTTGGACACTGGCTTATATTTTGTTAATTGAAAATTAACCATTCATCTCACGAAGGTGGAATTTGAATAGAACCGGAATCCTTGGACATCGATAAAAACTTGGTTTCTTGAAGATCTGTAGCAGTGGGAATTAAACATTGACAAGCATACAATAGGGTTGTCACTGGCAGTTAAAGTCAGTGTTCACGAAATGAAACTATAGAACACACTTGAATAGCAATAAATTCAATCGTTTTCTTAATTATGAAGTTAGAGTATCATGGGACTTGTGGTAAAGCGAAGAAAAGTCTGCATTAATACAAATAATCAAATCCAATTGGTATCTTCCTGCAATAAACATTCATTCGACCAAATTATTTCAACCTTGTGTTGGAAAATTACTTTGAATCACGCCAAACGAATCTGATTGTGTTTACTAAATTTGAGAACATTTTAACGGCCAAATCAAATAAGTTTATCAAGTGGAGAAATATTTCATATTAGCGTTTAACGGTTATATAATATGTAGCCTTTAAACTCGGACACAAGAGGGCTTATTCCCCCCTGTGCGAGGTGGAATAATAGAAAGGAGGAAGACACAATCAATATTATTTGTCAGCGTTTACTTTGATGGTAATATTGCACTTGCTCAACAAACAAACTGGACAGGCCGAGGTCAAGCAAAGTTTCTCTAAGATTATGATTTTTGTTTACTGAAGATGAACAGTTCAAATGATAATCGAAGTTATTGGATCTTGATTAAGATTATTCTCACAACAATTAGAATTCTGAACCCATAATTATGCAATGTTTTGCTCATATATATGACGATTAAATATCAATGCCAATATCTAGCGGAAGCACTAAATTAAGTAGCGATTGACATAAACATTCAATCCACTATGCAATCTGTCGATACCTATATTCTGGCATTGCACAACATCATATTTTTCATGACTTATTGAAGTCATTAACATGAAAAAATCCATTGAATGTTGGATGTGTCCTGATTCTAGTCTTAGATAACAAATTTTTAGTTGTTATTGGCTTTGAACTAGTTGTCATTAACTGCTAGTGTTATCTTTTACTTAGCGTCCTTTGTTGATAATATGCTACGTCCGGTCTGTGTTTTGTTAGTTGTTTTCTTATTTGTATCGTTCTGGCGAGTTAAGCCAACTTTACACTTGATAACTGTTATTCATACAACAGCTATGATTCTAGATCTTACATCATAGATAAAATTCATGGGTATTGTTTGAACTGAAGGCAATGAATAAAACAGTCTAGACAAAAAAGCAACCGACAAACGTTTGATTAACACCTGTAATTATTCTGGTTCTGTAGACATATAGTAATCATTTTAACATGTAACATCAGGTAATAAACCAAAATTTAACATTTATCTACGAGAACATTGATGGACTCTGCCAATCATTGATAACAATTGGTTACTAAAGATTTTACTTTTGGCACACAGTGACACATATTTTACAACCTTTTGATTAGGTGAACACATGGTAGTAAATAAATAACTACAACATGATGTATGCAGAGCCGAATGTTATTTTGGAATACTTTGATCACTTTCTTGATTGCTTTAAATAAAAACAAATTAAAAGTAATCTTTGCTTGCTTCACAATGAAATAATATAGAGACCACCAGCGTACACCAATAACTCCAAACTTAATGCTAATTAAGATTATAAACCGCACAAGGAACCAATGTCAAATGGTTGGATATATTGTTTTTATGTTGATGATGCCCTATGATTGATTCATTTTGTTTGTAGTTTTTATGATATTTTAAGTTCTTTGTCGGATAACGAATAGTAGAATGTGTGGGAAATTTCTCCATTTTTATAAGTAATGTAAATTACTATACAATGTATTTGGTTACTTGAGCATGTATTATTTTACGGATATCTGAGATTGAGTTTAAGAATAGTGTTTAAGGCAAGTGGCCATATGCATTGATCTTGCTTTTAGTTCATCCTGCGCATCTGTACCATGTGAACTAGCACGTTAAAAATACAACACAGCAAAGCAGATTTCATTTTTATAGCATTTAAAAAGAGAGACATAAGATACTAGCTGTTCGGACAGCCAAACTCATTTATGAGTAGATAAAGAACTGACAATGCCATGGCGAAAAATAGACCAAAAGACAATCAATAATCTACAAATCACTACGTAAAAACTCAAGACCTAGCAAATTTATACGAGCCTAGACAAAAATACAGGGATGATCCCACGTGCTCCGGAAGTGTAAGCCGATCCTGCTCCACACGTGACATCAGTCGGGCTCTCATGGAAGAACAAATCAAGTGATAAAAATAATGCGATAGGTTTCATTTGACAAAAAGAGGACGATATTAAATATATGTTCTCGTTCTTTTATTCAATATTAAGATATATATTGCCATAATACTTTGCACTTATATCCATCAACATCATCTTTTCTGACCTATATAAAGAAGAATAGATTTTACATTTGAATTGAAGATCCTGATTTTGGTGTTTGTTCTGAGCGCTTTGCTCCACCAGACTGGTTTTAGGATAGCAAAGGCTTGTTGAGCTTTTCTTTTTCTTGATTGGATGTCTTCATCTGTCCCTCCTGATGTACCAAATGAATGACACTTCCAAGATATGTAAACTCATTGACATCTTCAACTTCATCATCTCTCACTTTGGTTTTGTTAAGTTGGTTTGATATATGTAAAAAGAGAAGATGTGGTTTGCTTGCCAATGAGACAACTTACCTACATAGACAAAATGACGTAGAAGTTAGCAACTACAAGTCATTCTACAGCCTTCATCAATGAGAGAAACCACAAAACTCAACCTTTCAAAGGTCCCTACATGCAAATGTAAAACGAGAAAATTGACGGCCTGATTTATGTTCAAATCAATTAACTAAAAGCAAGTATGACATACAGCAAAAACGAAAACAACTGAATTATACGCTCCTAAGTTTGCAATATATGATGGGGTAACCATATGTTTGCTCAAATTATATCGCTATGTATGCTTAGCCTTGAATAAAATGCATTTAGCTAAATAAATGGTATCTTTTGGCATTCTGAAGAAGTGGAAGTTGTTTAAATAGAACTAAATTCACATGTTTAATACTTGAAAAGATATATATAAACATGAATGAATATCTTTTTGTCACACCATTTGAAATATGATTTTTATTTTTACAGAGTATTGTTTCACAGCCAAATTACTTTATTCAACTCTTTTTCGTGAAAAGGGACAATAACACATGTCTCAGATATGTTCACGAGGGATAAAGAACAAATACTGAGATATAAAAAAATTGGAGAAATTCCATGATTTACTACCGAAATCCATTAGTTAAATACCATGGATAAGTACAATAAATTTGTGAATTGCGTAATTTTCTATGATATCACTTTATGTGTTAAATGGGTGAATTATAAACCCATTACCATTTATTTTAGCTATCTGAATGATAAAACGCTTATGATTTTGTCCCAAATGATCAATCAAATGGTTTGTACGTTTTGTTTCAAGTCGTTAAATGAGCGTATCTGTATATTATCAAATTAAAGCAACTAAATGCGTTAGAATAAAGTACCTAAATCGCAATTCATAGCGGTATTGCGATGCAGTCTTCATACCTTCTTTTCAAGAGAAATAAATTACAATGAATACGATGCTGACATCACAAAAAAACAAGAATTCAAATAAAAGTAA